>NC_142577.1:20545833-20920000 GCF_041283825.1 Pyrus communis
TCAATAATATAATAATATAATAATATAATAAAGGAAAACTAATAAAAAGGACTTGAAAACATTAAGTTTTAATGATAATGACAAAATAAAGAATAAAGTGAATAGTACCATGATTGACTTTTTATAAATAGGTCAATCATGTATTGTGACACTTAAATGCATTTAACATAAATAAAAATTACAGAATTTATCATCACAGCTGGCACCCACTTCAACTGACGCCCCGTTACTCATATTTTTCATATTTTGGAAGAGGCCAATACAGATTAGATATTACGACACAGCGTCTGATTCTGTTTTTTACACTTGGATTCAGACGCTACATTGCAGTGTCAATTTCCTGGTTCCCATTTTTTTCATTACTCACACGCCTTCTATACTTCATTCTTTGAGTGACTATTAATTTCTATGTTTTGATTCAGACACTGCAATGCAATGTCTGTTTACCTATTATGTTTTACTTTTTTTACATTTTGATTCAGAAACTACAATGTAGTGCCTGTTTCTTAGTTTTTTTTTTATTTTTATTTTTTTTATAACTTTTTTACATTTTGATTCAAACACTGTAATGCAGTGTCCGTTTCCTAGTTCTTTATTTTTTTTAAATATTTTATTTTATTTTATTTTTACATTTTGGTTGAGAAACTACAATGCAATATTTGTTTCATGGTTCTGTTTTCATTTTTCATTTTTTTTTTAAATTTTGATTTAGACACTGCAATGCAGTGTATGTTTCTTAGTTCTGTTTTTACAATTCTATTCAGATGCTGCATTGCAGTGTCCGTTTCTTCGTTCTCTTCCAGTCATCATTTCCACATTTCATGGAGTCTCTCTCGACCCATAAAATTACTTACTAAAAAAAAACTATAAATTTCATATCATAGAACAGAAGGAGATAGAACCCATCAAATTAATCAAAACGCAAAATGATTTCAAACCCAAAAGAAGAAAACATCAAAACCCATAAAATTCATCCCTCGCAGATCCTCATCACGTCTTTACCTGTTTTGGGCTCAACGAGAAGGCCTTGCAAGTGAAAGATGGTGGTAACAAGGCATATGTATTGAAATCAGAGCTTTTTGGGTTTGATTTCGGGTCTTTTTCTCTTGTAGGTGGTGGCAGTGGTGTGTCGTCATCGAAGAGTCCCACCAAGAACAAGTTGCTAGATTAGGAGTGAGAGAAGGATGAGAGAGATCCAAGTGGTGTCCTGGCAGGGGAAGACAGAGCGCATGTGGACAGCTTGACTGCATATTTCGTAGATCTAGTTGGCAATTGGTTGTGGGGTGGAGGAGAAGGGCCGAGCAACATGTAATCACAATTGTTTTGAAAAAAAAAAAAACAAGAGAAAGAACGAGAGAAGGGTAAAATTCTAACTATTGATAATGCATTAAAGCCCATGTAGCATTTATCATTGACCTATAACTAATTAATAAAAATATATCATTGATTAAGTCCTAAACAAAAATATGTCACTGATATATAGCTAAATGGTAAATTTTTTATTGATCTTTGGCTAAACACTACTACAAAAGTACCCAATAGTGTCATTCTAACAAATGACAAGAAAAGCCTATTTATGTCGGATATTAGCAAAAAATCTAACAAGTGCCGAATAAAAGAACCGACATCATTGCTTGTGTCACGAAAAGGCTTTTGCTGTCGGATAGGACTCTCAATCCACTAAGAAAATAGTGTCAGATACAAGTGACATTAATACTCCCGTCGGTTATAGGCGACATTAGTTGGTGAGAAATCCTTACGGGCATAAAGATGATGCTATCACATATAACCAAGGTTTTAAAAGACGCTAGGTATTAGTCGGGCAATGAGTTAGGGCCAAGCGCCTAAGCTGCTAGGCGGGCGCCTAGGAGGACTAGACGAATTTAATTAAATCTATTATATTTCGTGTAAATAAGTGTCTGTTTATACTTAAAATATATATGATTTCATCATAAACTACAAAATGGAATGACATATTATGAGCTATTGGAACATAATGAAAACATGGGGAACAAGTATACAATGTGTGTTCCTTTAAGTATTCAACAAGTCTCTTACAATTTATTGAAAAAATAAAATGTAAAATGAAAATTATCTATTTTCTGTCTAAGTGAATCGAAACATAGGCGGGTGTCTAGGCAGGTCTGGACGGACTAGGCGGGTGCCTTAGTAGGTCTAGTCGCTATTTCTTAATTTTTAAACATCTAGGCATTAATCGGGATAGTGGCCAACCGCTTAGCGCCTAGGCGGGGATTTTTAGTACAATGCATATAACTGACATAAAATATAAAAGTATATAAACCAAATTTATATTTTGAATAAAAAAAAAAATCCTCATTTATCCGACACCCATGCTCATTTAAAAAATAAATAAATAAATAAAATCCATATCTGACATAAATGCTTCCATTGGTAATGTTCTTCAACAATATATCTCATTACACAAAGTGTTTAGACAACAAAATTCCCCTTCTTTTGTCGGTGCTACCTTTCTCTTTTCCCCCTTCCCCCATTCTCTTTTCCTCTTTTTCTTTTAGTGCTCTTCACTGCAGAAAAACAGTCCATCACATGAGAAAACATGAATTAACAAAATTTCAACAACAATTGATGCAAAAAACATCACTAAATATTAACAAATTAGATAAATTAAATGTGGTTTAAATAGAACAATGTATGAGAAATTTGATAATTAGCAAATTAGTCATAAAAATAGATTGAATTGAACAAAAACTACAAAACCATAATAAAATTAGGGAACTACAAATTTTTAGTTAACTTGAAAAAGTTGAAACAAAATCCCTCACTAATTACCTTAGATAAGCAAAATCCCTTACATACAATAGAAAAACAGGAGCAGGAAAGAGAGACATTTATGGTGTTTGGTGTAAATCATGTGTTGTTGTACTAGAGAGAGAAGACGGGGAGATGAGATTGGCGATTGTCATGGAGAGAGTGATGGAGGAACTGGATAAAAAAAATCATGGTAAGAAGATGAAATGAAAAGAAGAAAGGGGAGAAAAGAAGAAAGAGATGCTAGAAAGAAGAAGGGGGAAATGAAAGGGAAATGAAGGAGAAGGGGAGAAAAGAAGAAAGGGAAAATGAGAGAGGAGAAGGGGAGAAGAGAAAGAGAAGGAGAAGGAAAGAAGGAGGAGAGGAGAAGGAATGTAGCGGGAACAAGAAGAAACTGGGGAAGGGAGAAGGCAACGGTGCAAAAAAGAGGGAGAGGGGTTTTATTATGTAGAATTAGTAGTACTGTTGGTTAAAACTGACAACAATATAAAAATTTGTTCGACACACTTTCCTATTGTCGTTGGTTAGAACTGATAGCACACTTTTCAACATACAGAATGGTGGGAAATATCCCGCCCAAAATTCGCTCCCAAAATTTGCTAGGTTTTAAAAAAAAATAATAATAATTGTGTCGAATATAACCGACAACGTTAGTACAAAAAATTTGAAAACATTTGTGTTGGATATAACCACTAGAGTTAGTATTAAAAATTTGAAAATAATATAATGTAATATGACACATTACTTACTCATGTCGGATATAGCTGCCAGAATTGATTAAACATATATAAAAACTAAATCTGGTGGAGTTAAGGGCCCGCTTCATTATTCTTGTCAGAAAGTAGTGCACTGATGTCGGATATAAGCTAGAATAGTACTTTGTTATTTGAAAAAATTTTATCCGACCATAATGGTATAAAACCACCACCACTCTCCAACACATTAAGCCAATTTTGTAGTAGTGAAATTACCTTATAATAAAAACCTATAATTGACACTCTAAAATTTTAATTGTGTACTCGTAAGAATTTTTTTTTTCTTCTAAATATAAAAGGCATATTTGTCAATTTGCCCCCAAATTTATATAGAGTTGTCAATTTTTCTCTGAACTTTAATTTTAGCCGATTACTTCTTTGAACTTTTATAATTAGCCAAATTTCCATTAAACTTTAATTTTAGCCAATTATTCTCCCTCCCTCTCCAAACACCCCCCCCAACTTTTATAAATAGCCAATTCTCTCCCTAACGGTAGACTTTTAAAAAATTTCATCTATTTTGATAATGCAGACAACACATGACAACTGTTTTATCCCACATCGCCCAGGGGAGTGATCCTTATATGTATATTCTCATCTCTACCTAGCACGAGGCCTTTTGGGAGCTCACTGGCTTCGGGTTCTGTAGAAACTCTGAAGTTAAGCGAGAAGGGGGCTAGAGCAATCCCATGATAGGTGACCCACTGGGAAGTTGCTCGTGAGTTCCCAAAAACAAAACCGTGAGGGAATGGTAAGCCCAAAGCGAACAATATCGTGCTACGGTGGTGGAGCGGGCCTGGGAAGTGATCCCGCCCGGGCCGGGATGTGACAACAACTATATGATGTGCAAAAAGAATGAAAAATTGGATATATGAAAATTGGATGAAAAATTTTAAAATCTAAACACTAAGGGAAAATTGGCTATTTATAAAATTCTAGGGGGGTAATCGGCTAAAGTTAAAGTTAAGGGAGGAAATTAGCCTATTATAAAAGTTCTGGAAAGTAATTGACTAAAATTAAAGTTCAATAGAATATAAGTAGTTCTATACAAGTTCAGAGTAAACCAACAAATACCTCAATATAAAAATTTGAGAGATTATATATATTTGTTCAAACCACAGATGCAGCACACTACGAATCGAAACGTGGAGGCAAAACATAGATTTGATCTTTTGAGCTGACATTTGCAAGTCCCACGACAACCCCCGGGACATGCACATGAACAGAAAAAATATGCATAATTTCGTAATTTAATTTTTAGTTTTTCTACAGTGACAACAATCTTCAAATACTTCATGTGATTTTCATTTTTCAATGAAAAACAAAACGTAATTTCGTATGATGCACTACAGGACTGTTTGGTAAGATTACAAGATTGTTGTATATATACAACTCATTTACACATGCCACTACCATTTACTCTTTAACTAACAAACTACATACCTCAACAAACAAACAAATATCTAACTAACTCTAAGTATTATCCAATTGAATCATTTACACAATTACCCTCAATATCCCCCCTCAAACTGAGCTGATGATTGCTAAGTGAGAGTTTGGATTGTAGAAGTTGAAATCTATCCTTAGAGAAAGCTTTAGTACAAATATCTGCTAGCTGATCCTGTGTGTAAACATAATGAACAAAGATTTCTTTGGCCAAAACCTTTTCTCGAATGTTGTGGTAGTTAATCTCAACGTGCTTGGTATGAGCATGAAACAACGGATTATTGGCCAAAGAGATAGCTGAAACATTGTCACACTAGAGTTGAGGAATAAAATTAGTTTTGTAGCCAATATCAACCAACAATTTGTAGATCCAAGTGATTTCTGCAGCTATGTTGGCAAGTGATCGATACTCAGCCTCAGTGGACGAGCGAGCATTAGTGGGTTGCTTTTTGGCATTCTAACTAATAATGGATGAGCCTAGAAAGATGCAGAAACCTCTAGGAGACTTTCTATCAATTGAGCATCCTGCCCAATTAGCATCGGAAACTGCTATAATTAATGAAGTGGATGAACTTTTTGAAAACCACAATCCCATATCAATAGAGCCCTTAAGATACTTGAAGATTCTTTTCACTGCTTGATAGTGAGATTGCCGAGGACTATGCATGAATTGACAAACAAGATTCACAAAATGGAAAGATCGAGTCTTGTCTAGGTTAAGTATTGAAGAGCTCTCACTACAGATCTTTATTCTGCAGGATTCTCTAGTAAGGGAGATGTGTAGTCCAATTTAGAAGTACACAAATGAGTGACACAAGGTTTTGCTCCATCCATATGTGCTTTCTTCAACAGATCCAATATGCATTTGGTTTGAGAAACGTATATGCCCTTAGATGATCTTTTCACCTTAATACCAAGAAAGTAATGTAGAGCACCTAAATCCTTGATGGGAAACATAGAACTGAGCTATTACATGTTTGCAAGTTGGAGGTGAGGGTCTAGTGACAATGATGTCATCAACATAAACCAAGATAAACACCATTGGATCTATTTTGACAAATAAAAAGTGATCAGATTGAGAACCAGTGAATCCCATATATGTTAAGGCTCAATGAAGTTTCTCATACCAAGCCTTGGGAGCTTGTTTTAGGCCATAGAATGACTTGTGGAGATGACAGATATGAGTATGATGAATAGGGTCTTCAAGGCAGGTGGCTGTTGCATAAACACATGCTCAGTGAGATTACCATGCAAAAATGCATTGCTTACATCCAGTTGATTGAGAAACCAGTTATATTGTGCTGCCAAAGTGAGAAGAATTCAAATTGTGACAGGTTTAGCAACTGAACTAAATGTCTCAGTGTAACTTAAACCTGTTTGATGGTGAAAACCTTTGGCAACTAGATGTGCCTTGTACCTGTCAATAGTACCATTAGGTTTCCTCTTGATCCTGAATACCCACTTGTAGCCTACTATATTGGTAGAATGAGATTTAGGAACCAAAAACCAGGTGCCAGTTTGTTTCAGTGCAAGGAACTCATCTTGCATAGCTTTAACCTAGTGTGGATATTTGGAGGCTTGAAGATAAGTAGTAGGAACATAATTATGGGAAAGGTGAAAAGGTAAAGGGTGCTTTGTTGTAGTTAAAGGTTTAGGCTTGTAGATACTAGATTTTGATCTGGTTTGCATTGGATGAATGTTGATGGTAGGATTTTGAGGTGGTGGATATGCACTGGTTGGAAAGGCTAGAGATACTTGAATATGCTCATATGGAGAGACTTGAGTATTCTCTTAAGTGTGGAGACACTTGATGATACATGAACAGGTGTGAATTTGCTTGTAGAAAATGTCAATTGAAATGGAATAGAATGACTCAAAGAGATATTGGATGAGGTTGATGTTGAACTTGTTGTAGGAAATTGCTTGTGAAAAGGAAAGCTTGATTCATCGAAGATAACATGTCTGGAAACATAGATCTTGTGTGAGCTGAGATCTAGACATTTGTAACCCTTGCGATTAAAACTGTAACCCAGAAAAACACATTGTTTGCTTTTAGGATCCAACTTGGATTGAGAATAGGGTTGCAACCAAGGAAAACAACTGCAGCAAAATATTTTCAGAGTCTGATAAGAAGTGATTTGTTGAACAACAATTCCCATGAAGAAGCCTTGGATGCAGCATGCATTCTGTTGATCAGATAAATTGCAGTAGCAAATGCATGATCTCAATAGATATGAGGAACTTGAGATATTGTCAATAAGGTCTTTGTTGTCTCAACTAAGTGTCTGTGTTTGCTCTCAGAACAACCATTTTGTTTTGGGGTGTGAGAACAACTTAGTTGATGATTGATGCCATGCTCAATAAGAAAATTGGAAAATTGAGAGCTCAAATATTCACCACCAGCATCTGAAACTTGCGAATCAATTGAAAATGGTTCAAGATTGGTCCCAATGCAGAATAGCACAGGTCCCCAACAATATGATCACACTCCACTGAAATTCAAGAGTTTGACAGAAGTGTATGCAAATGAAATCTGTGTATAGTTGAGCCTGAAAGTTTTGAGGAGGCAGCCAAAGATGAGTAATGGCAGAAGGCAATGGAGGCAGAAATTGCTACGATAGAGAAGAATTGCACTTGGGAACTTGTTGACAGACCATTTGATAAACCAGTAGTTGGTGTCAAGTGGATCTACAAGACAAAATTGAACCTAGATGGATCCGTACAAAAGAATAAGGCCAGACTGGTTGCAAATGGGTATTCTCAAAAGCCTGCGATTGATTTCAATGAGACATTTGCCCCTGTGGCAAGACTTGATACCATTATAACTCTAATTGGTTTAGCTACACAAAAAGGGTGGAAGTTGTTCCAACTTGATGTGAAATTTGCATTCTTGAATGGGGTTCTAAATGAAGAAGTGTATGTTGATCAGCCACTTGGATTTGTGATTGCAGGTAAGGAGGACAAGGTTTACAAGCTCAAGAAGGCTTATATGGTTTGAAACATGCACCAAGGGCCTGGTTTAAAGAGATTGACTTTTATTTTTGTAATGTTGGCTTTCATAGAAGTCCAAGTGAGGCAACTCTTTTTACATTAAGGCAATTGAGGTAGGAATTCTCATTATTTCCTTATATGTGGATGACATCATATACACAGGGAGTTCTAGTGTATTGATGGATGAGTTTAAATCAGAAATGATGATAAAATATGAGATGTTGGATCTAGGTCTGTTGCATCACTTCTTGGGGCTTAAAGTAATTCAAACAAAAGATTGCATCTTCCTGCATCAAAAGGAATGTGCAAGGACCTAGCTGGAGAAGTTTAGATTAAAGGATTGCAAACCTGTTGCAACTCCACTTGCAGCAAATGAAAAGTTAAGCAAAGTTAATGGGAGTAAGATGGCTTATGAAAGTCTTTATTGAAAGATTGTTGGTACTCTGTTATACCTAACAACTACAAAACCTGACATTATGTTTGCTGCAAGTTTGCTAGCAAGATTCATGCATAATCCAACCAGAAAGCACATAGGAACTGCAAAGAGGGTGTTGAGGTATATCCAAGGAACTGTGGACTACGGAATTGCATACGAAAAAAGAAAAGATGTTATGCTTATTGGCTATTGTGACTGTGACTGTGACTGTGCAGGGAGTGAAGATGACATGAAGAGTACTTCGGGTTATGCTTTCAGTTTTGGTTCTGGAGCATTTTCTTGGGCCTCAATCAAGCAAAATAGTGTAGCACTGTCCATTGCAGAGGCAGAGTATGTAAGTGATGTAGAAGCAACTGCACAAGCCATTTGGTTAAGGTTTGTTATATCAGACTTTGGTAAGGAACAAGTGAAGCCAACTCATATTTTATGTGATAACACCTTTGCCATAGCAATTTCGAAGAATCCAGTGGCACATCATAAGACAAGGCATATCAACAGAAGGTTTCATTTCATCAGAGATGCATTGCAAAATGGTGAGATTGATCTAGTGTATTGCAACATTGAGGAGCAAACTGCAGATATATTTACAAAGGCCTTGGCAAGGGATCGATTTGAGTACTTGAGGAAAGCTTTGGGGGTGATTTCTGCTAAACACTTAGAAGGGAGTGTTAGTGTGTAAGAGTATTAGTAGAAATAGGTTTAGCCATTTTGCTTGTTTTAATCAGAGCTCTTGGATCATATTCCAAATGGATGCTCTAGATAAGTTAAAGTACGTGATATTGTGTGCCACATGTAACTATCTCATAGGATAGATGACATGGAGGGTTGAGATCATTTCTTTCTGTTAAAGGAGAGAGAGCGGTTTAGTTGCAATATCCGATTGCATTGTAGAGAGAATAATGGAAGCAATGAAATCAGTTTTGCACTCATCACTGTAAATGCTCTCTACAGCTTTCATTCTTCTTTCTTCCAGAAATTCATACAAACTCCATTGAATCACAGCACAAAACCTATACTCTAACAGGACAAGCCTACACCCAGCTTCAATGTGCATTGTTATTATTTATTCTTGTGATTGTGTTCATATGGTGCATTGATCTGGTTAATGCGGGATGATGTTGGTGAAAGCTAAACCTTAATTATAATTTTTCTCAAACAGCATGCGGCTGCTGTATTTGGGAACAAAATGATAGTGGTTGGTGGTGAATCTGGGAATGAATTGCTAGATGATGTACAGATAGGATATCTTTCTTTGTTGGTTGTATTTGTATGTATGTTTCACAGCGTACAAGTAGGAGACAAATATAGTTTATTATAGTAAACAATTGCTGAACAACATCAAGACACAAAACATAAACACTTGAATAGGACTAGAAGAACGAATTTTTAGTTGAAGATGCTAAACGGACATGGTAACCGGTGGTTCCATATCTGAATAAAACTATAGAGAACCAATAAGTGTAACTAATTGCTAGATTGTTAGAATTATATACACCTTTCTTACCATGTGTGTAAGTTATGTCATGCTTAGGAATTGTGAATTAGTTGCCTAATCTTCCGTTTAAAGGAAAACTAATGAAAATGATTTGAAAACTTTGAGTTTTAACGATAATGACAAAATAAATGATAAAGTGAATAGTACCATAATTGACTTTTTAGTATAAAAATATGGTTTTTCATTAAAGTGAACAGTACCGAAAACTTTTCGTTAAGGTTCCCTTTGTTTAATGGAGTGATAAGTTAATGGTAAACAGTCTCACCCCACATATCTCACGCATGGCAGGTTGCTCGCACTGTAGTCACGGCAAGCTCTTCATTAATCCTATTTGGGGGTGAAGATGCTAAAAGGAGGAAATTGAACGATTTGCATATGTTTGATCTGAAGTCGTTGACCTGGCTACCCCTTCATTGCACGTGAGTGGGTTTTTCTCAAGTTGTGGGATTTTGATGATATTGTTCTTTGATGGAACCACCTACAACAAATATTACGTTGCACATGGTTGCTAATGAACCTCTCTCCATTTTTGTTTGGTAGACACCGTTGTCCTTTCGACTGAGATTTTGTCTCAACTTTGTTATAGCTTAATATACGTGCAGCGGAACAGGACCATCTGCGAGGTCCAACCACGTAGCAGCTCTTTATGATGATAAAACTCTTTTTATATTTGGAGGCACATCAAAATCCAAGACTTTGAATCATTTGTGTTCGATGGAATTTGAAACTGCGAGTGAATTCTCTCTCATTCTTGTATCTTTTAAACTGCAGGATTATGCAACCAAATATTTCATCTCCTTATGGATGAGAATGTAAAGTTTACCAATGGCATGGCTTTTTTTCTCAGCTGGAATGGTCAAGAATAAAGAAACGAGGTTTCCGTCCATCTCAAAGAGCTGGTTGCTGTGGCGTCCTATGTGGAACCAAATGATATATTGTTGGGGGTGGAAGCAGGAAAAAACGTATGCCTCGTAAGTGCTTGAAACATTGAAAAAGGATGCAACACCAACACCTTGTATTGACTTATCCGAATATAAAAATTGAAAATCTTGGAACCTTGTTGGTTAACATTGATATCTAAGCATTTTGCCCTTAAGGCAGTTTTTCCCTTAATCTTTCCAGGACATGCTGAGACTCTGATTTTTGATATTTTGAAGCTTGAGTGGTCAGTGGCCACTGCATCGCCTCCTTCAATCACCGCCAATAAGGTTTGCAACGGTGATTTTTACCTTTGGCATAATTTTCATTGGTGTTGATTTCTTATTTTCCTTTGAATAGCGTAGTTTTAGCAAGGGTTTCCTTTAAAATATCGTAGAATGGCTGGTACTTTAAACACGAATCTTATGTTATATGTTCAGGGTTTCAGCCTAGAGCTCGTGCAACACAAGGAAAAGGATTTTCTTGTTTCTTTTAGGGGATGCAGAAGGGAACCAACAAATCAGGTTATTAGAAACTCGTCCTTCTGTTTTTGACTTCAGTTGAATTCTCAGGAAACTTAACCTCATTACCTCAACTTTTTTGTTACAGGTTGAAGTACTGACCATGGAAAAAAAAGAATGATCCATGAGTTGTCGATCTTTTCCCTGCAAAGGCCCTGCGACTTTGCTACACAGGAAACGCTCATCATCCACTGGCTTGGCCGGTCAACTGAGTAATGGTTCTTCCCTGCGTTCAGTTAATTCGGTTACCAGACAAAATCTTGCATGAACAACATGGTTCTGGAAGAAAATCTTTGTCAGGGTCCTTGCTTGTTGATTGGCAACGTTTCCCTCAGGAAACAATTCCACGACGAAGAAGAATACCACACAACTGTTAAACTTCAGAAGTTGTTCTTTGGTGTTCCTTGGATGTCCGCATGGCTGCTGGGAACCGCCTTAAAATCTGTTTCCCTGTGCCCAGTCATTTGTCATTTAACGTAACATAGTTTGAGGATTGATGACTTTATATTATGTTGATTTCAGGCAACAGAGAAAAAAAAAACAGTCAATCTGATTCAGGAGTCCAGACTAACATATTTGGATGTAAGACACTTTTCGGAGGAGATGCTTTCTGAATATGATTTTGAAAATTCAAAACCTCACCATCATGGAACTGGAAACCTTTCAACCAAGGTTCTAAAAGATGCAAGACGTTAGTCGGGCGGCGGGCTGGGGCCTAGTGCCTATGCAGCCAGGCGAGGTCTAGGTGGGCGCCTAGACGGATTAGGTGGATTTAATTAAATCTATTATATTTCTTGTAAATAAGTGTCTGTTTATACTTAAAATATAAATGATTTCATCATAAACTACAAAATGGAATGACATATATATTATGAGCTATTGGAACATAATGAAAACATAGGGAACAAGTATATAATGTGTGTTCCTTTAAGTATTCAACAAGTATCTTACAATTTATTGAAAAAATGAAATGCAAAATGAAAATTATCTATTTTCTGTCTAAGTGAGTCACAACCTATGCAGGTGTCTAGGTGGGTCTGGGCGGGTTAGGCGGGTGCCTAGGGGGTCTAGGCGCCCTTTCTTAATTTTCAAACGCTTAGGCATTAATCGGGGCAGTTGCCAACTGTCTAGCGCTTAGACAGGACCTAGGCGGGGATTTTTAGAACATTGCTTTCAACTGATAACAACGATGTCATGGTCCCACAAAATGATAGTAAACTAGGGGCCCTATCAACTCCTTCAAGTATGTACCACTATTATGAATCCAAGATGGCCACACTAATAAGAAAGAATGAAATTTTACAAGGGCAGTTAGCTGCTGCGTTGGCCAGCCGGGAAGCTGCTGACAAACTACTTGGGGTGATTAAATATATAATGCAGGAGCTCCATTCAACTAGAGGAGTCCTTGCCGGAAAACGAGCAAGGTCATTCCAACTACAGCTATGAAATTTTCACTAACTACTGAATTAAGTTGCCTCTAAACTTTACAAAATCTATATGTCAACGGTTTAGTTCTTTATTTTGTAAGCCACCATCGACATCCTCTACTTGTCGCCGTGCAGGTTGAAGTTTTCCATCTCAAACAAAGATTGCAGTCTATGGAGAACCGAGCACCTACTCCTAGGAAACCTTTCTAGTCTGTAGAAACAAAGAACGGACTTGAATATCTTATGAACGGAGGGCAGGGAGCTGTTCAACAAATCCCAACTGCCCTCCAATGGCACTGAACCAAACCCATACCAGCCACAACGCTTTTGCTTGGTTATGAGACCAGTCGGGCGCCTTGTGGAGCTCGGTATGGAGAGTCCGACTTATTCTACCATGTACATAAGTGAATCCGTCACCTTAACATGTGCTTTTTGTTTTGGTCCGAACCTTCAAATGTGTGTTGATATGAACCATTTGTGGCCTTTTTCCACGTTCACATGAAGAAAACATTGATTCTGATGTCTCATGACTACTGAAGCTAATTTTTGTTCTTTGTCAAAATCAACTTTCATGACAGATAACACAATTATGTATAGACGACATTGTACTAGGGCAGCCGTATGCACGAAGGTTTGCAAGAACATCTAAATCCAGTTAGTACAAAGGGCGAGAATATGGACTCCACTCTATACAAGTTGCATTGTAACATGAGAGATCATAATGAATTACACTTATAGACAACAAAATTGGTAAAGAAATGGAGATGACAAGGTTGCCACCATTAGGAGGATTGCCTTGGTCGCAAAGATCGTAACTACGCAGAAACTGGTGAATATTCTCTCCTTCTCCCAATATATGCTGCATGACCTTACGCCTTCCGTTGGTGGCCTGTTGTGACACGGAAATCTAAGAATTTCATTTCCAGGGGGTCAGTTTGCTTGCAGAATTGCAAAATCCCCCACTCTACTTCCAATGATGGCATTCTTTGCAACTAGAGTCTCGTCATGGAAGCTGTAAGAATACTCGTGGTTAGCATAATTCAAAGAAGCTCAGTCTCTTCTTGGTCTGCATCAGCATCACCGATCTCATTTTCTTCATCATCTTCTTCAGGTGCATCTGGATCCACCCCCTACACAAAGTACAACTTTTAAACTACATCTTGCTGAATGGCCTCACCATTGTTGAGCAAATCATTATATTAAACAATCTAAACCAAACACCCAATCACTCATTTAAGCTATATACACAGGACGACAGACCTTCATCTGTTTCTCTAGGCGCTCTAAACCTTTTTTCGCAGCTTCATTCTGGTGGTTTATCCTGCAATTCATGTCAGAAAATAAAATTGAGCACTTTATAGTCATAAGATCATACAGAATTGCACAACAGATCAAAAGTGTGTTATAATCCCATGCCACTAATAGTTGGAATTTAATTTCTTTAACGACCTCAATTATTATTCAGGACAACCACCTTAAATTGCTATTTATGGGATACCTAAACTTTCCACACCACACACAAGCACACGCAAGCAAATAATTAATGAGAATGCACATTTTTAAGTCCTAACAGTGAGAAAGTGATTCTGGATATCCAAAATAACACTTAACCTCAATGCAGCTTGATAATGCGACAACGCCTCTTGGAGCATATTTGTTGCAGCAAATACTTGAGCAAGTTTCACATGCAGAGAGTCATCTGCCCAGTCCTTCAGATATCGCTCTAGCAGTGACACAGCATCCCCATTGCGGCCTTCATTAACATGGAGCTCAGCTAGAGCTAATGCAGCTCCAAGGTAACCAGGTTCCAGCCTAAGGGCTGACTCATAGAACTTTTTTGCCTGTTTCAAGATTAGGTTGAATTCACAAGTACGTCAACTTGACTTCTGAACTCATGCTGAAATAATCTGTTATGGGTTTACCTTCTCCCTACCACCAGGGTTACTCGCATGTACATCCCCGACCAATTTTAAAGCCTTCGCAGATTGAGGCATAGCCTTCATAGCCTCCCTGGAAGCATATAAAGCCTCTTTAATTTTAGAGAGAACTAAATATGAATGAACCAAACCTGAAAACATATTTGAGTTACCAATCATAAGTTTCTGCAATTACTTCATATTTCTCTCTTTTAAAAAATGGTTGAATCGAATATGAAAAACTCAATGCCGACAATAGATGCATGTCATGCTCATGAGTATTTTCCTTTACAAGTCCCACCTTGATATGAACGAATATCAGGTCTCAACTCTTGAGCTGCCCTGAAGGCAACTACAGCTGCTTCTGCTCGCTTCATTGATAACAACAGGTTACCCTGAAAGCTTGGAAGAATTCATTTTTCCTCATTGAGAACAGGGTAAGAAGAAAGATACGGTGATATTTTTTAACACAGATGCTGCAGCTTATTATATATAAGATCATATCAGTACCTTCATTATATAACCAGGGATGTGCCTCTCATTGATTCGTATACTCTGATGCAAATAAATAAGAAACTTATGAGATATATAAATAAGGTAAATTAAAACAGCAAACATAAAGTACAGACCTTATCAACATAGGATAAAGATCCTCTCTCATCTTTCCTTTCCCAAAGTACAGATAAGGCCACAAATACTTCTGGCCTTGTAGAATCAGCAATAAGCAAATCATGCACTAATTTATTGAGCTTCGGAAAGTCAGACTTTGTCTTCAGAAGCATTGCATACTCATCCATATATGTTACAACACATGGATCAATTGATCGAGCCTGCAAAGAATAGAAGCATCAAAACGTGAGTTTGTATTTGCATGACATGCATTCATTTAAGGGCATAAGAGCAAGCATGCTCAAGGGCATGTGTGTGTCTGAGAGAGAGAGAGAGAGATGGACATTTGCATCACCATAATGACCAGAAATTACCTTTTCAAAATTCAATATAGCCTCATCGTTTTTCCCAATAATAGCTTCAACCTTTCCATGCAAGTTTTTACATATACAAAAGCAGAAATCAAAACCTTATTAGAAACAACATAGGACAACATTTAAGTCTATTAAAAGAAATTTAACCCAAGTAATCAGAATCAAAGCGCCCTTTGCATTCATTCAGCGTAAATTTGAGGTATTTCTTAATAAGGCCAAACATTGTATTTTCAGAAATAAATAAAAATAAATACATGGGTAATTACAATTCTGTAAGTTACTTATGCCCATAACACGAGCCAAAAATTAGCAGCAAGATTTTCATAGATAATTCTATAGAAGGATGAAACTGTAACTATCCTTTTTGTTTTAGCAGTGAGGTTAGCATTTTGGTGGTTGGTAAATAGTGCCATTCATTGTAAATTATACCTAACAGAGAGCAGCTGCAAATATCTAGTTGGAATGGAAACTTAAAAGAAGTAAACAAGGAACCTAGATACTCGTGGTACATACAGATGAGATTTCGTTGTCAGAAACCTACTCCTCCCATCATAAGCAATCAGTGCACATATTTGCTTATTATCAAGCAAAATCAGTAGACAACACTACACCATTATTGTCATTGTAAAAAGTGCAAATAGCCACACATACAATTACTTCTAACCTTTGCAACTTCAAGTAAGAGGTGTAAATTATTAGGAAAACATTGTAAAAGATCCATAAAGAGTTCCTATTAAGCAATTAAAATGCATGAAATAAACATGTTGGAATAATGGTAGGCTAGTCAATTTTCTTGTTCAAAGTTAGGCAAGTTAGGTTAGTCAAGCAAGTTAGGTAAGTTAGGCAAAATTAGGCTTATGTTCTTTTTCTTCCCTATATATATGTTTCATCTTGTAATTGTTTCATCAAGCAAATATACAAAACCATCTTCAACAATTCTTCTCATGGCTTAAACCCTAGAACCCACGAAACCCTAGCAGGTTCATATTTTATCAGTTCCAGACCACCTGCAATGCCAAAGTTAAATATATAGACTGTAAATGCAAGCAGAATTTCCACTAATAACATAATGAAACTACATCTAGGATCGGGAAAAGATGTAAAATAAAATAATGCGAACTGCAACAAATTTCTAACAACTTTCTACTTCCTTATAGGATATCATCCAATATGAATTCTAGAAGTAATATGTTGAGAATGAGTCCCACATTGATGGGAGGAGGGCCCTTGCATGGGTTTATGAGTAAGTTAGGCTACTCCCCATATTGCCAATTGGTTTTATGGGTAGAACCTCAACTTTGTTCATGGTATCAGAGTAGGTTGTCCAACGTGTGAAGCCAAATGGCCACATGCGCTCCATGTCACCCTGTTTTGTTGTCCACGAGTTAGGCTTGAAAATTCGCCACACGTGAGGAGGCGTGTTGAGAATGAGTCCCACATTGATGGGAAGAGAGGCCTTGCATGGGCTTATAAGTAAGTTGGACTACTCCCCATATTGCCAATTGGTTTTATGGTGGAACCTCAACTTTCTTCATAATACAACTAATCTATATACAACAAAGACATTAACCATAATAATCCCCATTTTTATCTATGCAAAATCCCCCTTACTTCTTTACCCGAAAAAAGGGGCATTTGCACAGGGGTTGTTGACAGAGCAATATGATGACCATCCATTAGTTGTATAAATTTACAAAATGAAGTGTCAATGCATGCAGTGTTGACGATGAAGCAAGCCTTATCACGACAAAAGACTTATTGAATATGTTCTCAAGTTTCCACAAACACATTCACATAAAAACCCAAGAGTAGAGAAGAAAATATTCCCATTACCTCTGTAATCATTCAAAGCAACGCAACACTGAGCCTCAACGTAGCGCTGCACAGAGAAAAACAAATGCAACGACTTTGTTGGAGTAATCAGGCTTTCCCCCTTTCAATCCATTACGTACATCCTATCATAGAACTGCTCAGTTTTAACTTGTGAAAGAACAAAATTATGCAAGCTAAATTGCACAATGCACATGTATTCTTTCTAATGCATGACAAACCAACTACATAGGCTGACTAACAAAACACTTCATCCTAGGTACTATGACAACTACTCTCTTTTGGCAATATCAGTCTATCCAAACAACATTACAATATTTGTCACGATGAGTGTCACGGCTCAAAGTGGATATGAAGCCATCTGCACATAGCATAAAATAAATAAACATAGACCAAATGATAGCTAATGATAAACGACCTCTGCTTTCCCAATTGTTACTTACATGCAGCCAACGGCTTGAGTCAAAATGATCAAATGGAGCCCTCCCGCTTCTATTTGGAGTCTGAAATTGAGAGTCAAGAAGCAGAATTGAAGAAACATTGGGATAGACATCTAATTATAAAGCTTCACTACATACGTAATCAGAAAACAATAGGCCCATGAGCTCTATGTCTCATATGGCCCCCTATAATTTCTGTTTTTCTACATACAGCATAAGACAAAGACAGCTTCACTGTGAAAAAACTTTACAGGACAAACCTGAGGAATCAAGGAAATAATGTCTTTGGCAGCAACTCCTAATTCTGCTAAAGCTACAATAGCCTCCATGACATAAGGGCAGTGCCTGTTGAAAGCACCAAAAATGAAGCAGCATGTATATAACAAGATGAAGTCAAGACTGCTAGCAGACCAGAAATCATTAATACATTTGAAGACATCTACGAACTGAGTTGCAACAGGAAAGGAATTCACGTGGAACAATCTACATGAGAATAAAAACATATGGAAATGGATACACTATAGCCCAATTAAACTTAGGGGAGCAGAAGATGGAAATCCAAAGACTTTTACATCCATAGCGATATAACAAGGGATCCAAAGACTATTTCTAAAGTAAAGGTGCAACCTTCTTTTATAATATAGGAGCTACCAGAAAAAGAAAGCATATAACAAGGTACCTAAAGGGTTGCAGAACAAAACACTTATAATCTTGCAATTGACCTCAACCTTCCCACCCTTTAATTACTTCAATTACAGTATCCAAGTCTTAAAAAATTAATTTCCATGAGAAAATGATATTGCTAACATCAGAGAAACAAAGAACTGCCTAATTCTTGAGATTCAGAGTAGTGCAGCATAACGATCACAAGATTTTATTAACTGAACAAGTAAGAGACTCAAATTATCTGCATTAATAAAAATACAAACTGAAACATGAGAATCACAATTTGATTGACAAACCTTAGACATTCTTTGAAACAAGAAACAGCAGAACGATTCTGTCTAGAAAACCGATACAGCTTTCCCATCAAGAGATTCATCTGCAAGTTTCTGAATTTGCTTGGGATGTTGTCCATCTGTAAAGTTTATATGTGCATCAGACCCCAGGAAGAATGTTCAAAAAGTGACATAAGAAATATAAGTGCCTATTGATATTGATGAGAAACCAATGGGTAGTATTTTTTCTTGCAAAACCAGCTTACAAAGAAAGGGTGCCCTGTGCTTATATGCTACATATTCCCAAGGCACCCAGCTGACGTGTGACTATGTTAACAAATTAACAATATATATAGGACTAACGAGAAATAGATAGGGAAAAAAAAAAAAAAAAAAAAAAAAAAAAAAAAAAGAAGATAAAAAGAAAGACAAGGAGGCAAGCAAAACGAACAAAATTAACATGGACGTGTCAGGATCTTTATACTCAGTCCTCAATACTAAGTTACTAACACAGATAATATGCAAATTTCCCTGCCCATAAACATTTGAGCATGCATGTCTGTACCTCGGAAAGGGCTGTTCCATTCTCACCGAGCGCAAAGTGACTGGATGCAATTTTGAACTTCACCTGTCATGTAGCAAAGAAGGGAACTTTGTATAAATAGCGCCAAACAAAAAAAAAGAACCACTATCATGCTTTGGTATAAACTGAAAACAGAAACAACTATTTGGAAAGTGAAAGTGGCCTACCTCATTCTCATTAATTCCTGAAATATTAAACAAATTTGGAGAAGACGACCTAGTTGACGACAACGAGCTTCTAGTAGCTGGTGCATTTGTCTTGGAAATGTCAACTCCCATTAGATTTAACCATTAAAATAATTAAAAATAAATAATAATTAATATAAAATAATATTTTCTCTCTCTTCACGACCTTTCTCGCTCTCAAAATATCATTGAGAGGGCTTTTTTTGGTTGACAGACAAATATAGAGGAATTGGACTGGCGGACAGAATTGAGCTTCCGTCAGGGGCACAGGCTGGAAAGTAAAAAAAATTGTTTTGCATGTGAGCTTGTTTTCTACTTAGACCACTCTAATGGTGGGCTAAAAGTCAAATTACCTCTCAAACCCACTCCAACCCAAGAGGAAATTTTGGGCTAAATGCTAAATGTTAAACCAATGCCAAATTCCCCCCAAAATTTAGCCCAGAAATCAAAATGGACTCCACTCAATATTTATCGGAATTAAAATTTTTTTAGATTAAAATGTTCATAAAATTAATTTACGATAGTCTACATATTTATTTAAAAAAAAATTAATTTAACAAAAAAAAAAGCCTAAATTCATTCTTTAATAATCCTAGACTAAAATTTTAGGTTAAAACGGTTATAGCAGAAAAACTATTTTTGGGCTAAAAGCTAAATTTTTCGGGCTAAAAAATTTTAGCTTTTAGCCTAACCATTGGAGATGGTCTTATGAGTTTTAGTTTTTATTCTTATTATATTGTATTGTGTCATTTTCATTAAATTTGAAGCTTTTTATATTAAATAAAGTTAGTAGATGGTTTTTCATTAAAATGAACTTAATCCAAACCCTTTTCATTAAAACTTCCATGATCAAATTATTATTGAAGTATTAATTATTGTTTTTTATTTATTTATTAAGAGCACTTCCATTTGTTAAAAAAAATCCTGGAAAATAGGCAATTCAATCCCATATAAATAGTAACTGATTTTAGTAACTGTCCAATTGTGTCTCCACTACTCCTAGACAATTCGTATTAAAATATTACTAATTTTTTAATAAAATAATAAAACATAATTTTATTTTTAATTTGGGATAATAATAAACGATTGGTTGAAGGTATTTGAAAATATTGAAATGTACTGTTAGGTGGGTGAAACATGTTTGGGTATTTATAGAAAAAATTTATAATATTTTTATTTTTTGTATTTTTAATTAACTTTTTATATTTTTTTATATTTTTAATTACGACTGATACCAGCCTTGTGTCACATGGCTTTTGGGCTGGGCGAGTCAATTTTTGCCCTAGGTGAGCAACCAGGCTCTCCTAGAGCGCATTGGATTGGAAAGGACTGAAGGAGTTTTAGGGAGGAGATTTAATCCACAATCACCTTCAGGATTTTACAGGGCTGAAAGTACTACTGTGAAATCTCGTTCTTGGATTTTATTGTTATAATCTATGTAATTGTTTGATTGAGATTTTATATTATTTTTTGGGAATTTATATTAATTTATTTGAATATAGATTTTAATTAAATTAGTTACAAAGTTTGAAAATTAGTTATTTAAAATCCGTAGGCCTTTCACAATTTATATTTTCGAATAAAGCTCGATCTCACGAACGCGTAGGCACAAACCGTTCGTAAAACGAAGGAGTTGTTAACGTTTGAAGTTAAGGACATTTTGGTCATTTTCCTTCAATCTATAAGGCTCCAAATTTTTTGGAGCAATGAGAAGTGTTACATGTGTGGTTGGGATGAAAGGAAAAGAAGAGAAAGGAGAGAGATAGACGGTTGTGATGGAAAGGAAAGAGGAGAAAGGAGGGAAAGGAGAGGGGATGGACTAATCAAAAAAGAAAGAAAGGAGGGGAAAAGAGGGAAAGGGGAAGCGGGGGAATCCTTGACTCGCACCCTTTGCGACTCGACCCGGCGGTAGCACGAGTTTTCCGACACCATACACGGCGTTTCACGGTGAATCGTCGCCATCCATCACTTGGAAACAACCCCCTAGCCTTCCCTTTACCAATTCCACCCCAAAATGCATACAAATTGGCCTTGAAATTGTGGAAACCGCATCGGTGGATGCGCGGGTTCTTAGTTGTCGATCCACCAAATTTGAAAACAAATTTCTTTGATCACCACCACCTTTAGCATCCTCTGGAGGCTAAGAACAAAGCCCAAAAAATTTTGGGGGCGGCGGAGCTGTTTTGAAGTCAAATTAAGAACACCCAAATTCAAGGATTTCTTGCGGGTTTGAGGGAAATTGGAGCTTTTCCCGGCCAAATTGGCCTTGGTCACAGGTATGAAACTTGCTCTACTCATTGAGATCTACAATTATGTGAATTTTGGTAATTTTTGGAATTAGTTGGATTTTCTAGCGAGTCGGGGCAGCTATCTGCCGTGTGAGGCGGCGCGTGGGCGAAACCCCACCTGACCATTCAAGACTAATTTTGATGCCTTGATTCCATATTTGATATCCGTTTAGTGGAATTCCTATGTCTTAATATAGTTTCATTGTTGACCACCTAGTTGGCCACCACAAGGTTATTATATGAATTGACGATCCGACTGTTGGATCGGCACCAAACTTAAATATGTAATAGTACATAATATTTTAGGATAGTTGAACTTGACGGATCGGGAATCCGACTTACGGATCTTCCCGAATTGGATTCCTAAGTTTGAAAAATCAAATGTTGACCGCCACTTGAAATTGTGATTGGCGAAGATTTGACCATTGGATCATAATGAAATTTTAGTACGTTGTTCTAGAAGAATAATGTGGACTTTGAAAGTTACGAATCAAAAATTTGATGGGCGGATCTTCCGGTTTAGATTTCTAGGATTGTGGACCCTACTCTCGACCTTGATCGACGGTTGGCTTTTTAATCAACTAGCTGAGTTCTTCTAGCGTGTCGGTTATCTTAGAGTGCGGATGAGATTTCATGGAGCTTGATGGACTCATCGTGATGACGTGTCTTCTCAGTTGACGTATGACTCGATTTGTGTACTAGTGGCATTGTATTATATTATACTTGTTTATTAAGTATGTTTTGATTTATGCATTGAAAACGTTTGTGGAATGCAGTTTGATTTGTATGATTAGTATGACATGATGAAATGTGATTTGACGTGCATATTTGAAATGTGGTTTGATTCACTTGATTAGTTTGATGTGATGATATGTGAGGGCTAGAAGTGGACCATTAACCCATTGTTATGGGGTTTGTTGCTTCAAGACTTGTTTCACATATCATATCATTATTTCATTTCTCGTTTCGTTGAGCTATTCTAAATTTTGTACTTGTACTTTGTTTCATTTCGTTGAGCCTTTGTAAATTGAGCATTTGGTTTATGTTTTGTTTCTTTGAGCCGTTGATATATTCCTTGGCCTTCCACTCAATTTCGTTGAGTGATCCGGAACTAGGTATTCGATGGGGTTTCGTTGAGTGGTCCAGTTCCCTACTCCGTCTGGATTCCGTTGAGTGGTTCGGAATCCTTCGTGATCTGCGATTCCGTTAAGTAGTTTGGAATTGTATCCAGCTTGGATTTCATTGAGTGGTTCGATATGCATTGTACTCCACGATTCCGTTGAGTGGTCCAGAATCGTATCCACTTGGATTCCGTTGAGAGGTCCGAAATCCCTTTACTCCGTGGTTCCGTTAAGTGGTCCGAAATCGTATCCTGGTTTGGATTTCATTGAGTGGTCCGGAATCCCCTTTGGTGTCATGGTTTCGTTGAGTGGTCTGAAACTCGATGTTGATGGATTTCATTGAGTGGTCCGAAATCGCATCATTTGACTTGTTAATTCCTTAGATTTGATTTCAGCTTCAGAGATGTAGGCTTCGGCCAAACTGTGTCGCTCTAGCCCTGCATTTCAGTGTATTGTATGTGTTATTGATTGGTGTGATTATTGGATGGTGTTGGAATGCATATGTGTGGGTGAATGGCAAGATGACTAGAGAATATTATTGTGCTTCGTTGAATGTTCCTTAAGGTGTTGGATGCCATAAATCATGGTATTATGTTGAGACATTGTAGTTTATGTGATGAATGTTCGAGTGTAGTGAAAGATGAACTACAAATGGCTTGATCCCTGTTTAGGGTACGTAGGCAATCTAACAATGAGGTTAGATGCAGCTATAAAGTTTACGGAAAATTACTATGCAGTTAGATCGTGAGTTGCGCTTTGCACATATCCCGGAGGCGGGGTATGTTAGATATACATGTAATTGGTGACGTCACGAGTTGATCTTGGACGTATGTTGGGATTGAGGTGTGACAACTACAGTGTAGTATTTCTCTTCACTTGTAAGTGAGAGGTCTTAAGTTCGATTCTCGTCAAAGGAAAATTTGAACTACATTATTGCTAGCCCATTGAGAAGCTTAATCGATCTTCCTCTCATTTAATGTAAATAATATTGTTTATTAAAAAAAACAATTATAAATTTAGGCTACTTAGCACTACACGATGAACGTACGTTTCAATCTTGTAACATGAGTTGTTTTAGGGTCTAAGATATGCAGCTGCAGGATCAGTATACACACTTCTAATGATTGTTCTAAAAAATCCTCGCCTAAGCGCTAGGCGGCTGGTCACTGCCCCGATTAATGCCTAGGTGTTTGACAATTAAGAAAGGGCTCCTAGACCTACTGAGGCACCCGTCTAGCTTGTCTAGACCCGCCTAAACACCAGCCTAGGTTGCAACTCACTTAGATAAAAAATAGATAAATTTCCTTTTGCATTTTATTGTTTCCAATAAGTTGTAAGAGACTTATTGAACACTTAAATAAACACACATTATATGTTTGCTCCTCATATTTTCATTATGTTCCAATACTTCATAATATATATGTAATTTTATTTTCTAGTTTATGATGAAATTATATATATATATATATATTAAGTATAAACAGACACTTATTTACACGAAATACAATAGATTTACTTAAATCATTATAGTCCGCCTAGGCTCTACCTAGCCATCTAGGCGCTATGCCCCAACCCACTGCCCAACTAGCCTAACCATCTAAGCACTAGACCTCAACCCACTACCCAACTAGCGCTTAGTGTATTTTAGAACTTCTAATATAGGGTATTGAGCTTACATTACAACCGGTCAAAATCCAAATTTCAAAACCGGAGACCCACGAATATCGAGTATAAATACTTCAGATCTCCTTTAAATAAATTGTCATTCTTTCCGGGCCGTGTCTCTCTCTCTCTCTCTCTCTCCTCTTTCAGACTCTTTCAGAGAGGCGTGATGGACTTCTCGTTAAGAGAACCGACGAGGATAAGCGGCCGGGAGAAGCGGCTGCGGAGGGTAATATTGCCGGCAATCCGCGGGCAAAACTGTCCAATATGCTTGGTTGCCGTGGAAGCTCGCAGCGCAGCGGTGCTCTCGTCCTGTAACCACGCGTACTGCGTCCGTTGCATCCGGAAGTGGAGCAATTTGAGACGAAAATGCCCTCTCTGCAACGCCGACTTCGACTCCTGGTTCTCGCAAATCAGCCTCTCTTCCCGAAGCTTCCACAAAGAACATTTACCTCCTTTGAATCGCACTTCTAGTGCTAGAAGCTTCGGCCTTCAACACGAAGAGCATCCTCCAAGGTCTGAATTTTGTGACATTTTAGTTTTTGATCCACCGGTTTCGTTAAATTTGCAATTCCGAGCTCAAATTTTGCTATTTTGTGTTTAATTAGGCATGTGAGTAGTAGTGAACGGCGGCGATCAAGGCCGATGCCGTGGCGGCGATCGTTTGGACGACCAGGATCGGTCGGTCCTGATACGGTTGCGGAGAGAAAGCTCCAATGGCGAGCTAGGTAACACTTTTCTCTGAATTTTATTGTTTGCTAATTTTTCGAACTTGGTTTATTTTGATTTTGTTTGAACTTTTCTTTTCTGTAAGCAGTGTATATGACAGACGATTGCAAGCTGTTCCTTCGGCTTCAAGAAATCGTCTTCAAGTGGTTAGTGTATCGCTGTTACTCACTCTTTGTTCGAATTTATATCCTGAAATTTGAATGACTAATTAGTGAAGAAATGGTAAACTGATTGAATTGAGTATTTTGATTTTGAAATTCTAGAGTGTACCCATAAACGATGGTGTAAAAGAGAGAATCTTGCAAAGAATAGAGCCATGGATTCGGAGGGAGTTGCAGGCTC
Source organism: Pyrus communis (assembly GCF_041283825.1). Classification (NCBI taxonomy): domain Eukaryota; kingdom Viridiplantae; phylum Streptophyta; class Magnoliopsida; order Rosales; family Rosaceae; genus Pyrus; species Pyrus communis. The sequence continues at coordinate 20,571,630 of NC_142577.1, forward strand.
TTCTTGGAGACGGAGATCCATCTATTATTGTTCATGTGGCCACCTCACTCTTCATTGCAAGCCTTGAAAATAAGGATCAGGTCCTTCCAGGACAGTGTGATGTCCGAGGTGACCCCCTTGCGTTGTTGCGCCCTTTTCTAGTTGATCGAACTGACGTGTTTTGGCACGAGTTAAGGTAATTATTGACTTGAAAAGCGTCGTAGTTTTTCAATTGTTTAATGCCATTTTGGAATCGAGGTTTTGCATCAGCTTGTTTTGTTCAATGTCATTTGTGTTTGGTGCGAGCTCCATATTACATTGGTGTCTTAGGCTATCTTTATCATGTGAGATGCAGCAGCGTACCTTAGTAGGTCTATACCAAAACTCTTTTTTTATTTCTCTTAAATAGATCTCTCTATAGACACTCCTAGAGGTGTAAGTAAGTTAGTTTCCATTTGTGCTTCGCTTGTAAATGCTTTCTAATTGGAAACAATTTCCCTTCAGATGTTTTGCAGAGAGTCCATTCAACTTGGAAACCTATGACGCAGTGGTTGAGTATAAAAGCTTGCGTTGAATGTTGGCGAGAAACTTGATACTAATTTCTGATCTTGCCTATGCATTGGAACACCTGTGTGAATATCGGGGGACTCCTCAACAGGGAAGTTAAAGTGGCCAACTGCTTGCTCAGCTAAGTCATGTGATGCATCTGCTGGGTCGTTAGAGAATGTAAAGAGCAATGGTTTACGAGGGGTTTAATGTTTAACTGCAACAAAATTTGAAGTTTCTTTTATGCCACAAGCTAGTGTAAGGATTCAAGAAGCGGGCCTGATTTACTTATGAGCTCACAATCTCATGCAAGCTGCTGTAGTTGCTTAGTGGATCCTTGTTTGGCACAATGATTAGCTTCTGCTTTCTTCAAGCAACAAGGTTACGTAAAAGGAAAGGGATTTGAGTTACATGGTCCTTGTTGTCATGAGATTCGTGAGATGTTTGTGTCTATGGGATAGTGTGAAGAGGACAGACCGTCGACATTGGGATATCCTGCTTATGACTGAAGCTTGAGAGCAAATTATAAGGCCCTGATCTGCAGTTGTGAAAGAATGCGAAAAATATCCTATGCAAATGGCACCGGTGTTTCTTATTTTCTCAAATAACCAACTGACAATCATGGGTTCCACAATACAGATCATCAAGCGCAACACACGAATCTGGCTATCATCAGTACTAGGTTGGATGCTCCTGGGTCTTTCTCCTGCAACCCCTTGTGTCCTCAGCAAGTTAAAAATCTCCAAATGCAAGAGTCTGCCATATCAAGCAAACGCCATGGCAACCAACGAAACGGGTAAAGTGCCTAACGCTTTGAAGTCACAAAAATTTGTTTTAAACCTACTGCTGCATTGTGATCCTTGTAATTGAATTTTATGGGACAATTTCGGTCTTGGAGGACTAAGACCTCTTTTTAGTTATGTTAAATTTGTAAATTACCATAGTTAAATTGTCGGAATGAAGCTTTTATAGAATGAGAATGCTTCCGCCTGCAGATGTCCCAGATTTTGTCCTTTACATCCTCTATACAACTCATGGTTCTGGAGGAAGTTTGTATCAGGTAACATGCCGGCTTTTGGATGATCCTCTTCTTTACTTCCATATTTGGCTCTGCTGGGTTGCACAGATCATGGCGAAAAGCAATAATCGCGTTTTGCATCAGCAGCCAAGCAAAGCACAGAAGAAAGGTTGACAATAGCCAAACTTTTCTAAGCCCCGCTCCCACATATTAGAACATGTGCACCCTCAGTTTTTGCAACTTAATTGCAACTCGCTGCTTCAAGTTTGATCCAGGACATTGTCAATTCTGCAGTTGAAGGCACTCTCTTTAAGCATTTTTTGTCAGCTCTACTTTCCTCCATTGCTTCAATGCTTCAATCTCCTCTGTCCTGATGGTACCAGCCTTTGATGCGATGAACAACGCACTTTTCGAGTGCAACAGTACTCTATGACGTACATAGCAAGTTCAGAATCACCCAGGCCGCTACTAAACCCTTAACCCTAAGGTACTGACGTCTGCATTTTGCAACAATTAGCTATAGTTGTTATTTTACATTTCACATTAACTAACACAATATTACAATGATAGCTACAGTTCAAGGCAATTCATCTCCTCAACAAACAAAACTTAAAAAACCAAAAACCAAAAACCAAACACACAGAAAATCCATCTAAATTTGTTAGTGTAGCCAAAGGGGCAACCTTTCGAGTCCTCCTAGTGTATTTACGATTCTTCTTCTGGTTCCTCTTCTTCTTGGAGAAGATTTTCTCTGTTGTCATGTGCCCAGAAACCGCGCACATCTATGAGCATGCTGGCAACAGTGCCGCCTTGTTTGCAAGCTAGTAAATCAGCCAATGTAATCCGCAGTGGATCAGCTGGTTTAACCATGTCCCAGATTTCATCCCTTACATCCTCAATACACAATTCGTAGTTTCCACCCTCGATCCATTTCTGATGTACATCCCTGTTTCACAAAACCACGAGATAAGATCTTTCAGCTGACACAACATACAAAGGAATCAGTGCTGAAGCAAATAGCATTGAAAAATTTATAGTAGTTAAAACTCGTTAGAATATTCATGTCTCTGATAATCTGAGACTTGCAGATATTGCTCAAGTACTGCAAGCAGGAAAATACTACAGAGGCTTTTCTGTAGGAAGTTTGTATCAGGTAACATCCCGACTTTCAGATGCTTCTCTTCTTTACTTCCATATTTGGCTCTGCTTGGTTACACAGATCATGGCAAAAGGCAATACTTAAATTTTGCACCAGCAGCCAAGCAAAGCACAGAACAAACTTTTGACAACAGAAGTTCTACCACCAAATAAAGTTTTCATTTTCTTTTGGGTTTCTGATAAGTGTCCCCCACAAACAAGTCAAAAACAGAAGAATATTTACCTGAAAAGAGAGTGTATATCAGCTGTTGTAAGGTAACCCCTTCCTTGAAGATCAAGACATCGAAACAAATATGTTAAGCCCTCTGGGGTGTCTTTGTTTTCTAAGGCCAGGACAAAGTCTAGAAAACTATCAAAGTCCATTTCCCTAGAACTTCCTCCACTTTTTCCACGCCGAACGTGCTCGTCAAACACTGTTGAGGTCATATCAAATGCAACGCATGAATAAACGAATCTAAAAATGTAAATACAAAATGCATTATAATATATCAGATGGGGGCATCCCCAGAAATAGAATTCCATATTGATTCCTTAGCATTTTGAAGTAAATGAACATGTACATAGTACAAACACTGGATTCAAATTTTCTAGGCCCACCTCTTTCAATGATAATTTCAGTCAATGTCCCATCCGCATATTCTCGAAGTTCCTGCTTGCTCAATGATTGACTCGAATCTTTATCTAGAGCAATGAACATGTCTACAGAAAGCACGGGTTGCAATCAGCAATCGAATTACAGTAGTGTTAAAGTTTTCAATTATGATCACCACATTTATCTTGAGCTTGAGTGTAAAGATTACCATACTGAGCCTAGGATTTTAACATTGGCAAATTCTTGTGTTGGGAATATATCTAGAACACAATAATGACTTCGAGACTCAAGAATGTGAAACGAAATCACGACAAGGTAATGGCAAGCCAAGACTGCAGATAATCATCTCACTCTAGAATGGAATCCTCATACTACACTTTAACAGCAGCATAAATACGCCACATGTACAAGACAATCCATTTAACAACAGCAAAAGAGGAATGCCAATGGAACCCGGGGACATGGAATGAAAGTTTAAATGTGAAAACTACTCACCACATATGCGCTGGGCGGATGTCAAAGAGAACCAGTTTTCAGCTTGCTCATTGTCAGTGACTTCTTCCTCACTTTCCTAATATAGAATAAAGTTCAGGACATATAGTTAGCATAAGATCAGAATTGGATGTCTTATTGGCACCCAATGAAGATGATGCAATTTATAACATAGCAAGTTTTCACAAATTCTTTCACTACCTACCTGGTGCAGTTCCATTAGTTCCTGGAGACAATTACTCAACAACACCTTCTTTATGCAGGCTTTTCCTGTATGAAAAAAATAATATTTTTTTTTCAACCATTAAATAAAGAATTTAAAATCTGGTATCTTCTAAAGTTAGAGCATCCAACCCAAAACCTATTGGCAATGAGTGGAGAGGCTTGTGATTTTATATATTGTCATCACTATTCTAAAAATATCCGCCCGGCCCCTGCCTAGGCTCTAGGCAGGCGTTTGAAAATTAAGAAAGGGTGCCTAGACCTTCTTAGGCGCCCGCAGCGACTCACTTAGACAGAAAATAGATAACTTTCATTTTGCATTTTATTTTTTTAATAAATTGTAATAGACTTGTTGAATACTTGGATTAACACTTACTATATTTTGGTTCCCCATGTTTTCAATATGTTCTGTATATCATTCTATTTTTCAATTTTGTATTCCAATACAGTTATGTATTTTTCAATTTTGTATTCCAATACAGTTATGTATTTTTTAAGTATAAGCAGACACTTATTTATAGAATATATAATAAGTTTACTTAAATTAGCCTAGTCCACCTAGCTACCTAGGCACTAGGCCCCAATCCACCACCCAACTAGTGTCTAGCATCTTTTAGAACTTTGACTGTAATGCAAAACATAACAGCAATAAATGAATAGGTATTGACGTGTAACTTTGGCAAACCTCGTCTATGAGGGTCACAAAAGAAGAAGAACTTTTGTGCAGCTATGCGGCAATACATTGCACTAAAGCCTGAAGGCATGTCCCGTAATTGCGCTAGATTAGGTATAAGACCTCGTATATAGGCTCCCATTTCCTGAAGAAAGAGCAAAACCATTACAATAATAAGAGAAGATGGAAAAAGATAATGCATAAAAAAAATCTATTAAATATCAAACAGAAAAATGAGGTAGCTAAAGAAAAAAGCTCAACTTTCAAATATAACACTTAGATGCTGAAAATTGCAACAAGTTCATACATGAGGCTGAAGAAAACCATCAGAATCCTCATCAAGTTCGCTCATGTCAATTCGAGCTTGAGTAAGTGACACCTGGAAGCAACAAATAGTAAGTAGCATTCGAGACTCGCACAATTCAGTAGTCATATATTGCATACTTTCAAGTCTTCAAAAGGATGCAAGAAAAAGCCTGGTGGAATTAATTATCAATTATACCCACCGTTCTCATCACATAAAGGTAAAAGGGCAGAATGGCAATTCTTCCCTGTTCATCTTTCTCAAATTTCATAAAATTTGAAGGGCTGAAAAAGCGCCGGCATTTAGTCCCTATCTGCTCCGTACATACAGAGGCAATGTGGCAAAAGTCCTCATAGTTCATCTACAAGATGATAAATAAGGGAACTTATAAACATTAGGCAGATAAGTAACTATGCAACCAAAAATTTATAATTAATCAAAGCCATAAATTGAAGTGCAGATAATAAAAAAATGTCACAGTTACCAGAGACCTTTTCTGCACCAGTTGCATCATCAATCACACAATTTTCCCTTAAGCACACCCACATAGCATCTAGATCATCCGCATTCAGCAAAAGATCTGATTGCTTCTGCAAAACAAACGTAAATGCCACCGATAAAGTCAGATGCTTAGGCAACACAATAAAACAATAATCATCAGGAATGAAAATCTAGATGATTACCTTTAAAAACCGATATTTTGCCAGCCCCTGGACCCTCTGACTAATAGATCCTTCTTCAGGTTTCTGAAAGAATGGAAAGACAGTGCAAAGTCAAAACGGACCAAGAAGAGAGAACATTAGAAGGGTTCAGAACAAAAATGTATTAAAGATTGTCAATTTTCCATCACGAAAAATTAATCCCTTCCTCCTCAGATTCCCAACCACGAACAGAATCATTGAAATACAACAAAAATCCTACTACATGCCTTCTTGTAAAAACTCGGGATTGTGCCAGCTTCAGCACTTTTTTGTTGCTTCTCTTTGAAAATATCAAGCAAGATTCTCTTTGTTTCAAGCTCTGCACGGAATAAAAGAATACAAAACGCTTGATTAAATCTCAGGCAGAGAATATTGGCATATGTATGAACTAATCCGCCTCAGTAGCATCAGAGCATGTCTCAGCAATTTATATAGCAACTGGCAAGTTTAGAAACTAAAAACTTGGTTTCGATCTCAAGCGTGCACACCCACAGAAGGGCTCATAAAAGCAAATTACAGCGACCCAGTACCTACTAAAAACTCGGGGAAGGACTCAAGTAGTCAATGAACAGGTGCCTTACACTTGCATATTAAAGACCGAAGATAGAAAACGAAGCTGAACTCTTCGAAATTCGCTAGCACACATGAATCATTGGCTCAGTAGAATGTGTAATGCATACCTAAATAAAACCATTCGAACAACTGATAAATTGACATCATTCTCCCAACTTCAAAAAAATTGAAACTTTAAGGTAGCAGAAACCTTTTTCCTTCATATTTGTGCTGTTTCGATTATCTTATCTAGCTAACACTTGATTTATTAGTCCTAAAGCAAGTTCTAATCACTACGAAAACAGCTTAATAACAGTTGATTATCTCTAAAACAAAGAGGGGGGCATAAATTACCAACTGCACCCAAAATCCCAAATGCGTAACACATGGTTCTAATCTAAACCCTAATTCAAAAACTTTAAATTCGACAAGAAAAAAAGGAAATTTGAAAGAAATCACGGAAATGAGAGAGAGAGAGGTGAGAAGAAAAATACCCATGAGGGCTTCGGATCCGAGTCCGGCACCGGATCCGATGAAGCGGCGGAGGTTACGGACCCAGAGCATGGAGGAGGCCGGAGGGATCTTCCGCTGCGCGGCCTCATGGCCTTCGCCGTCGCTGGACCCACTGTACATTGCTGAAATCGGACCAACTCGGAGTCCGCGCGCGGTTATACTCGCTGAACAAAGCCCTAGCTGCCACGGGCATATATAAAAATCTTAGCTTTGAGCTTTGAGCTCTGATCTGCCGAGGATAGTGGAGATATAGAGAAACTGGGAAAGAGGACTTGGTCACTAAGCTTTAGGATTGAAACCCGAAAGGTCACGTTCGTTGCTTAAAATTTGATTGGATATATTAACCTAACTAAAGATATATTGTCATTTACTACTACGGTCTAATAGTATTCTTCTTTATTTATAAGTAAGAGGTTTTAGATTCAATTCTCGCTAAAGATGAATTTGAACTACATTATTTCTAACTCATTGTGAGACTTAGCCCCACTTTCTCATCCTCTTAGTGTAGATAATATCGTTTGTCAACAAAAAAAAAAAAAAATACTGAAGTAAGAAATAGAGATTAAATCTCAAGTATTGTCCACGACTCAAAATATCCTGGGCTTATAAGGTCGTGGGCTTGCAAGGCTTAACATTTAGAAAGACGGCCTTGGGCTGAAACATAAACGAAAAGTGAGCACTACCAAAAATGTTTTGATCTCTGGTGACTCGACGATAGTTAAAGCACCTTCTTCAGTAACTCCTCACTTAGAGACTTAGAAGGACTCTCATTATATGACACTACACTTCGGTACTTATAAATTTTGTAATTATTCAGTGACTTCGGTTTTGCAAGTCCTCAACCGAGAAGTTTTCTTCACTAAGAAACTTGAGAGAGCATTGTTTGTATCATACTTCATCAATCCCAAAATTACTGAGCACTGGTTAACTTCATACCTTTAAGAACCTATTGAAGGATTCGTGTTGAAGCACCCTTTGCCAAAGCACAAGAGTTTCTCTCCAACTAGGAGGTCAATCACAACATGACACGTGTTAACATCAAAATAAAACTTTTAGAGTTTCACATCAATCTCAGACGGAAGCTAGAGCCTCCCCTCAACTATAAAAGGAAATCATTCTCCTACAAATAATCCTAATGTCATTATTGTACTTAAACTCATCATTAGAACTCACTAATGATGATTATACTTGAACCTATGTATTGTGTAAACTCTTTACTATTAATGAGAACTCATCTACTCTCATGGACGTAGCCCAACTTAGAAGGAATCACGTATATTTTGTGTTTACTTCTTTATCTCTATTGCTCTACATATTCACTTACATTTAGTGACTAGAGCAATCTTGCGAATGTCACAAACTTAACATTTTACGTTATACAAAGTCCATCAACATATATAACTTGTGAAGCATACTGAAAACGATAAATCTCTCATACTCGCGTGGAACAAACATTATATTTTCTCGTCCAATTAGAGACATCCAATAAAATCAAAACGACTTGTTTTCATTAATAATGGTACATTTCTTTCTTTTTTATTCATATTTTTACTTTAATTTATTCCCTTTTTCATTGTACTAAGAAAGACAATGAACTTGGTTGAAAGCAATTCTAAAATGACTTCAATCGCTTCTTGAGAAAATATTATTGTACCAATCTTTAATTAAAATACAAGTGCAAGAAAGAGCACATTAAGTGCTTTTAGAAACCAAAATTATTTTTGCTAAAAGCTTTTTCAATTATTTAAAAAAAAAGAACTTAACAAAAAGCTCTAGATATTGTTCACTTTAACGAAAAATCATATTTTTACACTAAAAAAATCAATCTTGGTAATATTCGTTTTACCCTTTATTTTATCTTTATCGTTAAAACTCAAAATTTTCAAACTATTTTTATTAGTTTTCATTTTTAAAAACACTTCTCAATGGGCCTAATTATTTTCCATTTAATATTCAACATTTCTTTGTCCAAATAGTCCACGTTGAGACCGTGGTTGGGTCACATCGTGATAATCACAAACCCTTGCGGGGCCCAAGAGACATGTCCAAATCAACGTGATTGTTATTTGTAATTTCACATGGGCAAATGTAACAATTGGTTCTTAAACCTATCAACTACCGAGTGGGATTTGTCGAAGTTGCATCATGTCGACTTCAAATAGAATTCACAATTGATTCTTAAACCTACCAACTACCAAGTGGGATTTGTCGAAGTTGCATCATGTGGACTTCAAACAGAATAGTTTTTACAGTGAGGGAAACTACTGTAAGTTGGATAAAATTAACATACTATTATAAAAGTTTTGCTAAGCATCGCGCATGACATGTCGAACTCTGAATGCTCCTAAACAAGTTATTCTCCTTCGATACAAGGTAGTATTTTACATATTTTATTATTAAATAATTTCTTGCATAATGTAACAGGATAATATGTTCATATGACAATCACTTTCAGTTTTCCATCTAATAACTTAATGCGTCAAATTCTTTTCAGAAATATGGTCTATGTATCTTGATTTATGAGAAAAATAAAACAAAGAAGAAGAAGAAGAAGAAGAAGAAAGAAGGCTTAAAATGTGTAATAGATTATTTGCTTACGGTCCTGCATCGGCGATTCAGCAGCCAGTTTTCATTGGTCATTTCAATCCTCCCACGCATGCATGGCTTTTATGGTACCACTTTGACTCTCCTTGACCTAATGCCTAGCAGCAGCAACACAGACACTGAAGAACATTTAAGCAGGAGTCCAAGGAGTAAAACTTTGGTGTTCCAGGTGTAAGAATATGAGTATGAGATAGAGAAGTTTTAGGACCAGTTATAGGTATTCAATTTTGATAGAAAGTCTTGTTGATGAAAGGAATGCTGATCCTTGACAAAGAAGGATTTTGTTTAGCATTGGGATCAGATTGCAAGACACGGAAACAAGTATTTGTTTCCTATGAGGATTTTGATAGAAAATCCTAATCTGTTTTGGTAAAGTCTATATGTATTATGTATATATATATAGTGACCTCTCTTCACACAGAACAAACACTCATATTGGACCAAAACCTATATGTGAGTCAAGCTCTTGTTAATCTGCAAGAGAAGAGAAGGATCACTGAAAGCTTGCTGCGATGGCTTCGAGTTCAGGTGCTGCTGCAGGTATCTTTTCCTTTCTGGTTTCTTGTGTACACATAATCAGTTGGTTCTCTCTATGGTTGTAGTACATGTTTTGGTCTCGGTGTTTGTTCACGCGACGAGAGACAAAGACACAACAGGTTCGTAAACCCATGTGTTACAAATGTGATTGCCTTGTTTTAAAGTTCGTAGATACCCATTACTAGTTACGGATCCACTTAGGGTCCAGTGCATGTAATCTCCCCACTCCACTATTGTTATACACGAAATTGTCCAACGTCCATCGAATGTTTCTCTTAAGCATGAATGTCACGAGAGTAAGATGTTTAACAAAACGTCTCGTAGAAACAACTGACTAAAATAAAGTACCGCATCTTACTCTTAGGAGGAAAATTTACTGAATCCACCACCGACTACCAAGAAGCCAAATTTAAGAAAATCCAGCCTTCCCGACAAAAACCCTTTTATTATTACAGTGTGTGAAATAGACCTGCACAAGATGACAACCCTCTTTCCAATCACTTCTCTCCCTTTCCAGCCAAACCAACAACACAAACATAAATTTCAGGAAAACAAACAAATTGAATTAATAAAATGGAAGGAGACTTACAGCTCAGTAGCCTTCCCGACCAACAATCCGCACAGCTCAACCAAATTGCTCTAAATATAAATAGTTACAAAAGCAGGCAAAGGGAAAGAAATTTTAAGACTACCCCCATTTTTCCAAAACAGAAATGCTACACACACATACACACACAAATGTGTAACAATAAAAAACCAAGGACATGTAGCTTGGAAACTTGCGGTCTGATATATAATGTGCTGTTGGATCAGCTGTCAAATGACCCCATCTAAAGGAAGAGAGGAGGACTTCATCTTTATACAAATATAGGGACTGCCCTCCCTCTCTTTCCAGATCAGATGACAGAAAATGAGGCAAAAAGGATGTTCATGGGAGTGAATTCATGGAAGAGAGAGAAAGAGGGAGTTGGAATTGATACAGTAAGTGATTGATGTAACTACCTTTTTATCTTTCTTTTGAATTTGCGAATATTTTAGTATGTTCCGGAGATTTATAACATTGAGATTTTGATTGTTAGATTCTTGATCAAAGATATGATATCTGATAGTTAAAATTTCAATGTATAAAATATCTGGAAGCATATTAAAAAATTTCTTAAATTTGAACCTTTTTCATTAATTATTATATCTTCCACTGTCCAACGGTCACTCTCAAACCTGTCCGCATATTCATGGTAAAAATCAAACTATTTTACGGTAGGTAACAACCCTCAACTAGCCTCATAAAGATTTTTCAATTTTTTTTTACTTTATCTTTTTTTGTATGAACTTAAGCTGAATCATCTCTTTTACTTGACAAAAGTCTTTGCCATGCATCAATTTTCTAACTTTTTATTAAATTTGAAATTTACAGTGACGTAAAGTGAAGTTTTTCTGTTGTCATCAGCAATGCCAAATATAAACTAACATCAACTGTAGCATCAGTAAGAGAAAAGAGTAATAATAATTTCTGCTTTAGTCCTTCTTTCCCTACATGGTTTCATAAATCACCCCCTTACCTCATCACATTTAAGCAAAGTGATTTCCGCACTTTTATTCTCTCACCGTCGTATAAAATAAAGATTTAAAGTGTAGAAGAAAACGAGAGTGTGAAAAGCCATGACTTAGATAAAAAGGGGGTGGGGGATGGAATGGGAGGGGGGTTTTGAAAGGACAAATGTTCTTCAGTGGTGGGGCTTTCTTCACTGTCATTGTGATGAGATGCTGAAACAAAGTGGGGCACAATGTTAAAAAAAAAAAAAAAAAAAAAGGAACAAGCAATTAGTTGTCTTTCTGATCTGTTTGTTTAGATTTTAGCAGCATTGATTCTTCCCAAAGTTCTTGTTTTCTAAGTAGATTCTTGAGATCAGCCAGTTAGCATTTCTCATGAGATCAGCCAGTTAGCATTTCTCAGCTCTTTGTCTGCACCAAAACCCCACAAGCAATATAAATTCAAATTTCCATGTCTTTTTTCTGGTGCCAAAGACTGAAAGTATAATATTAAGTCTTATAAGTTATTGTGCTGCCACATATATGACTAGTTGCTTGATTCCAACTTGCTGAAATGCCAAAGCCATCTGCTGCTATAGTTGGAGGAGGTGCCGCTGGGGCACTTGCCTTGCTCGTAGTCGTCATCGCATTCGTGTGGTTCTGCAGGAACCATTGCAAGAGTTTTTCGAACAAGAACTCTGAAACGGGTTCCTCAGATCCATCTGCAATAGGTAAGACTCTTGTCTTCTTCTTTTTTCACATGAGCTGCAAATGTACGTTAGTTAGCCATGGCAGCGTGTGCCTCTTTGCACCCAAATTTGAATCCCGCTTCTCGTTATTAGAGTAGTTCTGAATATCGCATTTGTCGAAAGAAAATTATGCTACATTGGCTAATCGATGGGTGTAGTGTTTGTTAATCACTCTGATACCTTGCTCCCCACCATTGTCAGTGGAATGGAATAGGGGTGGGCCAGGCTCGGAAGCAAGACATGGGCCGAGGCTTTTCACAATGGGGGAGTTAGACCAGGCAACCAAGCATTTTGATGAAAGCAGTCTGCTGGGATATGGAAGCTTTGGCCTGGTTTATAAAGGATTGCTGCGTGATGGGACTGTTGTGGCTATCAAACGGAGGTCTGGTGCTCCTAGACAAGATTTTGTCTCACAGGTATAACTGATCAGGAAAGAATAAGAAATATATTGCTCTATATTTATGTGCATTACATAATGCAGCTCGTACATAGTTGCTTAACCAATCGTTTGCTAAGCGGAAAATGAAGATAGTGTCAGGGGTTCATAGTGACAAGTTATTACTTGGCAATGTGGCAACAGGTGACATACTTGTCGGAGATTCATCATCGACATTTAGTTAGAATTCTCGGTTACTGCCAGGAAAGTGGATTTCAAGTACTGGTTTATGAGTATTTACCAAGTGGCAGCGTCTGCAATCACCTATATGGTAACTCTTTTTACCTTTTTCACTGATCATATGTGCGCGCGCGTGCGTAGTACTGGTTTTATGAGGATGTTTCAGATGCTATTCAATTTGTGGCAGATACTAGATCGGAGCCATCAACTAAATTCGAGTTTAAGCAAAGGCTATCAATAGCTTTAGGTGCTGCGAAAGGTAAGATCGAATGGGAACTCCATAACAAACGAAGAGATTAAGAACCATGTTTGAAGATTTTAAGCCTCTAATTTTGCAGGTTTATCCCACTTGCACGGACTAAAGCCTCCCATAGTACACAAAAACTTCAAAACAGCCAATGTATTGGTTGACGAGAACTTCACTGCTAAGGTTGCAGATGCAGGGATCTCAAAACTGCTGGAGAAGATTGAAGAAGCAGGTCCTTCACGCACATCTAGTGTCAATTTTTTCGAAGATCCAGAGTAATTCGATGCCTTCTGAATGAACTCGGTTTTTGTTTTGGCGCTTTCATTCATATTCAGAAGCTAACAATGCATGTGATAGGGCTGGATCATCCGGGGTTACCTCCGAAATGAGTGATGTGTACAGCTTTGGGGTTTTCGCTTTGGAGCTTCTAACTGGACAGGAGGCTTTGCACATTGGCTTCTTGGGATCAAATGAAAGCTTATTTCAATGGGTATGAATAAGCATGCATGCACTTTAATTGTCGATATAATGAAACTATTTTTGCACCCCATTTATCGACTACATTGTTGATCACATCTCTTTTAAACGTAGACTCACCTGTGGGAGTGAATCTCCGCTCTCTAAGAGATGTGGTCACATAACTTTGCAATGTCTCTATACATATGCTAGTTAAAGGTTACTATTTGTCTTCTCAATAATATTTTGAACATTGTGAAGGTGGAATCATGGCTGAGTTCAAATAACCTAGCGGACCGCCGGCTAGCTGGAAGCTTCACAGCAGAGGGAATGAGGGACTTGATCAGGCTGACACTGCAATGCATGAGTTTTCCGGCAAAAAGGCGGCCGAAGATGGAGATGGTTGTAATGGAGCTTGAAAGGATTCAGGAGAAAGAAATGTCAATGACAACAGTCATGGGTGAGGGAACTGATACTATCACTCTTGGTAGTGTACTATTTACTTGAATAATTTTTTTAAATATTTTTACTATTATTAGGAGGAGGAAGAGAGTTCGAAACTATTATTAGAATGATCACTTCCACTCTTGCTTATTTTCTTGAAGAATATTTTCAATATATAAGCAATGGGAACTACAAAAAGTGAGGGTAACATATCTTGTTCTAGTTTTTTTTTTTTTTTCTTTCAAATATCTCGTACTGGGTTACACCTAACTCATGTACTAGTGTACCAAGGCTGTTTTACGTCACAAAATTTTGCGTAATTTCTAAATATACCAATATATTACATGCATTATTGAATTTAATAAATTATGGTATGCGTTTGAGAAATCAAATATAATTTAACCCGTGAATGTGATTCATTAAAAATACTATGTATCATACATTATATATTGATGTATGATTAAGAATTGCCCACTTAGTTCACAACAAATAAAAAATCATGAGTTTTAACATTATGAGGACTTGTATAGTTCTTTAGCATAAAGTTCAGCTAGACCTGCAAATGTGTGCGTAGTCACATTGGTTAGAGCGGATATGTATTTTCTCTTATGTACTTAAATTTGAATTCTCTTCTTCATAATTTAGATTCATTTGAAGGTAAGTTAGATCCAAAACTACCGACACCAAAAATATACGAGCGAAATAAGGTTGATGCATACCCGTTATACTTGGTTCTTAAAGATGCTTGTCTCATACCTTAATATAAACACCAAAGTTGGTCCTGGTGAGATTCCGTTCAGCAAATGTCAGTTCAAGAGTACCCAACACAGGGACTATCTAGGTACACCAACTGTACAATTTTACCAAACCCGCTTCGCACATTAATTTTGACACCACATAATATCTAGCATTGGTGATCCCCATTAGGTCATGGTTCAAAATTTTGTCCTATAACCTTGTGGATCATTCACATTTCACTAGGGTTTTGACACAACTAGATAATAAGGCTCCAAATGACACAAAATTTAGGGAACATGGAATGATCATAACTTAATACAAACATGAAATACTTCTAAATTCGAATGGTAAAACGAGTCAAAGAGGTGATGACATTACTATTTGAACTCGAATGGTAAAATATGAAATACTTCTAAATCCACATGTTAGGGTTTATTAGGATTAATCTACATATTTTTCCTCAACATAAACTCATTGACTATCAACGTTAGCAACTATTTGAACTCGAATCTAGGCACCTATTACTAAATCAACTTAAGGTTAATTATTTTGTTTTTTTTATATTACACAAATACAAGATAACATGACACAAATAAAACATGTAAGCGTAACCCGACATCTCACTCACATGAACCCACTGAATTTTTAGAGCACATAAAAGAAGAGTAAATAACTAGGATAGGCATTCACTTCCAAGTAGTATTGTTTTCATGAGCTCCCCTACCACTTATCATAACCACATTGCCTCTATGCATTCACCCACTTCTTCATCGTCCAATAAATCACTTAGTTGTACATATTTTCTCTGATTGGGATTGCTCACTAAGTGAATGCATGACAAATTCATATGAAGCCGAACACAGGACCATAGTACATTTCCTTAGTTGCCACGACCCACAAAACACCCTGTCTCCCGCCATAATTTGGGCAAAAGGGTCCATCAAGATTTTGGGTTTGCCCTACCCAAAATTTCCTTCCCTTTATCATTTCAACTACCACTTTCTCATACATTACACACGCTTGTGTGATTAGGAGTTGTTGTCAAATTTTTAGAGAGGGGTCATTGACCACTTCTACCACATTGATATTGTTCTAATTTAATCACTTATTGTTAAGTGTGCAGTTTTATATAAGACATATATTCAACAGTTGTATATAAGAAGAGAGGAGAATATTAGGGTGTTAAGAGTGAGAAAGTGAATGAGCAAAATAAAGGGAATGTTGTTGACAACCATTTTGGTTTTAGATTTTGTGTTAGTGATAGAGGAAAATACAAAAGAGAAATGACAGATGAATAAAAGTAGATGAAGGGTGGTGGGAGAGATGTAAAAAAACGCGTAAGGAAGGGCACGCACAATAGAAACTAAAAATAAAGAATGATAATTAGTTGTTTTTACTTTCAAGAATTTATTTCATTCTTCTTTATTTTTTCCTCTCTCTCCCATCGCCCTTTAAAGTTCCTTCGTGTATGAAGAAAACACTTGTAAAGGGCTAGTAGTTGCGTTCATCTTTGCACGCGGAGTCATGTGGTTGAATCCTCATGGTTGTTTTATTCTTTATCAAGACCTTTGTTATTGAAAAGATCTTCATCTTTCTGGAAATGTCAGATACATGTTGTAGATGGCTCTTCACAAGCCAGAATTTGAGTTTGATGCAGTTCGTCTGGAGTTGGAACTGTTTAGCCCTGAAATTGCTGAAAAGCCTTATGTAGTTGCATTTAACAAAATGGACCTTCCAGATGCTTATGAAAACTGGTCATCATTCAAAGAAAATTTAGAAGCTCGTGGGATTCGTGTTTTTGCATGAGTGCATTGGAAAGAGAGGGTACTCATGAAGTGAGCTCTGCTGCTTATGAGCTTCTACGAGAAAATAAAGTGGCCGAGGAGGAGTTCCCAGGTCTATTTACTTTATTTTTTTCTGTATTAAAAAGGTTTCTGAATCTAAATGCATACAAATATTATCTTGTGGATTTTGTTTTATACTCACATTATCACACAGACTATAGGGTAGTTTAGATTATACATGTTATTATATAGATGATTTGATGACGGGTTAACAAATATATGTCACTGTTTAATTTGGAAGTAAGCTTTACTATAGAGATGTAAGCGATGCTGGAATTGATTGAAAACGTAAGAGAAATGGCATGAGTGCATTATTGTAAATGTTTTCACATTGTTGTAAGAAACAAAATTCTGTATATGTTCTAAAAGAAGATAAGGGGAAAGAAAGAGAAATTATTTTATGAAGCACTGCAGAGCTTAAAAGTTTTTATTTTCAGCTAACTAATGTTTTAACATCCATACCTGCTTGTGTTTATAGGATAAATAAGCTTTAAGGTTACTCGTTCACTGTGTTGACAAGTCTCCTTTGTTTTGACATGGAAGACCCGGTCAATCTGAATCATGTGGCTGAGATGGTGCATAAGCAGCAAATTGCGTCTATTAATGAGTTTGAGATCACTCATGACAGCAGTACCAATACTTGGCAAGTTGTAGGATCTGGGTTGCAACGCTTTGCTCATACGACAAATTGGAGGTAGGTTAGAAACTCTTTCATGTCTGTGTCAGTGTGATAATTTTTCATCGTATGCTTTCTTGATATCACAAGTCTGATCTGTTATGATATCAAATTTGTTTCGTTATCCATTGGTTATAGTGGAAAGTTCAAGTTGCAGTATAATGGGTGACCTGCGTTGTGGATTCATATCATGAAATTATGACTAATAGAAGTCTTTTCGTTTGGTTTCCTCTTTCTTCTTAAAAGAATAGAGCATGTTAAGGGGGAAAGATAAATGGTGTGAGTCTGACAATCTCGCAAGTAAATAGAGTGAAGGAACAACCACCAGTTTTTATGATGTAGTATGTTAGAAAATATATAATGAGGATTGATGCATTAATGAAGATCAGATCAACAGACAACAGCCACCTCTTTCTTTTTCAATTGTTTTGTGCTAATGCAGCACTTGAAGATGAAGATTTTGTTGACGCTTGGCTCGATATAAATCTTGGTTAATTACTTTGTATTGGTTATCCTTTTTTTTCTCTCCATCACAAATTTGTTTATGGCCTTAATTACGTATTAGAAGGGAAACCATTTGTTTTGTAATAAAAGGAGCTCACGTAGAAATAATTTGGATGAGCCAATTTGTGAGATTCTCTTTATACATTTGTTATCTCAATCAGTTAATTATAAATTGAGAGTTATTTCTTTCATTTTATTTGTTCCGTTTCATGCTCCAGCACAACAATTGGTATCAGAGCCACTAGGCTCATCCGTATCAAATTTTGTATTTGAAACTTGCTTGATGAAGATGGTTGTTCAACTGGAATCGGGAGGCACGCATCCTTGGCCGGAATCACACGCTTCGCATTTGGCAAAAACAACAGTTCAAAATGCAAAGTTTGAAGTTAAAAAGTTTGATGGAACAAAATACTTTGGTATGTGGCAATGTGAGGTTAAAGATGTGTTGGCTCAACAAGATTTGGACTTGACGTTAGAAGACAAGTTGGAGGATATGGAAGAAGCTGGAATAAGTTAAATCGAATGGCTTGCTCTACGATTCGCTTATGTCTTGCAAAACCTCAAAAGTATTTTGTCATGCGAGAAACATCAGCTAAGTCGCTATGGCAAAAATTGGAGGACAAGTACATGACAAAGAGCATCGAAAATCGCCTCCATTTGAAAAAGCAGTTGTACCGATTCCAGTACAAAAAAGGTACAAAAATGATTACACACCTCGATTCATTTAACAAATTAATCGCTGATTTGTTAAATTTAGATAAAGATGTCAAGGATGAAGATAAAACCTTGATTTTGTTAAATTCATTACCTGAGGCATATGATCATTTAGCTACTACTTTAATTTATGGTAAAGACACCATAAATTTTGAAGATGTGTCTAATGCATTGATGATCCATGAAGTTAGACATAAAGATAAGCAAGTCCATAATACGTCATCAGATGCTTTGTTTGTTACAGGCAGAATGAATGGAAGACGAAGATTCAATAACAGAAGAAGATCTCAGTCTCGACCACGAGGTAATTCACAAAATAGAAAAATACTAGACAAAGATGAATATGCATTTTATCATACAAAAGGACATTGGATAAAGGATTGCCCTAAGTTGTAGAAGAATAACAAAAACACCAATGCTAATGTTGCACTTAGTGATGATGAATCTGATTATGCTTTGGCTGTTACTTCTGCTTATGATTATGATGTATGGATTTTGGATTCTGGTAGTTCTCATCACATGTGTCCAAATCGAGATTGGTTTACTAATCTAGAAGTTGTAAAGGCGGGAACTGTTTTATTGGGTAATGATTATGCATGTAATAAAAAGGGAGTAGGAACAATTAAGTTGAAACATCATGATGACATCGTTAGAGAGTTGTCTAATGCATGGTATGGTCTTGCTTTGAAGAAAAATTTAATTTCTTTGGGTGCCTTGGAAATCAATGGGTTTAATGTAAATATGTCAAATGATGTTCTAAAAGTTACTAAAGGTGCTTTGGTTACAATGAAGGGAATCCGAAAGAAGAATATATATTTCCTGCAGGGGAAAACAGTTTTAGGTGGTGTAGCCACAATTTCTGAAAAACCAGATACTGACAATACCAAGTTATGGCATATGAGACTTAAACATGTTGGTGATTCAAGCCCTTGTGAAACAGGGACTGCTGAAAGGAGCCAAAACTTGAAAGCTCGACTTTTGCGAGCATTGTGTCTAGGGTAAGCAAACCGAGTTAAATTTGGTACTGCTATGCATCAAACTAAAGGAATCCTAGATTATGTGCATTTAGATGTTTGGGGTTCTACCAAGATTGCATCATCGAGTGGTAAGCACTGGTTTGTAACTTTTGTTGATGACTATTCTAGAAGAGCTTGGGTTTATACAATGAAGCACAAAGATGAGGTGTTAAATATTTTCTTAAACTGAAAGAAAATGGCTGAAAACCAAATTGGTAAGAAAATTAAAGTTTTGAGGTTAGATAATGGTGGTGAATACACCTCTGATCCATTTTGCGGAGTTTGTAGAGAAGAAGATATAATAAGGCATTTCACTGTTCGTGGAACTCCCCAACAAAATGGAGTTGCTAAAAGGTTGAACAGAACGTTACTCGAAAATGTTAGATGTATGTTGGCTCAATCTGGTTTAAGTAAGGCATTTTGGGCAGAGGTAATTACATATGCTTGCCACATTATCAATCGTTTACCTTCATCTGCAATTGAGGGTAAAACACCTATTGAGAAGTGGACTAGAAAATGAGCTTCTGATTATGATTTTCTTCATATTTTTTGTTGTCTCGTTTATTTCCATGTAACTCAAAGTAAGCTTGATCCGAGAGCCAAGGAGGCTATTTTTGTGGGCTTTAACATCGGTGTCAAAGGTTACCATTTGTGGTGTCCAGATTTGAAGAAACTTGTAATCAGAAGAGATGTGACTTTTGACGAAACTTCTATGTTACAAAGCAACTCAAAGACAAGCGTTGATACAACTCAAGTTCCTACGAGAAGTTTTCAGGAGGTGGAGTTTGAAAAGATTGCTACCACTACTCCACTGCCTGTTTTGATTGAACAAGAAGTAAATGAAGGTCAAGAAGATGAAGATGTCTCTTCCTAGGATGAAGAAGAGGCTCATACCAAACATCCTTTAGTTATAGAGTGCATTGCTACAAGTAAAGGCAAGAGAAACACAAAGAGACCAGTAAGATATAATGATTATGTTGCTTATGCTCTTCCTATTATTAATGCAGAATTCCCAAAAAGTTATAAGGAAGCCATGAACAACTCTAAAAATATAGAGTGGGGTAAGGCTATGGATAAAGAAATGAATTCTCTTGTGAAGAACAACACTTGGGAGTTAGTTTAATTGCCTCCCAGCAAAAGAGCTATTGGCTGCAAGTGGGTGTATATTAAAAAAGAAGGTCATCCATGAGAAGACAATGTGAGATTCAAAGCACGAGTGGTAGCAAAAGGATATGCACAAAAGAAAGGTATTGATTATAATCAAGTATTTTCTCCTGTTGTGAAGCATTCATCTATTCGTATTATGTTAGCCTTTGTTGCACAATTTGATCTTGAACTAGTGCAACTTGATGTTAAGACGACTTTCTTACATGGAGATCTTGATGAAGAAATTTACATGTCTTAGCCTGATAGGTATCAGGTAACTGGAAATGAGAAATGGGTTTGTAAATTGAAGAAGTCTTTGTATGGATTGAAGCAATCTCCAAGACAGTGGTATTTGAAGTTTGACGAATTCATGATAGGTCAACACTATTTAAGAAGTCAATATGATCGTTGCGTTTATTTCAAAAAGTTGCAAGATGGGTCTTTCATTTATTTATTATTGTATGTTGATGATATGTTAATTGCATCGAAGAATATTAAGGAGATTGAAAAGTTGAAAGCACAAATGAAGAACAAGTTTGAGATGAAAGATCTTGGTGAAGCGAAAAAGATACTCGGTATGGAAATTACTCGTAATCGAGAAAAAAAACTTGGTGTATCTCACACAAAAACAATATTTGTGTAAATGGCTTCAACGTTTTGGGATTAATGATGCCACCAAACCTATGAGTACTCCAATGGCTATTCACTTTAAATTAAGTGCTTTGTTATCTCAAAAAAACAATGAAAGAGAAGCTACAAATGAAGAATATTCCATATTCTAATTTGGTTGGTGACTTGATGTATACTATGGTATGTTCTCAACCAGATATTGCTCATGCCATTGATTTGGTTAGTCGCTATATGCATAATCCAGGAAAAGAACATTAGCAAGCAACTAAGTGGATTCTAAGATACCTACATAAGACTAGAGATGTCTGCTTATGTTTTCAGCAAAGTGATAGTAGTTTTGAGAATTTTGTGGTTGCATATGTTGATTTTGACCATGCTGGAGATTTGGATAAAAGAAGATCAATTACTGGCTACTTATTTACTATGGCCAACTGGCCAGTTAATTGGAAGTCCACACTACAGTCCATAATCGCTTTGTCAACAATGGAGGCCGAATATATGGCTATTGCTATTGCGGAAGCTATAAAGGAGGCCATTTGGATACATGGACTGATAAAGAATCTAGGAATTTATCAAAAGCAGGTGGAGCTACATTGTGATAGTCAAAGTGATATTCACTTGTCTAATACCAATTTATCATTCGAGGACAAAGCATATCGATGTTCGGTTTCATTTTATTCGTGAGATTTTGTCCAAAAGTAAGATTATTTTTCAGAAAGTTCCAACTATGGACAACCTAGCTGATATGTTAACAAAAGTGCTCGAACCTGCTAAGTTAGAGCATTGTTTGTACATAGCTCATATATTGTGTTCCTGTATATGTTTGTGATTATGAATCTCGCCAAGGTGGAGATTGTTGACATGTGGCTCAATATAAATCTTGATCAATTACTTTGTATTGGTTATCCTTGTTTTTCTCTCCATCACAAACTTGTTTATGGCTTTACGTATTAGAAAGGAAACCATTTGTTTTGTAATAAAAGGAGCTCATGTAGAAATAATTTGGGTGAGCCAATTTGTGAGATTCTCTTTATACATTTGTTATCTCAATTAGTTAATAAATTGAGAGTTATTTCTTTCATTTTATTTGTTCCGTTTGGTGCTCTAGCACAACAGATTTTCCCGAATTTGAATAGCTTATGAGCACATAATGTCTTTAGATATAAAGAAGGGGGTAAGGGGAAAAGAGAGGGAGGGGAGGGGAGGGGGGGGGGGGGAGGTGAAGTGATGGTTTTATGGGATAAAGTTTGGTTTTTGACATCAATGAGGGCTCAAGTCTCTTTTGAGTTTCGGGAAATTCCTTTTTCCTCTATTTTTTTCATATTGGAGAGTTATCGTTTAAGTTCTGGAGTGAAATATAGCATGCAATGTTTTCTGTATGATAGTTAGCAGTTTGTTCTTATTGCTGTATTGTTTTAAAGGACACAGGTAGTCCATTGTTCAATACATTTTTTATAAAATTATGTGTTTCATAAAAAAATAAGAAAAAAGTAACCATGTGCATGTAGCAGGGCTCTAAGTAGCACCCTTGTTTTAGGTATTAATTGGTTTTCTTTTGTCTCACACCGTCACACGGAACACATGGTGCTCATCAAATTACGTCTATAATCTGTAGTCAGATCATGCATAATTCAATGTTCTCCAAATTAATTACGATGCCTCAGTGTTGCTGTTTAGTATAATTTGCATCTTGTTTTAGCTGTTCCAATCCTCATGGAAAATTTGTCATGAATGTTTTCGAACAGGTATGTGGATTCTGGGAGAAGGTTCTGACATGTTCTGGATGCTTGTGGCATGAACAAGTCTCTTATAAAACCTGGTGTGAAAGAAGGCGACACGGTGATCACTGGAGATGTTGCCTTGCTCTTTATTACTTTGTGTTCCATATTGAAGTGTCCAACTTATAGCGTTGTTTCTTCTGATATATTCTCATTTGCTTCCTTCAAATGGAAATGGTCTGGCACGATGCTGCATATAATTCTGGTTTTTCAAGTTTTAGGAAAGGATCTACAGAAACAACCAAGCGGCCTCAATGAAAGTGATCTCGTGTCTCGTGTGTTATTTCACTGCTAACAGATAGAAATAGAAAGGTATCAGCTCTTGCAATTTCTTTCTCTTCAGAATGTGGTATAACACCGAAGTATTTGTTTCTTTTCCCTTTCCATATATGATCTTGACACAACTCATGAAATTTGGTAACAGCTGTTGAAAGAATGAAAAAGGCATTGATGTCTTTATATCAAAGCTTTGGTTATCCTTTCATTTATGATAATACTCACACATTTGCACGCCTATGAACATACTCGAGCGCAAATGTTCGCGCATTCATATCTATACCTGTTTGCACCCACACGACGAACGCACACATAGAGAAATTCAGGGATGCCCTTGTACGGCCCACACCGCCATGTAGTTCAATAATCCTAACCATTTCCTTAAGCCTACCCCAAAAAATTATCAATGCAAAAAAAATCTCTCAAATGCAAAACCATTCTCAATCAAATGGTTGTCCTTTCATTGCTTTCTTGAAATGTTTTTTTTCCTACAATTAGATGTCTTAATGGTTCTTCTTTTGTCTAAACTTTTGGCAATGCCAATTTGTGAATGCAGGATTAAATGACGGTTTAAATTATTGAAACAAAATTAGGAGTGGACCCGACAAAGTGTCCCTCATATGATGTTATCTGAGGTACCGTTTGGTACGTGGGACGGGACGGTACAGAGTGGAACAAGGTGTTCCATCCATGTTTGGTGCGCCTAAAACGGGTGGAACGAGCTGTTCCACGGGACGAGTTTTGGGTGAATTTTCGTTCCACCTCACTCCACTGGAACGACTTGTTCCACATCCGTGGAACACAAAATTATAATCTCTCCGTCTCCTTCTTCTTCCTCCTTGTTTCCATCCGAGGGCATCTTTGCTCCCGCTCCGTTCCGTCCCGTCCTGTCTCATCCCGTCTCGTCCCATTCCATTCCGACCCGTCCCGTCTGCATACCAAACGATACCTGAGGGATCCCTCGATAAAAGCAGACTTGAACTGATCAATATGTACCCGTTTGCCTTCAACTGCTTGCAGTTGATCATGCAACCATGTGAAGCTTCTTTGTGTATAAAGAGGTAGAAGCTCAATAAGGATGTCGAAACTGTACAGGAAAGAATATGGAAAGAATAATTACAAGCAATCTACAACCTAAACTAGGAAACCCAATATTATAGGAATCCTAGAATTAAAGGAAAATATTATACAAGTCAACACGCTCCCTCAAGTTGGTGCATATATGTCACACATGCCCAACTTGTCCAAGAAACTTGAGAACTTGTCACTAGAATTGGCCTTTGTAAGTATATCAGCCACTTGATCCTTGGTCCTAATCAAGGGCAATTCAATTACTTTTTTCTCCAATTTTTCTTTAATGAAGAACCTATCAACCTCCACATGCTTTGTCCTATCATATTGTACCGGATTATGAGCAATATCCCTAGCAGCTTTGGTGTCACAAAACAACTTCATCGGCGGACTATGGTTGACCCCCAAATCTTGTAATAGAAACTTAAGCCACAATAGTTCACAAATACCAAGATCCATACCTCTATATTCCGCTTCTGCACTTGAACGAGCTACTACATTATGCTTTTTACTTCTTCATGTTACTAGATTACCACCAACAAAAGTGAAATATCCTGATGTTAAGTGTTGGTCATCTACCGAACCCACCCAGTTGGCATCGGTACACCATTCGATTCTGAAATGCTCATTTTTCTTAAACAGAATTTCTTTATCTGTACTTCCCTTCAAGTAACACAATATCCTCATCACCGCACTCATATGTTGTTCTCCCGAATCATGCATATATTGACTAACTACGCTCAAGGCATGAGCAAGATCAGGCCTTGCATATGCCAAATACATCAATCTCTCAACTAACCTTTGATATCTTCCTTTGTCTACTAGTACTTGATTCTTGTCGAGGCTCAACTTCGTTCCTTCAGCCAACAGAGTTGCTACAAGTTTATAGGCTAACATTCCGGTCTCCTTTAACAAATCAATGATATACTTTCTTTGGGACAAGAATATCCCAGAGCTGCCTCTTGATACCTCAATCCCAAGAAAGTATTTTAGAGATCCAAGATCTTTCATTTCGAACTTCGTAGACAAATACTTCTTTAGAGCCGATTGTTCAATTGGGTCATTCTCGGTAACCATCATGTCATCCATATATACAATGAGTGATGTAATCTTTTTATTCTTTCGTTTCAAGAACAAGGTGTGATCCCAATTGCTCTGGCTATACCCGAATGCCTTCATTGATTTAGTGAACCTGCCGAACCATGCCCTTGGTGACTTCTTTAACCCATATAGTAACTTCTTTAGCTTACATACCTTACCCTTGTTCATGTCTATTTCGGTACATCCCTCTGGAAGCTCCATATAAATTTCTTCAAAATCTCCATGTAGGAATGCATTTTTTACATCGAACTGTTGAAGTGGCTAGTCTAGGTTTGCTGCCATGGACAAGAGAACTCAGATAGTATTGATCTTGGCTATTGACACAAAGGTGTTCGTGTAATCTATGCCATACTTTTGAGTGTACCCCTTTGCCATTAGTCTTGCTTTGAAATCGATCAACGGTTCCATCTGCTTTGTATTTCTCTGTATAAACTCATTTGCATCACACAGGTTTCTTGCCCGCTAGCCAGTCTGATAGTTATCAGGTAGCATTCTTCTTCAGCGATCTTAGTTCCTCATTCATTGCTTCTTTCCATCTAGGATCGGCTAAGGCTTTCTGTACACTGTTAGGAATATATACAGTAGATAATTGATTCACATATGACTTATTTGATTCAGACAGGTGACAAGTGGACACATAGTTGTTTAATGGGAACCTCACTCTTGAGTTATGGATTGGTTCGCTCACAGAATACTTAGTTTTACACTTAGGGTCTGCCTTATAAGTGGGTTTAGGAATACCTCAATTAATTCTTTTCGGGAAAATACGGAGCGGTGGTCCATCTAGCGTAGGAGACGATTGGTTATAAGAATCACTAAGAGATGAGTCGGCATGTACCGTTTCTTTTACAACCGTAGGTTCCAACTGCAAGGGGGTCGAGGGGGCCATGTCTCCTACTATCTTGGACTCGGCAGGAAGCTGTTGTGCAGCAACAACCTACTTGGAACTTGGCTGCTGTGCAGTTGACACGGGTTCGGTGGTAAGCTGATGTGCAGTGGCCTGCTACTCGGCGGCTGGCTAATGCACCGTAGCTGGCTACCCGGTGACAAGTTTTTGTGCAGTGGCCTACGGTTCAGTGATAGATGGCTGCATTGTAGCTTGCTACTCGGTTCCATAATCAAACATACGAACTTCATCACCTTGAAACTCCCCCTGAAGTGAGGACTTTGAGGAACCAAAATACATATATGTTTCATAGAAAATGACATCTACAGTGATAAACATTTTCTTAGTTGAAGGGTGATAGCACTGATATCCCTTTTGAGTAGTAGCATACCCTATAAACACACATCAAAGAGCTCGAGGTTCAAATTTGTTTTGCCGCTGTGAAGGTGTTGACCCTAAAAAACTACCAAGCCTACGTGGCACGCAGGCCGAGTAACTAATGAGCTAATTACGTCTACAGTTATGTGCAGGCGTGCCAACTCTATGGCCGAGGTCGATCGAGGAGTAAAATATGTTGATGTCGCGTTGAGCACGCTGCTGACTGATCTTGCAACTACTGCTAAGGAAGGAACACGTCTCGACCTTCGGGTTCTAGAACCTGAAGATAAGGCTGCTAGTTTTGCAAAGTTTAAATATCAAATTCGGCTTTCAATGTGCCGAATGCAGTAACATGTAACACCTCACTTCGCTAAGAAGGCTAATGAGATGACCTCTACCAACAAGGACTCGAAAATCCTTGTCAACTGAGACTTGCATAAATAATCAGTCAGTCTCGAAGCAGTGCTGTTTATCCAAACTAAAGGTGCTCCTTGATCGACTGATTATATGGCTCCAACACTGTTTATCCAAACTGAAGATGTCGCCAGTTGCCTTCATAGTGTTGTTTATCCAAATTGAAGATGTATTGGTAGAAAAAGAAAATAAAAATCTCAAGGTGTTTGAGAAGTTTGCGCAAGGCAATTTGTGTGTTGAATTGGAAGGGGCCTTAAATGTTGCCTGCAACTTTGTATTTATAGCATCCATACTTTTTGCTTGGCACGGCCTAATAACTTCGTAGAAACCTACTGAAACTTAAACTCGTAGAATGAAAGACTGATCCGTGGCATAGGCTAAACCCTATCTTCCAGATGGTTGACTTTTCAAACAAAATAAAAACCTATCTAGGCTTATCATATCACATCAAAAGCCTAGCCCACCTAGGCTTCTTACCTCATCATCAAAAGTCCATCAGTAGCCTTTATCCCATGCATACATAATAAAATGGAATATAATTCCATCGTTGATGTTTTATCCATAGTACATTTATCAAATCCATCCAATATAATCTCCGACTGATGCATTCCACATGGCCAACATCAAAAAGCATATACCATTTGTACTTGTATGATAATCATCTCATCCTGCATGCTTCATTATCTGATGTCGCGCATATCCCTACGTTCCATCATCATTCAAATGGGATTTAGAAAACTATTAGGTTTAAATAATTTAATATATTACTAAAAGATAATGTCATGATTAAAATCACAATATTATTTCTCAATAATAACTAAAAATCATTTCAACCACTTTGTCATTCAACGGTCTAAATTTCTACTCATTCAACATCCTTGATTACTGAGGTCGATGGTGTAATTTTGGGTCCAAACAGAAGGATGCACATGGACAAAAACCATGCAACCGAGAACTTGAGAGGAAAAGTTAGGGACCAATGGGTAGCTAAGCAGAAACATAAGAGTCTGAAATAGTGTTTAAAACTTAAGGGTATAAGAGGGAAGCTGATTAATAAGGTTGGCAGCCGACGTGAGGGCCTCATACCAATAATACAAGGGAAGACATGCCTCAATCAGAAAAGCACGAACCATTTCTAACAAGTGTCGATTCTTCCGTTCAGCCACCTCATTCTGCTAAGGAGTATACGGACATGTGGTCTAATGAACAGCACCGTGCATATTAAAGAAAGAGCGGAGTTCAGTATTAACATACTTGCCTCCATTATCACTTCGAACCACCTGAATTTTCATATTGTATTGTATCGAAACCATTTTGTGAAATTTTTGAAAGGCCACACTAACATCACTTTTCAATTTTAACAAAATAACCCAAGTCATTCTCGTACAATCATCAATAAATGTGACAAACCAGTGAGCTCCACTAAGAGAGGTGATTTTGGAAGGGTCCCAAACATCCGAGTACACAATCATAAAAGGAACAGAACTCTTATTTAAACTTGGAGGAATAGAAGTTCGATGGCTCTTAGCCATTTTAGACACATCACACTTAAATTGAGAAACATCGTTTTTCACAAACAAACTAGGAAATAACTTATGCAAATAACCAAACGAAGCATGGCTAAGATGACGGTGCCACATATCGGACCCTTTATTATTATCGGCTAGAGTCTCATTCACTGACAGTGCTTAAGTGAGCAATCCCGAGCTACTAGAATTCAACTTGAGGAAGTACAGCTTCCTTTGTCTAATACCATAACCAATCGTCTTCTGCGTCCAAATGTCCTTAAATACACAAAAATAAGGCCAAAAAACCACCAAACAATGTAAGGTAAGGGTTATTTAGGCAACTGATAATAAATTATAATTCAAGGAGGGAACCACAAAAATAATATCAAGTTTAATGGTATCAGAAAGGGAAACCGTGCCTTCCCCAAGAACTGGGGCGGCATCATCATTAGCCACATTAACCTCAGTGTAGGCAGAGTTTTTTTACTGAAGAAACCTATCTAGAATCACAAGTCATATGTTCAGTAGCTCTAGAATCAATTATCCATGTATTATTCATAACAGAAGTGGAGACATTAAGTGCCTTACCATCGGTACCTGCAGCAACAATCAAATCTGATGCTTTGCTTGCTACATCCGCTGAATCATCCTTGGTTTCTACAATAGAAGCTTAAGGTTTGTTGCAGTGATGGTCATGTGTCTTATCCCAATTCTCAGGATGCCCAATAAACTCGAAACATCGACTTTTGGAGTGTCCCGTCATACCACAATGGGGACATTTACCCTGAGGATGATCACAACCGATTTGGCAGGTTCTTGGCTGCCCAGTTTTATTCTCGGACCTATCTCAGTCTGTGCGGTTGGAGGGGTCTTGGGCCTTGGCTGCCATTCCAGCCGGTTTTGAGCTTTGCCCTCCATCTTCATACCTTCTTTGCGATCTGCTTGATGACAGACATACGCATAAGTAGTCTGAAGTCCAAGTGGTGGGTCTTTGCACTGTATTTCTCCACGAACCTAATCAAACCCATCATCAAGCCCACCAAGAAACAAACACAACCTTTGTCGCTCGATTATCTTCTGGAAAATCAGAACATCTTTTCCACAAGCCATGGCCACTTTGTTAAAGTGGTCTAATTCTTAAAAAAATTCCGTCAATTCTCTAAAGTAAGTAGCCAAAGACTACCCATTCTGCCTGAGATGTGAAGCTTTCTAATTTAATGAATAAATTCTAGCCTCATCATTCTCATCAAAATAAGCAGTCTTAAGAACATCCCAGATTTCTTTAGAAGTTGACAATTGAATATAACGTTTTATGATTTCCAGCTTCGTTGATGATAAGAGCCAACTCTTAATTCTCTAATCTTCAGAGAACCAATCATCATATTTGGGATCATCTTCTACAAGGGCCTTAATGGACCCACAAAGATATCTCATCTTCTTCATTCCAGCAATATGAATTTGAATAAGATAAGCCCATAAATCATAGTTCTTCTCATCTAAAACCATACCAATGTTGAAGCTTGAATTATCCGGCTAAATCATGACCGGAACTATAGCATAAACGATTTGGTTGTTCTCAACAGACATCTTTCACGAAGAATAGGAAACCTATTCGATAGCAAAGGTACTCGAGGCAGCAACAACATATGTTGCTCACCGCAATTCGAGGCAGAAAATTAGGACACATCAATGACTTCACGTCGCTCGCTGTTTGTCAGAGGCACAACAATGATGCTGGGCATGGCACAGTAACAAACCCTGTTAGGGGTTCGAAACTTTTTTTCCTTTTTCTACAACATGGCTTTGGTGCCAAAAAGATAATGCTTTAAATGTGTTAATTGTATTCTTCTCATTCTGAGGTATGTATAATCATGTACAATCCTACTACAATCAGGAACTAATAATTACAAGAAATCTTTAACCTAAACCAGGAAACCCAATATTATAGGAATCCCAGAATTAAAGGGAAATATTATACAAGTCAACAAAAAGAAATCTAGTTTCTAGTTTAGTTTCTGATGGGAAGGGTTAAGGTTTGGGACTTGAGGAGTGGATATCGTGGTTTGCACCCCAAGGCAACGACAACAGAACCTTTCTAGCCATCCAATCTCAGGATCCGACAGTTCTTATTCAATCTTTAACCCTTCCCTTTTTTTGACCTTTTTACTTTTTACTCAACTTCCTTTTCCATCTCTATCCCTCTCTCTCTCTCTCTCTCTCTAAAGGTTCGCTTTTTTACTGTTTCATTTCTCTCTGAGGCCATCTCCAACCGACCCGACCAAAGGACCATAGGGCTAAAAATAGCTCGAAATGACACAAGTCTCCAATCAAGGGCTAGGCCTAAGGGTTTGTGGTGCCCATCGAGCCAAAAAATTGAAATCAAGCCAGCGGGCTAGCCTATTCCAGCCCTCCAACCCAGCCCAATTCAAATGCAACAGCTACCTGGCGTTAACATGACGCAGCTAACAACGGCTAGCTAACGTTAGGTTACCGTTAAAATTTGATTTTTTTTGTTTTTGACCTTTTTTTTTTAATTCTATTTTTTTTCCTATAATTACCTAAGTCATTCCCACACCGTCTCTCACATACTTTTCACCATTCCATACTATCTTACCTTATTTTATTTCAAATCTTCACATTCTATTCTCTTACCTCTTCCAATAATCTTTCCTTTAATTTTTTTTCAATAATTTTCAAATAGCCACACCTGCAATGAAAGGAAGGGTTTGGACCCAAAAAGAAGATGAAACTCTTTGCACGACTTATAGATTGGTCTCGGAAGATAGTGTCAAGGGTAGTTCTCAAACAAGTGAAGGTGTTTGGACTTGTACGTCCAAAAAGTACTATGAGTTCTACGAAGCACCACTCCACCAAATCCCCGAAACCACGAGAGTTGTTCTTCAAGATGGAAAAAACAACCAAGTTTGAATAAATGGCATCAAACCGTGGTAAGGGCCGAAAGCAAACATGAAAGTGGGGCCAATTACTACGACGAAGTAAGTGTTTTCACAAGTTATTTTAATTATTTAATTATATTATATTTAATTTCATAAATGAATTTCCTTTAATTTTTGTAATTATATTTTCCAAGTATGCCAAGCGGAGGAATTGTATATGGAGGACATGAAAAAACCCTTTACTCATCACGATTATTGGAAAATTTGTAAAGGCTGGATGTTATTTCAAGATCCACCTCAAGAAAGATTTGGTCCTATGCCGATGTTCAGAAATGTTTCCTCAAATGCAGTTGGGGATGAACAAGGATCTCCTATCATTCAAGAAATAAGGGTAGAAAATCTTTCTTTGGGTTAATATTCCATACCTAGGACTATGGGATGAAACAAGGCCCAAAAATTAAAAGAAAAGGGCAAGGCAAATGAGGATTTAGCCTTTCGAGAGGCAATGGCGTCCTTGTTGCGATTAATGGCAGAGCAAAATGCCATTGCCTCGGAAGAAAGAAAGCGTAGGCATGAAAAAAAGGAGCAAAACAAATACAAGAAGAGATGGATGACAGGAACATGCAAAAGAACACTTCGGAGTACACTCCAATGAGTAAGGCATATTTTAATAGGAAAAATGGGGAAATTATGGCCCGACAGGAATTGTTTACATCTGACTATACTCCTACAATGGCGGATGAAGATGATGATTATGGTCTTTAAATTTAAGTTGTTATAGTCTTTAATATTTAAGTTGTAGTTTTTAAATTTAAGTTATAGTCTTTAAATTGAAATTGTAGTCTTTAAATTTAAGTTGTAGTTTTTAAATTGAAGTTGTTGAATCTTTAAATTTAAGTTGTTGTACTTTTTAATATTTAGGTTGTTGAGTCGTTGGAATTTGAAGTTAAAGAACATTTAACAATATGAAACTTAAATAACATTAAACAACTAAACAACACAATCTCTACCCTAATTCTACTTAGAGGAGTTATTCAAACTTAAACAACATTAAACAAAACATTTAACAACATAAAACTTAAACGACTACTCCATTGTTCTTTTGGCCCAAAGATATGCAACAAGAGCCTGTTGTAGGTACTTGTTTGTAGCACGCGTATGTATGATCCTATAACGCCTCATGTACTCATTTAAAAAGATATTACCAGTTCTTGGATCCAAAGGGAAATTAGGCCTATCATATATTTCGCATGAGCTCTCATTGACCTATTTGGATCTTATTAGTCGTCATCAGACTCTCTATCAATATAGTAATCTCACTCATCATTCACAATCATGTTGTGTAATATGATGCACGACATCATAATGAAGTTCAATATATCTTGATTCCACCCTATTGTTGGTTCCTAAATGGTCTTCCATTGTGCTTGTAGAATACCTAAAACTCTCTCAACACCTTTTTGGTACGCCTCTTGGTAAAAGGTAAACCACCTTTGGGCGTCATCCATAGGGTTTGCAATTGCTTGGAGAAGTGTCGCCCACTTTGGGTAGATGTCATATGCCAGGTAATACCCCATATTTTACTGACGCCCATTATTGTAGTAGTCAAGTTGAGGTGATTTACCTTCTGTCAAGTTAGTAAAGAGGGGTGAACGCCCGAGTACTGTAATGTCATTTTGGGATCCTGGAACTCCAAAGATAGCATGTCATGTGTCAAACAAGGCAACCGCCTCTAACACAATAGTTGGTTTTCTCAATCATCTGGTGGGACAGTTCTTCCATTGCCAATGCATGCAATCTAATGACCATATCATTCCCGGAAAGCCATGGTCTTCAACTTTGTGAATGAGCCGAACCATATCTACTTGATTTGGTTCATGGAAGTACTCCTCTTTGTAAATTTGAACAACTGTGTGACAGAATTCAGCAAGATTATCAAGGCATGTAGACTCAGACATACCATATGTATCATCCATCGCATCAGCTGAGGAGGTATAAGTGAGCATTCGGAGTGCAATAGTAACCTTTTGGTGAGGTGAAAAATCAGGGTGGCCTACTCTATCCATCTTCTGCCGAAAGTATGGATTGACATGTTGGACATCATGAAGCAAATGCTCGAAGACATGATGCATCGTCCTAAAGCGACATTTGAAATTCTTTTCTGTGTACACCAAGTTTGAGTTAAAATAGTTATTCATCAAAGTCTTACGTACAATATCTCTATTTCGTGGTTTGTAAGAGCAACCAGCAATAGAGCCACCCCATTAAGGTTGTTCTTCAATTTCCTCACACGACATGACCCCAACCATTACTGCCATATATGTTGTGTTGCGCCATGCTTCATCTTCTTCATCGGACTCCTCATATTCTCGTCTCATCTGCGCCCATTTATCTTCCAATTCGGAATTGGATGAGGAGCCTGCGTTGGAATGCGAAGAGGATCCAAAGTTGGAATTCATTGCAAACTAAAATTGAAAGAGATATTGGATAGGGCAAAGATGAAGGTGTGTGAATTCTACCCCAATATCCAACCAATTTATTAATATTGGAAGCTAAAGATAAGAAGTGTCGTGTAGATAAGATTCTTATCTAAAATTTGTACAACCAGTTACATCTTGACACGTGGTACTCGAAATCCTATCTGAAAAATTATTAAGATTACATAAAGATAATAAATCTGGAGAGTTACTCACTTTAGCAACATGTGTCACATAAAGATAAGAAATCTGGATAGTTACTCACTTTAGCGACATGTGTCACTCGAAATCCTATCCAAAAATTATTGGGATTATATAAAGATAAGAAATCCGGAGACTTGTTCATTTAGCGACAAGTGACACTCAAAATATATCCAAAAACCTTATTTTCATATGGTAGTTTAATTTAATTAACCATATTAACTCAATTAAAATAATAAAATATATATTAATTATGTTTGGCCTATAGCCTATGGCCCTTTGGCCCCCTCAGTTAGAGATGAGTTTTTTGTCATATGGCTATATTTGGCCTATGGCCCTTTGGCCCCCTCGGTTGGAGATGGTGTAAAATATGGCATGGCACTGTTCATTAAAATATAATTTCTTGCAAGGCTATAGGGCTAAACATAGTCCATCGGCCCTCATTCAATTAGAGATGGCTTGAGTCTCTCTCTGCATGAAGATGCACCTGCCTGCTACAGCCTTCATTCATTCCCGTTCCCTAACCTCGTATCTTGTGTGGTGTTGGATGTTTTTGTGATTTACGTACCTCGTTGGTACTTACATGTGTACGGCTAAGATCTTGTTCTTCCTTGCAACGTTATCCTCACACCAGCAAACGCTTTGAGAGGTCGCCACGTTTCCAATTAATTCATAAATAAATGGAGAGATCCTCTTAGGATCTTTTCCACCAAATCCACACAATCATTAAACTTAGGCCCTTGAAATTTGATTTAACGGCTAAAATTATTATAACTTTTAAAGAGGCCCCCTGTTTGTAGCCGTTTGATCAAATTTTAAGGGCCCGAATTAATTGATTGTGTGGATTTGGTGGAAGAGATCCATAAATAAATGGATGATCAATTGTCCCTATTGGCTACTGCATTGCAGAGTGAGGTATATAGTAGTCCACATGGCAGGACTAGCAGGCCTCTACTTCAAACAGTAGTCAGTACACTCTACCGTATGTATTAGCAGACCTCTACATTGTGTTGTATCTTGTGAGCCAAATATGATTTTGTTTCTAAATGAAATCTACAAAAATTCTATGGTGCTCAGAGTATGAGATATTCTTAGGTTTTTAACCATCAAATCTTGATTTTTGTATATTTGAACAAAAAATTTACAGTCTATCTCCCATTACATTCCTAACAAATAAAATACACTCATCCTAACTCTAGAAAAACTATTAAAAAAATCCTCTATTCTCACGTACATTCATATAATGCAAGTGTATGGATAAATGGAGAATATTAGTCATTTTTCTTCATGTAATTAAAAATCAGAGCATCTTGTTTAAGATTATTAAACAAAGATTAATACTAACTTGACATGTTTAGTAATCCACTCAAAATAATTTAACTTGGTGTTAGATTCGATTTGTGTTATTTGATGGTATCCTTATGTATTCATTTGTTAATTTAGTATATCAATACCTAGTAAAACAGAGAAATGCTTAGGAAACTCTCTCAAAAGTGAGACTCTTTATCGACTCTCTACTACCTCATGTTTTTTGCACAATGTTTTATAATGTTCACACGAAATTAACGTTAAACTGTGAGATGATAAATAACTCCTAAATAATCTAACTTTGAAAAGCCTCCTTAGTATATCTGTAAAATATGAGTATTGTAGTTAGATGCCATCAAGCTCAGTTTTGGACATGAAAGCGTGGATTTGCCAAACTCATGAGACCAGTGATCATTGCATGATGAAATGGTAATAAAACAAACAATCATAGCAAAAGAAGTGGTCTGCTGCACTATGGGGTTTATAGGAACAAATTACACGTCGCCGAATCACTCTACGGAAAATTTAACATAATCATCATTTAGGCAGGCAAATAGCATTACACCCACAAGCTATACAACCACTAATAGAGTGACATTCCCAAGATAAAAAAATTGGTCAAAAAACCAAAACAAACAAAAGGACAAACTTACATCCGCCTCACTAGTGATTAAGGTAGTTTTGTTATAATATTGTAGTTCAAATTCGTTTTTGACGAGAATCAAACTTAAGACTTTTTACTTACAAATGAAGATGAATATCACTAGACCATAATACTAAATGACTCATCGTACTTGTTTGATAATCGAAACCATTCAATTTTATAATCATCATTTATAGGTCATTTCATAATTCAAACTGTTTCCAAAATGGTTGATCTTTTATACACGTACAAATGAGTAACAATTTATCATTTAATTTATTTTTCGCATAAATGATCTTTAAACAATGATTAAGAAATCACCGTTTCAATTAGGAAGTTTTACTCATTTAAAATATATTAATCGTAAGTAGGTGGACAAAATAATGCAGTCATTCGTGAATGCCAAGTATTTTTTTTAAATGGTGAATTGTCAATTTAGTCCTTGAATAATCACCAGTGAAAATTAGGTCCTAAACTATTTTTTTTTTCCTTCAGAAAAATATGTCATTGAATTATAAAAATTTGCCAATTACATCTCCAATATTAGATTCGAAGCTACTATATTCAATTCTTCATCAATTTAAGTCACGGTACTTGTATGTGATACACATTGAATGATAGATTGATAATTTTTCATAAAGAAATAAAGTATAGATTTAACTTTGGAGAGTAAATTAGATGTTAAGATTCGCAACCTATATGACATGTTAAGGGCTTATAGGCGAGAAAATGACGGTATTACACTCTAAAGTGTGTCAAGTAAATTAAGTTAACGAAAAATTGAAGGAAAAAAAAAAACTTTGAATATAATAATAGGGATGAAATTAGCAATTTTTTATGAATTTAGTGATTTATTTTACCAAAAAAATAATTCAAGAACCTAATTTTTACCAAGATGATAATTTAAAAACTAAATTAACACTTCATCTTTTTTGAAACGCTAAATGAAAAAATGAATGGCGTTAATATATACATAGTGTGACTGCATTTTAGTGGAAATACACGAGCGTGTTGCATTTTAGTGGAAATACACGAGCGTGTTGCATTTTACTAGAAAGTAGAAAGTAGCTGAACCACGAAAGACTAAAATCTAACATGGGATTGGGACATTTTCAATCAAAGCGCAAAAACATTTCTTGAATTAATATAAGGAAGACCACCACTAATCTCAAAACTCCAAAACCCCAAAACTCTCTCTCTCTCTCTCTCTCTCTCTCTCTGGTATCAAAGTCCAAGACCTAAAAACAAAAGACACATCCATCTTTTTCCCTAAATCCCGGGGGAACCTTTAACCTTAATAAAAAGCGTGTCGTGCTTGTTTTGGGGAATGTGCGAAATTCTCATTTGACTAAAAAACAGACCCACGTCAAAGAAAAAAACTTGGAACAAGGAAATGAGCGGTCTCATTTTTCTTTGTCTTTCTCATTTTATAAAAAAAATTATTATAAGATAAGATGTTAACGTAATTTAATTATGATGGTTTAAATAAAATAAAAATTAAAAGGGATAGAAAATGGGAAAGAGAGAATCCGGACCCATCTCACAAAGAGACCCCTACCCCATCTCTTATTATTTTTTAGTCAATTTTAATACCAAATTGTTATTACAACCCCATCCATTTTAAGCAAACTTTTTTTATAGTTTCATTTTAAGCAAATCTAATAAGTACTTAGTCATGTTGATGTATGGTACAGTACACTCCATCCTTTCCAACTAGCTGAACACTTTTTTCAGATGGGGCTTGACTAAAGACCAAACCTTTCTGCTCTTCTATTGTTATATTCTTAAAAGACCCCTCGTTTTTCACAATTTATTAAGATGGGGTTTCATGAAACAATCCTATCTTATTGGGTTTCTTCAAATCCGTAGTGGAGGAGTCAAGGGTCATAGATTCCAACTGAGTCCATCTCATTCTTAAAAGAACCAATTTATTGTAGATAATCATACTATTTTCCCTTGTAAGGCTCTTTATCTTTTTTTTTTATATTATTTGAAAATATGGCCCTCCTCTTCTCATTTTTTATTAAAAAAATATTTGGTCCTTTATATATAAAGAGTCATTCATGATCGTACATAAATTACTATTTGACATATGCACACAATTTTTCTTCTTCCTTCCTGTAATTTAGTAAGTTATGTATGAGACTACGATTTGCATGTAATGAAAAATAGCATTTTACATGTAATGAGCCAAAGAATATATTTTTAGGCTAATTGGATTATTAATCACGTGATGATATGGTAGTTGGATGATAGCCCATGTGGTAATAAAAAAATTAGGATTTAAGCTCGTGTGGTGAAGTCTGTTAGTATTTAAGCTCAAATTTGAAAATTTCGTCAATTCTTCTTTAATTGTTAGCACATAAGGTTCACATATGAGACTAAAAAGATAAAGGTAGCCTCACATGTACAAGAGATTTTTCAATATGATCGGAACAGGGGGTGGTACACCACGTGTTACTATACAAATTATGGGATATGACGATATGTGTGTTAAAAAGTTAATAACTTAAAAAATAAAAATTTTCACCACTCATATAAAAACACGTGGTGTACCATCCGTGTTCTGGTCACAATGAAAAACTTCTTCACATGTACCCCCACGTGCTAACAATTAACGGAAAGTTCCGTTTTAGCCTAATATGTGTGGCTCACATGCTAATAATTAACGGAGAATTGACGGAATTTTCAATTTTGGGTCTAAATCCTAACAAACTTCACCACAAAGGCTTAAATCCTAGGTTTTTATTTTACCACATGGCTATCTTCCAACTACCTTATCACCACGGAGACTAATAATCCAATTATGCCTTTATCTCTACTAATTATTAAAACCCTCTTTGTCAACCAAAAGAGGGTGAAAAGACAAATTAGCCTTCTATCACACAAAAAAAATGAGGGGCAATAATGTAATTTCACAGGTCCAAATTTTACTGTTTTTTATTGAAGCTTCACTTACAGGTGATGTTAAAATACCTCCAATATTAAAAAAAATTAAATTAAATTAAAAAATAATAAAAAAAGGGAAAACAAAAACCTCCCACTCCCCCCCCCACGTTCTCTCTCCTTCTCATTTTCTAAAAAAATATGTTCATACACACAAAGTGTGTAGACAAATGCTAGTAGTAATAATAATAATAATTTAAATTACTTATTAATAAAATCTTGGTTGTTAATCAAAAATCCAAAAAAATTATCATTTTAACCCTCGCACCAACACTAAACTCAAACAAATAATATCGGCAATATAGTAATTACATGAATATAAATTTTGCTGTTTTTTATAGCAACCTCACAGCCAAGTTAGTATGACATGTCATATTTAAAAATTAAAAATAAAATAAAATAAAAAATAAAAGTATCCCCACGTTAGAAGAAACCACTCATCATTATTCCAATTTTTATAACTGATTTTTTTTCTTAAAATTTTAAAAACTAACCCCGCTTCATAATAAAAACAAAATGAAATGAAATTGTTCACATACAGTGTGCGTGGGCATCTGTTAGTTTTTATTATTATCATTTGTTAGGTTCATTATACAATAACCACGAACAGTGACCAGTGGCAAAGCATTGCAACATTTGGAAATGCCAAATGAACTGAAAGTAGGTTGACCCATTTGGTATGGTGATTAGTTTATGCCATTCCCGATGCCATTTGGGCAATGTGAGGTTTAATCAAAGGGAATAAAGACTACTTTTCCTATTGGAATTGCTAATTAATAAAAGTTGTTAATACACTTGCCCCACTTATAAATCTTTGTTTGGGCAATTTATTCCACCTTGCTCTGCAAGTGTTTTTTAAGCTCTTGATTGCCTTTTGACCTCTTTTTTCTATTACTTTCGGAGTTGGGAAACAATGACCCAGTCTCAATCCAACTTTGCTATATTTTACTTGAAAGATGTTACTAAAGAAGGTAGTTTGTGAGTAATTAATAGTAAATTTAGATTGTCCAACAGTATACATTAGTCCTTTGTCTCCAAACTTTACCGTTAAGGTTTTGGTAATGACTGAAATTTGTTATTAGTTTATCCTCTGTTTGAAATTTAAGAATCTGCTCGATTTAGACTCAAATCTCTTCTTTGATACTGGAAAAAATATATATAACTGGACCAAAATTACATCGATCAATAGTGGCAAAAGAAAGTCTAATATCCCAAACTATTTCATAGTATAATTCAGGATATAAAATCAAATGTATACTAAGTTCAAAGTTAAAACATAAATGATGTTTTCTTGCCAAAGTTATGTTACTATATAAATAGGGAATTGTTATTGGTACTTCAAAAATCTCATTCTACACTCCAAACTTTCTATATTTGAAAAAAAAAATACACTTGTGGGCAGTGTAGAATGAGATTTTTGAAGTGTGAATAACACTTCCCTATAAATAAATGCTTGTGTTGTTAGTGAAATCAACTTATTTTACCGTGCTGTGAATTTCGATGTGGCATATGTCCAAGTTTATAGTATGAAAAGGGATTTTTTTTTTTTTTTTTACTAAAAATAAATTATACAAGTTTTAGGAAATACGTGACCAAGTGCATAACTTTGGAGGACGAAAAAAAATTAGACAACTTAATTGGGAGATTTTCAGGACTTTAAAACATCCTTTATTATTGAACTAGCTTGAATAATAACGACAACAAACTAGCTAGTTCATTATCTAGCAATAAATCTCTTTCAATGTTAAAATAAATTTTAAGTTCGAATTCCCGCTCCCAATTAATAACATAAAAACAAACGAAATATATGGTTAGTGGAATTTGCATGATTTAAGAATTCTTCTGCTACGAAAACAAAATGAAAAAATAAAATCCTATATGATGAGGCACACACACACACATAGAGATCAACAAAACACAAGAAGCATAAAACCTTGAGTGATATGGGCCCTTCCTTATGAGGGAGCCTATTGTTTTAATAGTCTGGTGTGGGGTTGTTTCCATGATGCAGACCAAAAAACTCAATAGAAGATGTTTGGTTCTCTGATAATTTCGATTTAGTTGAGAAAAATCTTAACTGCTCCGTTTGAAAATGCGAATTGTTACAAAGAATTTGGTTGCACAAAATGCCGATTTACATGTGAATATTGGAGATAATTTTTGTTGGTACATTATGAATATTCAAAAGATTTTAAAACGTCATTTCTCGGAGTAGGTACTCAAAAACCATGCAGTAGGTTTCGTTTCCTGGTTTTATATCTGCAGGATTGAGAAAGTTTTAATAGAAAATACTTAGCTCCTTATGTGTAAGAAGTTACTTTTTTAATGTGCAAACAACTCGTATTTTGATATGTATCTAGAAACTTTTCATTTTATGATTTTAATGTATCAAATTGTTATTCGCAAGTATAAAGGAATGACTAAAATTGTAGGAGCCAAGAACAGTGTATATATTTTTTTGGGTGTTACTATCCACACACTTCTTTTTATCTCCCACACGCTTCTCTCAATTTTTTGTCATTCAATTGAATAAATTGAATAAGATCAAATGATAGAAATTAACCAGGATGTAGTGAAGTTAAAAAGAGAGTGTCTACATCCCACTTTATTTTAATCTACCAGTCATCATTGATTCAAGTCCCTCTTAGTCCTCAAACACTGACATTAATTTCAACTTGGTTTGCTCTGCAAAGTTCTAATATTTTTATCTAGATTGGACGGTAGCTCCCCACGTGAGTAGATCCCATTAAGATTCAAAACCTTAAATTCGTAAAACAAATCCCAATAGTTACATAGACATGATGTAATAATTACTCATAAAATAATCACATGTTTGAAATCTACAGTGGGATAAATGAGTTGATTTCCAAACCCCTGTGAATTGCAAGTTATATATAGATAGAGAATTTATATTCTAGGGTTTCACTGGGACTTGGAAGAAAGTGACTGTAGCTAGAAAATGAAAAACCCCAGAGCAGTTACTAGCTAGACCACCATTTCGAGTTTTTGACAAGTACTGCTGGAATCTACACATTTTTTTCACCTACAAGTGCTAGCTTATTATTATTTTCAGTTGAAGAGGTGTAGGATTAAATAGAAATCAGAAACAGAGAAAGACTTTTAAAAAGTAGGTGGAAAGGGAAGGATGGTCGTCCACAGTCCACAGGATGACATCTGCAGTGTGCTTTTCCTTGCCCCCTCTCCGATCTCTTTGAGTATTATTTCTTGCAACCAAAATACCGTCCGTTTAATACATACTTGCGTACGTATCTTTACTTACACGAGATTATCTCTCCTCCTCGAAGATTATATATCACAGTCTTTAAAACCCTTATCACAACTTCCACATACTTCACCACCCAAAATCCAGAAACCAAAACCAAGACCTTCAGTTCTCATATCCTTCTGCACTCACTCACATTTTCTTTAGAAATTATTTCCACTACCATGTCAATGTCCACCTCCCAAGCCCTAGAAAAACCCTTCGAAGCTTTTGAGCAAGGTCAGGCACAGGTGGGTATTGCTGCTGTGCTGCAGAGAAGCACACTTACTCCGTCCTCTCAATCCGGTGAGAGAAGAGGAAGGCGAAAGCAGGCCGAGCCTGGGAGGTTTCTCGGTGTGAGAAGAAGGCCTTGGGGGAGATATGCTGCTGAAATCAGAGACCCTAACACTAAAGAAAGGCACTGGCTTGGCACATTTGACACTGCTGAAGAAGCAGCTTTGGCTTATGACAGAGCTGCCCTCTCCATGAAAGGCTCACAAGCAAGAACCAACTTCATTTACTCTGACAACACAACTTTCCACTCTCTCCTCTCACCCTTTGATGTCCAAACCCTATTACCACAGCAATCACAGTTTTTCACCACTCAGACTGCTAAACAACAATTCACCAATCAAAACAGTCCACCTCATCATTCTAACACGTTTCAGTCTGATCAAACCCAATTTCAAAACCCTAATAATATTAGGTCATCATCATCGGCACATCATGAGGATGATGAGTGTTTCTTTTTCTCTGGCAATTCGAGTAATTCTAACTCGGGCTATTTGGCTTGCATTGTTCCTGATAGTTGCCTGAGGCCTCCTTCGGATAATGACGACCCCCAAAATTACACAAACTCAAAAGCTTTGAACATTGATCAAAATTGTAGCTTTGCAAACCCTAATAACTCCACTAG
Source organism: Pyrus communis (assembly GCF_041283825.1). NCBI lineage: Eukaryota > Viridiplantae > Streptophyta > Magnoliopsida > Rosales > Rosaceae > Pyrus > Pyrus communis. The sequence goes on from NC_142577.1 coordinate 20,614,893, forward strand.
TGCTACACTTCCTCTAGATGTTATGAATGTGCAAGCTGATTTAGAAACTCCTAATAACAACAACAATGGAGATCATCAGATTTCTTGCTCTGATGGATTCAGTTATGGATTCTGGGATAACCAGCAGCCATGGGAGTTCAATCCTATGATGACTGAAGATGGATGCATGGGAGCGTTGTATCCAATCGTCGAAAATTCGAGTGCTTATGGATCTTCTTCTTCATTCTCTTGCTTTGGACACTCACTCTTTTGATAAACTTTTGGAGCGTACGTGCACCTATGGATTTATCAATTAATCATTCAATTTAACTATGTGCACTTACTTTTCTTGTGTCCTGAGCTTTTCTTGCAACCCTTTTTCTTTCATTGTAATTTCTACGTCTTTCGTCACGTATATATATTTTGTATTTGATAATATTAGCTACTACTTTAATGGCTTTATTGCATAATATAATAGCTGCATTATATGTCTATCTTTACGGCTATCTGCCTGGCCTTTGACTGACAACGTAGCCTAACAAAAAGATGCATGCAACTTAATTTGGATGCAGAAAGAGACATGGACCGATAAGGACTAGTTTGGTATCTTATTTGAAATTTTTTATTATTTCTCAAAACATTTCTTAAAAACAATTTTCTTTAAGACTAAAAAAATTTGATTGGTTTGCGATTTTAAAAATTTAAATCTTACAACTTAAACTAGACAAAAAGATATAAAAAAATAGGGTCGCATGAGAGGGAGAAAGAGGAGAGAAGAGGAAAGAAAGAGAAAGAAAAGAGAGGATCGGACGAGATAGAGAGGAAGAGGAGTGAGAGAATGAAGAGAGCGGATTGAATGAGAGACAAAAATGGTAAATAAAAAAAAAAAAAAAAAAAGAGGAGAGAGAAAAAAGAAAAGAGAGATTTGGAGTGAGAGGGGAGGAGGGAGAGAAAAGAAATGAGTAAGTTTAAGTTTAAAAACTCTAGAAACTCATTTTTTTATGTTTTTAAAGAATAGACTATATTTTTGAGTTAGTCTTGAGTTCAGTTTTTTAAAATAGTCCTACCAAACAAGTTTTTAAGGCCTAAAATTTGAAAATTGTTTTTGAGTTTAAAAAGTTGGATTCAATCAAACATGCCCTAAGCTTCTTATCCACACAAGTGCAAAGTATTAGTGCTTTCGCAATAACGATTCTAGCTCTTTTGTTTTGCTTTCTAGTTTCTATGCTACACAAAGTTGTAGTTCATATGGGTACTCTTCAACGAGCTTGTAGATTAAATGGTTATTATCATTCGCTCATACATTCTTTTGGTCAATTTTTTTTCTCTCAATATCACTCGTATCTGAAAGTGATGTATTACAATGATTAAAACTCGACCGTCAACTTATATTATAAGGTGACCATATATAGGGAATAATGCATAGTACCAAAATTGACTTTTTAGTGTAAAAATGTGATTTTTCGTTAAAGTGAACAGTATAAGGAGCTTTTCGTTAAAGTTCCTTAGAATCTATATATGTATGCGCCTAAATTTATGGAAGTAAGGGTAACATACAAGACCCCTCCTAAATATATCTCAAGAGTTCTTGTCCACTCCAAGATTAAAGTAGGATACATAAGCACACTACATTTTAGTGCTTTTTGTCCCCTTGGTTTTCTCTTTAGGGATGCTCATCAAGCACTAATGGTTTGGAAGATAATGAAATGAGATCCATTTGGCCAACACAGTTCATTGCCTTCAAACCTGGATTCGTCTTGTCTCTTTGTCGGTCACTCCATCAAATGAATTAGGCTGTGGAAAATGTGACTCATTATATAGCTGTTTGGAATGCTTAGCAAATTCCTGCATATATAAACCCCATGTCAATGAAATCTTTTTTCCTTGGGAATATCTTGAGCTCAATCATATGGTAGTTGGGCAAATCTTTGGGAGGGGTGTGAAGACATGACCAAAGCCATAATGTTCCTAAACTCGCACATCCCATCAGTTTCAATCTGAGTCCACATTTAGAATGGAAGAAGTTTTAAGGCAAAACTTGTACCCTTTGATGAACCAGATTGCAGACGTGGGTGTAGTCACATTGATTAAAGCGAATGTTTTCTCTCTTATGCACTGAAGTTCAAATCACTTTCCTATTATTTAGTGTAAGGTAGAAAAGGGGATGAAAAAGGATTTCCAACTTGCTAATTCGGTTAAGGGCCATGCTGCCGTATATCAAACTGGAAGAGTAGTCAACAAGTACCCAAAACAAAGGGTAGTGCATGCTCATATATATATATATATATATGTATATATATATATATTTTACAAGATGATACATATATTAAACTACTCTAATATAAGGACGACGTATTTAAACTTAAATACAAAGGGAAGGACACAGTTCTCTTACCCAACTGGTCTGACCCTCATGCAATCTGTGTCTGAAATGGTCAAACTGTATCAAGAAGCAACTTGATATGAAAAAGAAAAAGTAAAATAAAATCATGAACATATCATCCTTTTCTTCTAGTTTGACCATAGTTGATCACATTCATTTTCATAAACCTTCAACCAAGATTGACCTACCTGCCAATAAGTTCAACAGTAATTTGGCATGTATGTATGTATGTGGGATAAAATGGAAGAGAAGGATTATTACAGAGTCAAGAGTGCTTCTTCATATATTTTGTATTTCATAAACATAAAATTTATGAATAACATGGTCAAGCATTTCAATTGACACAACAGCATATAAATATGTATATGATGATCCCACAGAGTAGCAACCACTGTGATGCCTTCTTCTTTGGGTCTTTACTTTGCTTCTGTTTTCGAAAATAGACCTTGGACAAAAAGTGGGGGAACATGAAATCGAACTCCCATGTTTTAACTGAAAGCTCGTTCCCCAGTTTAAAAAAGGAAAATTCAGAAAAGGACAGACATGAATACACGGTCATTTGAAGGGCAAGAATGCCATGGAACTAATGTATTCGTTCTGAAAAATGATGGAGCACAAATGAGGATAATGAGCTCCAAAATTGGAAATGGACACGGATTTGCCTGAAGGAACCGCAGATTCTTTCGAGGTTATTGAAGAGAAAGCTGGGAAAGCTATATGGGGTTTTTGCTAAACTTTTGGAGGTCGGCCATGGCTTATTTGGGATAAAAGGGATGGCCGTATAAAGATGATATAAACACAGAGATGAACATGACTGATGTACGCTAAGGCATTGAGATATGAAGCCCTCTGTTGGAGGACTTGAAAAAGGGAAAAAATGATGCTGTGGGAGAAAGTTGATAAAAAAGGAAGAATGAAAAATTGCTTGACATTTGCTTTAGCTTGAACTATTGAGACTCTGTATTGTTGCCACTGCCAACCGAAGGACCAGAACCCTGAGAAGACTGTTGGACACCCACAGGGGTAACACCACCCTTAGAAACAGTTGAACCTACTGATCCACTCGAAGTGCTCAGCGACGAAGACATTCTGGCTGAAACTAATTCCTTTCCAGAGCTTGAACTAAGCTCAGGCCGCAACTCTGAGGACGCAGATGATGGGGCTAGTGTACCAATTGATGATCCCACTGGGTAGGGTGCAACTGGCATATCAGCAAGAGAAGACGTTGATGAGCTGTAACTGAGTGTTCCAATTGGGTGGTCAAATTTGCATGCGGGTCCAAACTTGCATGCTCCACGTTGTTGATAGTGAGTGCAAAGTGGTGCACCCTGTTTATCACATGGAATTTCAAATTCACAGCAGAAAAATTAGCATGCGCAAGAAGAAAGGTGCATAACTTACCAAGAAGGCATTCACAGTACAAGAACATGCAAGAAAGAAAACTGAACAGACTTCATGTTGAGAAAGAAGGCGAGCATGTTAAGTAGTAAAAATAAAGATCGTGACAACCAACACATAAAAGTTGTATAATGCGCAAGCAGACTTCACAGACACTATCACCTAGAAGAATAAAAAAATAAAAAAAACATAAATGCAAGGAAAATAAGAAACCGAAAGGGACCCATAATTAAGTGGCACTCCCCAAAATAGACCCTGGGTCCAAAAATTAGTATGATACGGATAGCCCTGACGGCTGACTTACATAACTTCAAACCAAATAATTACCAACTATCCAGCAGCAGACAACATATTTGTTTCAGCACATATTTCCCACAAAAATTAAGTGTTGCTATGTAAACAAGCTGATGCCTGATGTCTATTAAAACAATCATAATGCAAAGGATTTGTAAGGGTGGCTCACCGGGCGCGAAGGAAGACCACTGGAGCTAAGGACAACAGTTGCTTTTGGTTGAACAGCTTCTGGTGGATGATGATATCTACATGAGGAACCAAATTTACAATCCCCTGTTCTCATGTAATACTGGCATTCTGGTTGACCAGGTCTTTCTGGAAATGAAAGCTCCTTCTGGCTAGTGGTTGGAAGACCAAAAGAGGAAGGTAAAGGTATAGGCTGATACATTCCAGTATATGCAGGCGCTGAAGGCGATAGTTGAGTATAAAGTGTCCCAGAACCAACACCAGGTTGAGTACTCGAGGGCAATTGGCTTGCCTGTGTCTGCACCACATGACTAACAGCTTAAGGGAAATTCATGTAACTAAAAAGATAATGGAGCAGGAAATGTTATTTACCTGATACGGATTCCAACCTGGAAAAGGAATTGTGCCCGGGGAAAGTAGCACTTGACCATAGGGGCTTGGAACATACGACCCCTGTAGCAAAGGAGGCCTTGCAAATACTACTCCATACTGTTGTGATGAAACAGATGGCGATTGCACAGTTTGATACAATGTATGTGTAGCGGGTACAGGTGAAACTTGAGGTGCTGGTGACGGCACTGGAAGCTGTATGCCAGCCGGCAGTGGATGATGGAATTTACAAGTTGCACTGAACTTACACTGTCCAGTTTTCACATAGTAGGAACACTCTCTCTCACCCTGTTTTATTTGCAAAAAAAATCCACGGTTGCAATACTTTACCTCACAGTCGTGAAATGGGACTTACAATATGACATTTTGAAGAATTAGAAGTTCAAATTTGAGAAATACATACCGGCCGCAATGGATATCCATAATAGTTTAGCGAAACAGGGCTACCAGAGCTTCCTCCCTGCTTAGGATGGTGGAACTTACACGAAGCACCGAATTTGCAAGTCCCTGTCCTCATATAATACTGCCATTGAAAAATTACAGTACAATCAAACAAAGGGAATTCACATATTTTCAAAACAGACAAAGCATGCAACCATCAATAGAGGACGTTACTCCATGCGGAACACATAAGACTGGAAGCTGAATATGTGATCTGCTGGAATCACGTAAATATATACGATAACAAGACAACATTTTGGCCTAAACCCCAAAAAAGGTTAAGTACCTGGCACACAGGCTGCCCCGCTCGCTCAGGGTACTCTAATCCTCCGGGTCTTGCCGCTCCGGTAACCTGAGAAACATGTATCACTCAAACTTTACTTCTAAACAGGTAATCATATGCGCATTAACCACATAGATCTTAATAAAAAAAAGTTACAAATTTCTCCGCAAGGACTTGAAATTCAACAAATTCAGAACAATCCCACTAATCGATTTGAATAAATACCATAAACTTGATCATCAAATCTACAGACGAAAGCCACGATATCTCTACTAACACACAAGATCAAACAAAATTCGACCCGAAAACGAAATCACCGCACTGGAATCAATCGATCACGATCCAATTGAGCCCCAAATTCAACCAATTGAAGCAGAAAAAAAGGGGTAATTCAATAAAATTACCGTGCTGCGATCACGGGGATGATTGTACCGACACCGTGAGCCGTACCCACAAATCCCAGTCCTCAAGTAATAACTGCAATCGGCCTCGTCGGGTCGCTCGGGGTACGATTCCCCGGGACGGAGCCCCAACGGCCACATGGACTCTGCATTATCACAAAAACCAAAGGATCAAAACCCAATTTGTAAAAACGGAGCAGCATTCGCCCCAAAACCCACCAAATCGCAATCCCCAAAACCCGAAATCGAATCCGAATCCGAATCCGAATCCGAATCCGAATTCGAACGAAATTGAAATGCAGAGTGTTTTGGGGTTAGAAAGGTCTCACCTTCCGGCCCTGTTTCGGGTCCCGGAAAGTTCCACTCCGGCGGCGGATCGGACTGTGACCCTTCTGCGGCCCGACCGTACCGCTCCATTGTACGGTCACACTGAAATCACTTCGATTCTTCACTTAAATATCTCGACTTTTTCCACAATCTCTCTCCTCTCTCTCTCCTCTCAATCTCTATCTGTACAGGGAGAATGAGAGATTATGATCAAATGGGGTTATCAGTGAGATGGAATTCTGAAAAGGGTCTGGATTTTCAGGGCTCCTCTCTCTCTCTCTCCTCACGCACGCACACACACAAACACTGTATGTGTGTCTCCCTCTGTTTCAGTTTTGAGTTCCTCTCTGAGTTTTCAAACCCTTTTTTGGTTTTGTTCTCTTACTTTTCTATCCTCCTTAATTTGAGAGGTTACTTTTTCTTCTTCTTTTATTTATTTAATCTCTCTCTCTCTCTCTCTCTCTCTCTCTCTCCTCTGAGTCTGAGGTCCGTTGGTGGTTTATATACGCGCCAAACATACAACAACATTACCATCCATTATTTCTTTTTCCTTAATTAAATTATTTATATATATAATTAATTTAAATAAATCATAATAAATAAAAAAGAAACGAGAACCCATAAAGAAGAAACCAGCACTGCCCATAACAGGTAAACCATGACAGTTAGTGGTGGTGGAATGTTAAAATGACTGTAATGCCCCTGTCTTTTCGACATGTGACTAAAAGAGGTCCATGCTGGCAAGATTTTATTACAGTGTCCTCTGAGACAGGGAATGATGTGATTAAACTAATCCTCTGCAGGTTTATTGCCCAACAAAACCTTCTTCGGATTTTTTTTTTTTGAGAATTCTAAAGATTCGTAAATCGTGTCTGTTAGTTTTTGTTAAGTGCTGTTTGTATATAATTTTAAATAAAAATAGTTAAAATGATTTCTGATCGCACGATGTACGATGAACGAATATGATTCATAGATTTCCAATATCCTCACAAAAAGGATCCGACGAGGATCCGAATTCGTTTACTGCAAAATACATGCCATGGTAATAGGAATCCAAATTATATAAATTAATGAGAAGTGCTAAGAAGATTATTTCAAAGTGAGACTATTAAATGATTTTATGTTATTTTACAGTTTAACGTCAATTATCGCAACATTATAAAATATTGTATAAAAAACAAAAATTTATGAAATTTTTTATTTTTAAGAATCTCTTTAGTATTTCTCATCAAATCAAAACAAAAAATGAAGTTTGTAAAATTTTATATTGAGACTGATGGTCATGTTGTCTGCCCAACGTGGCATTGGTAGAAGGATCAAAAGATCTAACCTTAAATTTGTCAAACAAAATGTATACTTTTACATAATTTCACTTTATATATAATGACATTTTCTGTAATATGGAAAATAGTTTGATGATAGAAAATTACAAGTTGAAGTTTATCACTCGAATACATGCATAGGAAATAAGGCGTGACAGTCTAATACGAGTTTTTTTTTTTTTTTTTTTTTTAACAAACGATATTATTTATATTAAGAGATAGGGGATGTGGGGAGGGAGGGGAACAGGTGGTTCCACTATGGTTGGATTCCAACCTGTTGCCCAATCCAAAAGATTCGGGATGGCATTGCGTCGGATCCTGTACATAATGGAACCACCTGTTGCCCAACCCAAAGGATTCGGGATGGCATTGTTAAAACACATTGCCACCTAAGGAAATGGACAAACCAACGCAAATCATTTCTATGTGGGTTGGATTGGGCGAGTTCTATAGATTGGGTCTAATTGTTTTTTGTCTTATGTCTAACGTGAGTATGAATGACAAATATTCAAGTTGACGTTGTGGAAACATATTGTCACCTAAGCAAATGAACAAACGCACCCACCCAAACCATTTTTAGGCAGGTTTTATGGATTTCGCCTAATTGCTTGTTTCCTTATGTGTAATGTGAGAATGAGTGACAAATATACATAGGTCGGGATTGGCATTGTTGAAACGCATTGTCACCTTGAACAAATATTTAAGTGGGTTGGGTTGTGCAGGTTCTACAAGTTTATGTGAGTATGCATGACAAATATTCAAGGGTCGTGTTATACTAGGCACAAAACATGTAGATTTGGTGTTAGAATCTCTACATGTTACTTAACATTGAAATTTCATCATATTTAATCATTCGATTCAAGTGTAAATACACAATTGAAATTTCATCATATTTAATCATTAGTTTAGAACTTATAATAATTTATACTAGCATTGCCTACACACTTTGTGTGTATGAACACATTTTTTTAGAAAATGAGAGAGAGAGAGAGAGAGAGAGAGAGAGAGAGAGAGAGAGAGAGAGAGAGAGAGAGAGAGAGAGAGAGAGAGAGAGAGAGAGAGAGAGAGAACGTGGGGGAGTGGGAGGTTTTTGTTTTTGGGGACTATTTTTTTATTTTAATATTGTAGATATTTTAATATCACCTGTAGGTGAGGTTTTAATAAAAAATAGTAAAATTTGGACTTGTGAAATTACATTATTACCCATCATTTTTTTTTGTGTGTGATAGAAGACTAATTTGTCTTTTCACCATCTTTTGGTTGATAAATAGGGTTTCATTAATTAGTAGAGATTCATTTTAGTAAGAAACAACTAAAATTCAAACTAGAGGAAGAAAAAAAACTCCTCAATTAGGGTTCAATAGAAGTCGATTACAATAACAGTTGGAAGAAAAAAATAACATAGTTAACGTTACACTAAAATAACAAAAAATAGAATAACAAAGTAAGAGATGTGGCCACTTAGTTAGTACTACAATCTAGTGATATTTATTTTCATTTTTAAGTGAAATGTCTTAAATTCGAATCTCGAAAATAACGAGGTCGCAACCAATTTATTCTTATACCCCCTTAGTGTAAATATATCGTTGTACTAAAAAAAAACCAAGAGAAGTGTGACAAGAGTTCAACCCATAAACAAAACTAAGAAACTTTTACAAACCCAAAATTTAGCGTTCCAAATCACAACTACATGCGTCAGTTGCAAAATGACCACCAAATCATACTAATTACATTTTTTATTATTGTAAAATTATTTAAAATGGAAAAAAGATTTTATGAGCGCGTAGATAACGGTTCATTGAAATTGACCATATTAACGTCATGCTTACGTAATACACTTGCATCCTCCTTCAAAACTAATGAACTAGCTTGTTTGGTGGCACTGTCCACTTGTAATCTAACCATATGAGAGTAGAGATAATGCTTCGTTTAATCTAACCATATTAACGCCATACTCGCGTAATACACTTCAATCCACTATTAAAAAAGAGCAAAACGAATTTTATGAGCATGCTGCAGATGATACTACCATCACAACATAATGGTTGTTGGCATCTCGTCAACAAAGAAAACAAACCAAATACAGCATAACCAATTAGGCACCTTGCACACATGCAACGCACTTGTTAGCAACGTTACACTAAGATTAATCTATGAAGTTTTAACGAAACATTTTTGATATTGTTGACTTTTAACGAAAATTATATTTTTACTTTAAAAATCACTCTTGATACTATTCACTTACAACACATTTTTGTCCTTTTGATTAAAACTCATAGTTTTTAAACTTTTTTTATTATTATTTTTCCTATTAATCTCATCATATTATCGTCACGCTCACATAATACACTAGTGAGTATCCGAATATATATTTTCTTATGAGACTTGTAATAATGTTCTAAGTTGGATTTTCCTTATCCCCAACCGAGAGTGTAAGAGCACAGCACTACAGCAGGAGCATGGGGTTTCACCCATACAAGCAGAACCGACGCAGCCAGACAGGAGGAAAAGCAACTTTCTCGATCAACCAACCACAAGCCGACACGAACGCATTAAAGATCTCAACTGCATCGAAAACCACGCTCCCGCACAGAGAGTGTATCCTCGCCAAGAGTGACGTCAACGGGCCGTACGTCATGTACGAAAGCTCAGTCGTTGCTTGGAAACCCGAGCCTCTTTTTCAGCTTTAGTTGTCTAACTTGTTCAGTGTGCTGTTCACGCACTGTTAAAGCGCGTGGTTCTCCAGACTTTATTCCGTTGGAACTACCCCACAGATTTGGTTGTGTAATAAGACGCGGTTAGTCGGATAAAATCAACGGATCACCTCCCTTGCCGTGAAATGTACGGCTGAGATCTTCCGGGACGTCAGCGCCCAGTGTTTGAACTAGAAAGACATGCGTACATGCGTAGTTGGTGAGAAGTCCATAAATGCAAATTATTCAGCACAAGCAGGTGAGACGTGTGACCGGGTGCACCCGGTTGGGCAAGGATGGACTGGGAGGAGGCGGAACCGGAAGGGGCGGTGACCAGGTGGGAAAGTGGGTTTGTTTGACTTGGGCGAGATTTGGCCACAAGTGGCACTTTTTAAGATTTGGTGGCAATGGCTCTGATTTGAACTGTAGCAATCGTTTGTCATCAAATGTCGGCGAGCTGTGTTTGTCTCTGTGATTTTTTCTTTTTTTTTTTTGTTCTTTCTAAATTTAATTATTATTTTTAATTTAATTTTGTAATTTTATTGGTTGGTCCAAAGGATTAGGCTTTGTTGTGAATTTGTGTGGTGGGCTTTTAGTGATCCATGAGTGTTGTGTTGTGTTGCATGTGAGAATATTGGGCTGTCAACAAATATCTAGCTTTCCTTTCCACTAGTGGGTTTCATTTTCTTACCAAAAATGGTAAAAAAAGGTGTTCGTCTCCCACAAGTTACAACTAGTTGGTTTTGCTTTATATTTAAAACCCATGTTTTCCCTTTTTCTTTTGAAAATTTGTATTTTACTTGTATTTATATATGAGAGGGGATCCTTGACGGATCCGGATTCTCTTTGTGAGGATTCTAGGGATTCTCCAATCATATTCGCGTTCATCGTACATCATGTGATCAGTTTTCATCATGTATTGTTTATATTCAATTTTAAATAAAAAAAATTTACAATGATTTCTGACTGCACAATGTACGATGAACGGATGTGATTTGAGGATCTCCAAGATCCTCACAAAGAGGATCCCCACTCATTTATATTCACTAAAGTATTTTTAATCTATTTAGGTTTTGGGTAAATTACATTCTATACCTTTTAGGTTTGGGGTGATTTTTAAAATGAGTTACAAAGTTTTAATTTTCTTCAACAAAAAAAAAAAAAAAAAAAAAGTTTTATTTTCTTATATTGCACCACAAGGTATTTTAGTTGTAGTTGTATTAGGGTTTGTACCGATTTGGGCCTTCTTATGTTCATTTTAGTGGGCTTCGTTCTGGTTTTTTTTTAAGAGACCCTGGTGGCCATTCAAGCTCTTCTGGGTATTCTTGTCATGCCCAAGAGTCGGCAGGTCAGGTGTGTGATATTGTTGAAAGTTGAAGAGCAAAAGCCCCCGCAAAATGGTTGATGCAGCTATGCAGGTGGGCATCTAGTGCTCTTTGATTCTTTGTCCTGCTGCCCTCTATGAGTTATTGTTATTAAACCAGAAGTATGATTGCAGTGAGTAAGGACATTGGTACTCTGACAACAATTTCATCGTGATTACAATTTCAGGAAATCTCATCCTTGAGGAAGGAAGACAACCTTGAGAGGATGGAGGAGGTTATAGATTTTGGTTTTTCTCACCCGAAATGCAGACATGTACAGCACGGCAGTTTCCACCGGCTGACGTCGCCCAAGTATTAGACGAAGCCGTGACTAGATTGCAGCCATTCTGTCTGCAGAACCTTTCGGTTGACGGAGAAATACACAAGTGCATGGGCATTGTTAGGAATCAGACACTGGCGTTGGTGCCTACATGGTTCCACTTGACACCCTAAATGTGCTGTGCATATTTTGTGCATCCTTTTTGCCCTCTTTATGATATCCATCAACCATCACCAAAATCAAATGCCCGTAGAGTTGTATCTTGAAGCATTTTTGTATGTATATATAATAGTATAATTGTTCAATAAAATTCTCTCCGTTTCAAACACTCCCCTCCCTCTAGTGTAAATTATATTTGTAATATCATTTGTATTTCAAAAAAATAATCCCAAACAAATGATAGGTGTAAATCCTTTCATATTATACGAGAAATGTCATTGACACTTCAAGAAGATCATTATGCACTCTTACAAAATCTCTCGTATTGTTCGTAATGAACTGCAAAATGAATTTTTTAGAATGTCAATAAAAGCTGCTTATTATAGTTAAACTGTTAATCTAAATGGTTAATTGGACAGATATTATGGTTATATCTCCATTTTTGTGTTCTTAACTTAAGATCTAATGGTTGAAAATTTTGGAATATCCGATACTCAAAAGCATCATAGAAAATCTCCCTACGATTACTGTAGCAAGTACTTAGAGATCAATGGATTTCACAATTAAAAAACGTATCAAAACAAATATCAGAACACTTGTGATGTAAGAAGAGACAAGAAAATCAGTGTAGAATTCAAAGAATGATGCCCCTTACATTTGGTACAAAAGTGAACAATTCACAGCTTCCACCTAGCTTTTGCTTCTGAAGCCTCTACTTGCAGGCACAAAAGTTGAACCCTAATTTCACCCCCCATCACAACTTTACTTTCTTCTTTTTAGGCCTTTTTACCACACCGCACCCCGAGTCTTCCATAACCTGCAGCGCATCACAAGTTACAAGTTAGTATCAAAAGAAACGAGGCTACATTAAACATATAAGAAATGATTTCAGCATAAGATCATCCGCCTTTGGTTTATTCAATCCAAAGTCCAAAGATAAACATCGGTAGGTAGTGTGAGTAAGGGGTGTGCGGAAATTCACTTCCCTAAACACGTAAAGAAAACGAATGAAAAACGAGAAACAAAACCCCGTCAATGAGACAATTGCCTGTGATAAGTTAACAACCTTTTGTTGCTTCTTTTTCTTCTCACCTTTCATCTTCTTCTTCTTCTTCTTCTTATTCTTTTTCTTCACCTTCTTGGGCTCTGAATTCTCCACATTTTCTTCCCGTCGAGGGTCCTGCATTTTTCACCCAAATTTCATAAAAACACTCAAGGAAGTAATCTCATTTTCTTTCCATACAACCGATATCGAGGGCGAGGAAATCAAACGGAGTACCACGGGTGCAACGGTAACTACTAACTACGCTTAATCACTTGAGCTACAAGCACCATGGTAATCGAAGAGTAAAACACATAATTACCTCAGTCTCAGAGTCATCAAAGGAGTCAACATGTCGTATTCGGATTCCAGAATTCGATGCGCCACCTGATTAACCCAAAAAAATCCCAATTTTAACTTAATCACATTTGATTGGAGTAAAATGCCTGTGATTAACAAGATGCTCGATCGAACAGAGTGTAATTACTTGCAAAAACGGTGCGTTTAGCGTTCTGAACAGCGCGTTCGAGAAGATGCGGATTGATGGAGTCCAGTCCATCGGGATTCTGTAGCTTTCTCTCGAGAAATTTCGCCAACGCCGCCGCTTTGTTCGTTGTCAACGGACCTCCAGGATGAGACAACCTATAGATACACATACATATATCCATACATATAGTTGTATGTAATCACTCACCGGAACAAAGAAAACCCTAAATTAAGAAATGAGGGAGAAGAAGGATGGAAAAGAAACCTGGGTTGGCAACGAGGAGGGGGCAAGGATGGGAGAGGCGCGAATTTGCTGCCTCTTAAGGCCTTCTTTTCGTCCTCGGTCAACTCTTCTCCTCTTTGTTTCACCATTTTCTCCTCCGCCGGCGGTGGTTGATGCGACTGATATCACAGCTACGATTCAGATCGGGAAGAGGACGGTACGACTCCGACTAATTTTGTATCCGACAAAACTTTAAAATATATTTTCCCGTGCCTTTTGTTTGGGTCGCTCCTCAAAAACCATTAAATTAGAGGGGGGTTTTTTTTTTTTTTTTTTTTTCTGGGTAAATTACATTTTAACTTGAGGTAAATTTCCATTCTTTACAATATCTTTAAAACATTTCAATTTCATACATTTACTTATCATTTTATTTCAATTTCATACATCCGTTAGAAAATCTGTTAAGTAAATCGTTAAGTGATGACGTGGAAAATATGAGATCCACATTTATGCTGTCGTGGCTGCCACATTTGTGCCACGTAGCAAAAATAATAATTTTTATGCATTTAAAATATAATATTATTACCCTTTTTTATTATTTTTTATTATTTTAAAAACAACCAAACAAAACAACCCTAGAACCCTCGCGACCCATTTCTCCATCTCCTCCCTCTTCACCTCCCATCCCTTCTCTCTCCCTAGACACACTCATCCCTCTTCACCCCCCGACCCACCTTCAGCTTCGAGGCCCCAGCCGAGACTTTCCATAAGACAACGGCGTTGGAGATTGCGAGATCGGGCGAATCGCCAAATAGGTGCTTGGTCAATCGATGCTCCGGATGCTGGTGAAAGGTCTGGTTGATCGGATTTTGGTGCCGATGCGGCGAGCTCTTCTGCTTCGAGCACCAGTACTCCGACCGCCATGTGTGCAGCTACGAGTATTTGGGGTTTTGGGTGGGGTGGGGGGATTGCAAGGGAGGTGGGGGTGGGGTCGGGGTTTTTGGGGGGGGGGGGGGGGGGTAGGGGGGTTTGAAGAGGAATGAGTGGGTTTGGGGAGAGAGAAGGGATGAGAGGTGAAGAGGGAGGAGATGGAGAAATGGGTCGTGGTGGGGGGCTTCTGGGTTTGTTTTGTTTGGTTGTTTTTTTTTTTTTTTTTTATATAATTTTTTTAATAGGGTAAATAATATTGTATTAATTTACAACTGTTGGAGGCCTATTTGACTGAACTATTCTAAGTGAATAGAGAGGGGGAGGTAGACGGCAATAAGAGTGAGAAGAGAGAGATTTAATTTTGAGGTGTGTGTTGTATTACCCATTGTGCCATAGTAGTAGGATATGTTAAATCCTTACTCTTTTATGATTACAACTCTAATAAGATATTAACTACTAATAAGGAATATTCAAATATATCCATAGATACACTAGGATTTACACAATCACATTTCTATTCTAAATATGACTGCAACAATAATTTTTTTTTTTTTTTTAACAAACGATATTATTTACACTAAGAGAAAATGAGTGGATTTAGCTTACAATGGGCCAGCAATAATGTGGTTATACCTTTTATCTTGAGCGCATATGATTCTATGTTAAATTGATGAGTTCCTTGAAAAATAGCTCACATGTCATCAATTTAATGAATGATCAATCAATTTGATCAAAATGTGTATGTTAAAACTAGACCCAATGGTGCAAATTGAAAAATTAAAAATTTATAGACTACTTTGAAATTCAGTCCAAACACTTGGAGAAAGTGATATAATTAGTCATTTTAGGTTGGATTCATTTGATACTTAATTATTATGATTTAGTTCATATAATGTATACTTCAACTTTCTTGTGTTAAACTTTTGGCTCATAAACATAAAAGTGCAATGCAAATTTTTTTTAAAAGTTAGATTTATAAATTATTAGACGAATTCTTTACGGAAGAAGAACAGATTCTTTAATATTCTCAAGAGCTTCTTATACTTTGAAGAAGTTTTATAAAGGTCGAATTTGGTATTTGGACATTTTATTGTATAAAGATAAAACTAATATTAAAAACAAAGATTTCCTACAAACCTGACTTTTCCATTTTCATTGTACCCCAAAAGTCAACCTTCCAAAAGATAATTATATTTGGGAATGGGCGCGCTTGACTATTCATTGCTCCCATGGACTCACAATTTTGCCTCAATCATTTATAAAACTCAAATTTCGTCACACTTTGATCATTTTGTAAAATAAACTTTCGCTTCTTTTTTTATATTCTGCACTCCCTCTCTTATTCATAGCTACAAGACTGAATCAACCAACCGCGAATTAAGGTACAAAAACAAGTAATAGAGTCAATGAGAAGAAGAAAGGAGTGTAAAACTCAGTTTTCTTTTTCGTGATAACCTTTTATCCCTTTTTTAGTCAAAATAGTCTATAAGATTGTTATAAATCCTCATTTTGGTCCCTGAATTTTAAAATCAATAGAATTAACCCCTGAGTTTGTCCACGATCAATTTCAATCATTTTGCCAAAAATTCCGTCAAATAAGAATAGAAGGATAAAAACACCTTCAATTTTTGTTAAATCATTTTAGCCCAGATCTATTAAAATGATTGTATTTTTGTCCCTTTGATCCTTATATGACAACAATTTTCACGAAATGACCAAAGTGATTGACTTTGAGCAAACTCATAAACCACTTCTATCGATTTCATATCTCAAAGATCAAAGTAGATAGTTATACCAATCTCAAGGACTAATTTGGCTATTAAAAATAAAAATAAAACCAATAATTAAAATCTTACAAGAAAGTTGGCATCAAATAATCCAAGTCCCACCCACATTTGGGTGATTTTAGATAATTTATTTTAATTTTCTTTTTACAAATGATAAACTTTGTAACCAATACACAGCATAACATGGTTCTGTTTATTGAGTTCTCCATTTGCCTGCTACTTACAATACGTTTGAGGATCAAACCAATAGACGAAAAATACGAAACGAAATCGAAAAAAGCCAATTACATGTTAACAACTACAAGTAAGCATATAGCAGTAGGCACCCAATGGCTTCAATTGTTCAGCATTCCTCCACCCCCCATCATTTTGTTCCATCATTTGCCCCCTAATTTTTCAACAGAAAAGTAATACAGGAGCCCCGCTGTATTCGGCTACATCACATCTACATCGGCAGCACAATATAAATAACAAGGGAGGGAGAAGCCCAACAAATTTCTGAGGAAATGAATTCCTCTCAATTTACAGGCCTCTTTCTTCAAAATCCTAAAAAACCAGGCGAAGCCAAGAAGCCAATCCAATTGTATATTTGAATGAAATGAGAACAAGTCACCCTGCAAGGTACTGGATTCTCTAATCAACAGTTGGGGTAGGAGGAGATGGCGCCCATCTACACATGCGTGAAGTCGAGAACCACTGATCGAACTCCTAGCTTTATCAACCCTTGTTTTTAGGAGCTAACCAAGCAAGAACTTGAAAACGTCACTTAGTGAAACAATGCCTTCAACCCGCTTACTGCCAGCTTCTACAATAACCAGTCGTCTGACACCTGAAATCCAAGATTTGAGGGAAGTTAAGTTAAGTGGGAAGATTGGCTGGACATATCGTTCCCTACATGATCACAACTCTGCACCTTTACGTAACATCATCGAAACATTAAGTCTTTAACATTTCTAAATATAAAAGTGAATAGAGAAATACCTGGATTGGCCAATCGCTCCATCACTTTATGCAGAGAATCACTGCGCAAACACATCTGGCATCTTTGACCTCTTGGTTCAAAGGGAGAAAATGAGTCTTGTCCCAACTGCAATGCCTACAGAAACAAAGATAAGAACTAAGACTACATCCCTGGAAGCTTCTCCAAAAAGCCAAAAGCACCCTGGACGGTCTCTTCCACCAGAATGTATGAATATGTAGTGAAAATGTCAAAGGAAATATTCCTTCAAACTGAAAGAGGAGCCACCTAACTAAACCACAACTTTAAATTCAAAAAACCATAAAGCCCCTAAATCTCCCGACCTCCAAAATAAATAAATGATTGGAAATCTGTCTCTAATGCATCTGAAGAACTCCCATTCCATATGACATTTAAGATGCACAAAAGAGTGAAGAAAATTTGTATGGAAACCGGAAAACAACTATGTTCAGGAATTACACCAGTTACCTGTTGAATAGTCATTTCATTGAGATTAATATGTGCGTATGCTCTATCTTTAGCCAAAGCTGTTATGTCACTGTCAAGAAAATGTGAATGGAAAAATATCAATAATTGTTTGTTAAAATAAAAAACAGCTGATTATTTATTTCAATCAATCAAGACAACAACTAATTATACCCAAATAGAATTACAACTAACCTTCGACAATATATATCCAGTAAAGAGTTATTATCATCAACTATAGGTATTGAACTTACTTGAGCTGCAAAGCAAACAAAAAAATGCATTTGAGTTAGCATGATGGGATGCATATCTAAAATACTCGCTCACCCTAAAACTTTGGTGCTACAATACAAGGTCATCCATGCATAACCTAAAAATTAATCGTAACAAATCCCTAAACACAATTTAAATTCAGATAATTTGATCCACTTCCTACAGTAGCAGGCTAGCAGATGCCAGCACAATGCATGGATATGTGTACATCTATTGGAGAAGGCATCCCACTTCATGACAATTGCTGCACACTCAAAAATTCTACAGCTCAACCACAAGGCTTACCTTGAACTAGCAAGTTTAGAGCTGCACTAAGCGAAGCACTTGGTCTCAACATTGCTAATGGTCGACGATTCGTCTCTCCAATTTCCGGAACCCAAGTACCCACATTAAGTGCACATATTGGTGCTTGAAGTATGGGTAATGAGCTAGATGAATGCCTAAAGTACCTGCAAACACCTGCAAATTGACATTTATCAGTACCAATTACGAACTGAACCTACGGTATTATTTAATAAGTTTCCAAAGAGCTTACATTTTAAAATACCAGACAGTGAAGCAAGATGTAATAGCTGCGGAAATAAGCCATCTTCTGAAGATGAATGGATAATTGGAACCGTAGCAACCCCATTTTGCAAAATTTTCAACACAACATCTTTCATATTATCATATGGTCCAGCCTGAAATATCAATAATGAACCAGTCAAAGCAAAAGTATTAAACCTAGCATGCTACAAAAACTACCATATGGTCACGCAGACAGTTTACCATGTAAACATTCACATTTATGCTAACGAGGACTACGATTACATGAGCATCAGTTTGACAGTGGTTGCATGCGACGGCCCATTTGTGGGTCTGTCATACTACCACAGAATTCAAGTTTTAACTTTGACATTTGTTTTACTTGTTTGGAGACAAACTATTACTGATTTAAGTTGTGACAATGTTTTGAACGCTTCCAAATGATCATTAATGAGTTTGCATCGTACGCAACAGAAGAGTCATTGAAACAACTTCACAAGGAGGGCTGCTTCTGTACTCAAGAAGCGATTCTTAAAGGCATCAAATTATAAGTTTCTTCTTGTGTCTTTTAAATAAGATCTCAAAATAATTCCAAACCACGCAGACACATAAAGACCTTATTATTGCATGAATACCTAGGATATAAAATTGTGTATATTATATGCAAGATGTATATATTTGTGTATAGCAGCAGGTGATGTTCTTTGCCAGATACTTGCCGTGTTATGTTGTCAAATTACGAATCTAGCGCGACAGATTAAAATAAAAACCCACCTGATCAACGGTAAATACTGCATTTACAAGACAGAAATACAAAGAGTCACATAAAACACTCACATGGACTAACTGTCTCGGCACTCCTCTCCCATGTTCATCAATCTGTCCATTTAGATATGCTTTTCCCTCTTTCCATGCTGATATAGTATGTGTTTCAAGCTCTTCCTCTGTCAAATTAGATCCATGGTTCCCAAGCTAAAAGACAAAAATAAAGTTAGCTACTTTAAGAAATTATCATACATCACTCAAATGTGGGTGCGAGCATTGCACAAAACTAATAGCAAAATCCTACTTAAAAAGTATTTGGTCAATAAAGTAAGCTGATAAAATTTTACCAAAGTCTGATTCACAATTCCCTAAGAATGTATACATTAGTGAAGAGCGACAGAAATAACAAACAGGAGATGGAAATCTCAAACTAATATATTTGAACTTTTGTCATCAAATTACTATCCAAGAATTCAAAATAACAATGATATAACTGCATCTTGAAGAACTCACCAAAGGAAAAAAATCATTTCAGATTCAAACATACCTCTCTCAATATTAAAATAAAATCCAATGCACTGAGAACTCCAACAAAATGTCCATTGCTGAAGTCCCAAAGAGGCGCCAAAGGGATTCCCTGGAAAAAAATTGGCTCAGAAAGATGCATATGCTGGCTCATTATCAGCATCAAGCAAGCACGCCAACAAAAAATGAACGAACCAAGGTACTGTGCAAATTTCGACAACTAGCAAAGCTTAGATAAATTCCTTAGTTGAATTGGGTTTATAAAAATGATGTGAAAATATCAAATTGAAACAATTATAAGGGACCCATAAAGATATATGAGGGTGATCCTCCAGTTATGACATAGAACTTAATATGAGTTTAGAACTACCACAATGCCCACTAAAACTGATACTAATAGAGATCAAGCTAGAATGTATTCATTTCCTCCTCCACAAATCAAATACGCAGAGCATGATTCAACCAACAATGAGAAATGTATTTTTCTTTGTACATACCTGCTCATGCAATATATGAAATGCTTGCTTTACAGGTAAATCAACATCCAATGCAACAACCTGTAAACTTGATGTGATTAAAAAAAGAAAAAAAAAAGAGACTACTGCATAATGAATCAAATTCATATACACCAACCAAATGTAGAATGCATAAAGGAGGGCAATGACAAATCATCCAAACCTTGCCTGACTCCGGGAGTAGTTCATATGTGGTGTGTGTGGACAGGAAGACAGAAATACGATCACGAGAGCTTTGCAAATCAGCCTCTGATATCCTCAGTACTACATCAGTTAAAGTACCGTCTGTAATCCGGACCTGTATTGTAAGAAAGATCACAATCCACTCTTACCAATAACTCATTGGAGAAAAATAACAGAAAGTAAATACAGCTTACAGAAGCATAAAATGAGTGTTAAAGTGCAAGGAAGATTTTTTTTTATTTGGGAAAAAAGGTGACTCAGACCATGAATTCCATAAGCAACCTAGTAACTCAAATCACAAACACATCACATGGATGGGATAATGTTGAAGCACCCAATCTTATAGGAAAGGTTAATAGAAAGAGAATTACATTTCGAGGTAACAATGATATGATCTTAAATACTGCCCCAGGGAAAAAACATACATAATCTTAAATGATAAGGAATGAATGACTCTTACCAAACGCTTAAAGGCCTCAGTATCCTCTTCCATATAATTAGGTCCCGAAGTCATCTCTGAAGTTACATTCGGATGAAAGAGATTAGGATCTGTGGCCAAGAGAATGTTCACTAACCCATATTCACCACTCACGTAAGGTTGGTGCTCATCATGTCGCCATTCGCCATCAACAAAAAATTTGTACTGTAGTATGAGAAACACATGCAAAGTAAGACTTTGATGATGTGTTTAAAGTCCTATCAATGTAAACACAAAACACCCCAGTACTAGCATTCTAACATCAAACTGCATGCAGGCTTGATAAAAATTCACATATTCAATCACTTCAACCAAAAAAGTACGAAACTGGTGATCCACTTGAGATGAACATGTGATTTTCAAATTTCAAAAGAATAAAAAAGCCCGATGGTAATTATATGATATCCATAGATTATTCATAATATATTCCTCTATACATCTGTGAGCCAAGCCAATTATCCAGAATTCATACCAACTACTACATCACCTCCTAGACTAAAATTTCTCAGCACTGACTCCATTACTTGATAAATTACTACTAATTCAGCTTAATGAAGCACCCAATAGGGATTTCCACACTACAATCACATAGTATCACCATATGGAAGATTAAAATGAGCAAAATTCATAAACAGGAATCCCATGAGGAACACGGCAAGAAAGATACAAAAGTTGACAATGCTAACTTCACTGCCTCAAACAACTCACAGCTTTTTTAAATGCAGATTCAAACCATGGGTGTCTACCCTTACGTCTCACCCTACCCATCCAATGCCACTTGAGCCAAGGCTCATTAACAACAATTTTGTCTTCCATAAGCTCATATTGTGATACAGGTCTCCAAACTCTTAGTTCTTATATACCATATACTTAGTTCATCATCCTATGCCTATGATCACTGAGTGCTTCAAAATTCAACTATGGTGGGCAACAAAAATATTCCAATTCCAAAAGGACATTCAAACCAAAATAAACTTCTTTAACCATTTCAGTACCACATTAATATAGTATAATTCAAACGAAACTTCATAATGGTAATACCTGATATTAACCCTTCATATTTCTTCTCATCAATATCAAGTTTGAGTGTATGAAGACTATGACTTGATTCTACTAACTAAATTCACCTACATTTCAATCAATTATTAACAAAACTCAACTACATTACACCCTTTTCCATGGCCTGCAATCAACTTTCTCAACTTTGCTCCTATAAAATGTAAAGATTGATATGATTCATTACAAGCTTTATCAATGAATCCATCATCTATGATCACTGAATCAATCATGGTTGACTGCTACTACTCATATTCCCCTCAAAAGTGAAAGCTCGTGAATTTACACAACAACAACAATTCAAATACTTCAATTCTGAAACGAAAAAACTTACTTGGTGGTATCCAGGCGTTACACTGTAAACAGCTTGAAACACAGTGGGGCAACCCTCAACCGGTGTCATAGGAATGAGTTCAGACCACCTGCTGCACAAAGAACATACCATTTGAAACACACACAAATATAACAGCAGCCCAACAAATCAGATATAATTAAATTGCATTTATATATAAACAAAATTCGAGACCGAAAACTCAGAGTCTCACCGGACAAATGAACCACTGAAAAACACACTTCTGCCCCCATAAGGCCACACAAAGCGCATTGGGATCAACACCGTGCTCGGAACTCCAACAACATCCCGCGCTGAATCCATGTTGGTAGCAAACATTTGTCCCCAAATTCATACAAATATTCTCAGAAAAAATTCAACCCTCCAAGCTATAAACTCCCAATGACATGCCCGCTCAATCTATTTACTGCAAAAACAAAAATTCAACCAACTTACGATAAAAATCCCAAAATCAGAGCAAAAGAAACAAAAAATTGAGCTGATTCAACACACTCCCAGAAGAAAACCAACCAAAAAAATCATTTTACTTATGGAAGCTAAAATTGAACAGGAAAAACCCTGAAGCACGTGGAAATTGGGGGCAGAAAACCTACCAATTACAGCAGCGAAATGCCCTCCATTTCGAGAAATCGATGAAAAAGGCAAATGAAATTAAATTGGGGGAATGGAAACCCTAGCGGAAATAATTACGACGGAAAATTTAAAAAATTGGGTGAGAAAATCGAGAAAGGGGTTGCGACACGATCGAATCTAATTTACGAACCCTAAAAGACAGAAAACTCTGATAGTGATGTTAAAAAATCATAAAACGATATGTTTTTCCATTTTTCTTTTTGCTTTTTGTTTTCCTTAAAAAATTGCTACTATGCCCACGTTATGGTCTTATTTCTTTTAACTACATTAAGATATTTTCTTTCACTTAGAAAATTTAAAATACCAAATACTCTCTTTTCATCGGTTTATATTTCTAAAATATTCGTAACAGTTTAAGTTATAAATAAAATAAATATAAAGAATGACTGAATTTAGGAGATTTTAGGAAAATAAAGCAGTCATGAAAGTCCTCCCAATCCAGCCCAAAGCAACCACAACCAAGCACCACATATGACTGCGACAACTCCTTTTCTCTTTGCCGCTAGGAAAGTTACATTCCTTTCTTTTTATTCTCCTTTCTCTATTCCTTTCTATCTTTTTCTTTTTTCTCCTATCATATCTGAATTTAAGATTCATCTCTATATTTATTCCTAAATTCCAGTTCAGAATTAAAGGTTGAAATGTAGAAAGAAAAGAAGAGATAGAATATTTTTTGGGGGGTGGTGGGGGGAGGTAAAAAGAGTGAGGAATGAGAAAAGAAAATGGAGAGGTTTAATTCGTTTCTCATTTTCATTTTTTTTTTTCTACTGTTTTTTTTTTTTTTTAAACTACAGAGAATATATAAAATGAGTAATTTTTAACTTAATTTTGGAAGTCTTTTAACATGGAGTTAATTTGGGTGGGGGAAATAAAACTATGAATGGGCACATTAGCACTAAAAAAAAATTGTACAGAAGCAAAGCAACTACTACCAAAGGAGCTTCGAAAATTTTCCAAAACTCTGGAAAATGAACAATGGTGTGCAAACCATTACTGTGATGTAATCATGAAAATATAAATGATAAAAGTTAAACTGCAGAAAAGTTTTGGACGGTGTGAGATGTCATTCAAGTTTCCTTTTTCATGTCGTTACGAGCGAGGATTTGGTTCATCTCACATGTAATCGTAAGATAGACTTGTATGTAACAATTTAGAGTGAAAATATTAAACGTAACGTGATTATTCCGTCCAAAAGTTTAAAGTTTATTTATGCTGCTAAACTACAACCACATGGCACGTAAAAAAATTAGAAAAATAAATCAATTTCCTTACGTTTGTTAATCTATCTCTATATATAAAAGAAGAAGGTAAATTTGATGAAATATTCATAGTACTAAAAATGCCCCTTCTTCTTACTACTTTTAAAGAGACAATTTAATTAAATAAGGACAAATTAGTAAAAAAAAAAAAACCCACATACATGGAGTTACTAACCATTTTTAAAAATTATACACTGTAAATTAACTTTCAAATAAATTAATATTCAAAATAATATAAAGTTTAAACTAAAAAAAAATTACCACACGCATTAATGTTTGGTAAGAAGCTAGTATATATAAAAAGAAGTTAAAAAATGTGAAACTTCCCTAATATGCAAATTGCCTTCTCCCATTAGAATTTTACAAAAAACAAACCACGTTGGGTAGTTAGTAAGTTCATGTTTTTTTCAAAAAATAATAATAATAATAATAAACAACAATAACTTAAGTGAAAACATTAAAAAAAATAAAAAAATAAAAAAAAAAAAAAAAAACACACGCACGCCTGTGGTAGGAGGCTTGTAAAATGATAAAACGCACAATCTTTTTCTTTACATGTGCTCTAATTTAATTATGGTTGTTTTTTTATTTATTTATTTAATTCGATAGCAACACAAATAAATAATATGATGTGAGAGGATAAAAATTGACACATCCCAACTCGAATATCCATATGAATACTCAATCGAGGCATGTTAACGACATCTGAAGGATGACAAGGCCATAATGTGAAAGTGGTGTGTAAAAGTACGAATAAATTAAAATCAAATTCTAAATTTAAAATAAATAAGAGTGCACAGAGTGGATGAATCTTATTACAATGCATACAGTATTGGAGCATAGATAAAAGTGTAGGAAAAAAAAATTAAAAACTATTCTCATAGAATGGATATTTATACAATGACCCGAAGACCACGTGTGGCAGCATGGGTTATGGGAGACTCCCGGGCTTATAGAGGCTACTGTGTTTTCATACAAGGGGCCAACGTTGCTCGTGATAGCAGCCACCAAACCGTCATCGGTAATAGGTGAGCCAGAGAAAGCAAGTTGGTAAGCCAAAGAGTTAGGGCTGGTTTGGTATTGCTGTGCTTTGAAAAAAAGCTACTTTTGATGTGCTGTGAGAATAAGCAGCTGTGAAATAAAGCAGCAGAGTGTTTGGTAAACTTTTTTGTAAAAGTGCTTTTGAAAAAAAAAAAGCAGTATTAGAGTGTTTGGTAAACTTTTATGTAAAACAGATGTGAAAAAAAGCCGGTTTTTCAAAGCTAGGTTTTGCAGCTTCTTGTTTTTGGCTTTTTTTCATCCAAAACTGTGAAAAAAAGCTGAAGCTGAGTGTTTACCAAACACAAAAACAGCTCCCAGCTTTTTTTGATAGCAGCTTTTTTCAGAATCACCTCAGTACCAAACTAGGTCTTAATCCGATCCAGAAAGTCAGTGACAAAAAGATCACCGATCAAAAGTTCATGAACTCACCTCGAAGCTTAACAACACGATTATGCCAAGAGGAGGCATAACGTTACTGAAGGGTTTTCCAGGCATCAGGAGCAAATATCTTGTTCACAATCACAAATTGGTTCAGTTGAATCCATGCTTCATAGACAGGATTGATTTCGTCAGTCAATCGTCCTTCAGCATCAGTGATGAACGCCGGAGGACATCGAGAAATGCCGTCCACAAGCGAAAGAAGTCCCCTACTATGAAGAAGGGGGATAAACTGAGCCGTCCACAAGCCGCAAGACTTCTTGCTATAAACGCTGATGAGGAAAACGTTGATCTGCAACGATCTCTCTTACGCTGTAAGTAAGGCCATCTTTGTCTCATTGATTAGTGTTTGAATTTCTACTTGGAACTTGGGTTAAAAAGTCTTGAAAACTTTCTGCTCGGTTGTTTGGCTGTAAGCTTCCTGCTCGGTTGTTTGGTTTCACGTTATAAAATTTGCATGAAGCGTATGTGTGCGTGTTTTGTTGCCTTTTCACCGTGGTATTGAAATTGGTTTGTAGGCCTGGGATGAATCGATGCGACATCAGTGAAGAGGAAACAACTAAAGCACTCCATGGATTATACCAGATGCGGTATTCAGAAGGTATAAATAAGTTGCAGAATCATGCTAATGGAACAACATCTGCAGTACTTGCAGTTGATGTCTTACATCTTGATCAGAATCTCAAGGGAAGAAGAAACATGGTTCAAAGGAAATAATGTCTTTCTGACCTCTAAGCTCAAGTAACAAGAAAATTTCAAGCAGTGAAGGGTTTCTAGAGGTAGTTAAAGCAACAGAAGTTATGAATCTACAATTATGTGAAGTTGTGCTCCTTCTTATCTACTAGGCGTATCTTTGGTCTTTGTAATTGATCGTTTTCCCTTTATAGTATGGGCGTCGATGTTTGCACTCAGCAATAGTAGACATTGTTTCAACTATGTTGCAACTGCGACATGGGTGATTTACTGATGGATTGAAGGGATCATGAACTTACGTTGTTTTAATTATGCTGCAACCACGACATGGGTGAATTACTAGTGACAGTATTAGTTACTATTGTTTATTAAGTTTACTAACTTATACTTTTAACTCGTTCATATGTTTAGGATAATAAGTATTATAAAAAACATAAAAGTTGAGAAATGCATTCAGCATTTCTACATTTAAAAATCTCGGAGTAGAGGATGGTGAACGATGTTTTAACTTGGTTGCAGCTTTGCAGGATGGTCAAAGTGAGGATGTACAAAATCTAAGTGGACAATCTCAAAGATGAACAAGACAACGATTAACTAAGAAATGAGTAAGCTAGTGAGACCAAATTTTGTAAACTAAATGAAGTGATTATCGATGATTAGATTGTTACTTAAATGTTAATTAACGTACTTATTTATTAAAAGAGAGTTATTTTCAACTATGTTATTGTTGCACCACGTTGCTTACGTAGTCATGTCCCAATCCAACGTTTCGATATCATAACAAAACCAAGGTCCACATTCCGCGCGACAAGTACGCGGCGCATATCTCGCCCAACTGACAACACGTGGCAAACGGCGCCGTTTCATCAGAAACCGGTGCCTCCGACTTCCCAGAATTTGAAGCTATCGTAATAAATACACCCCTTCTTTCATGCGCCAAAATTATACGTGAAAAATAAATTAAAAAAAAAATCGCAAACCAAAAAGAGAAACAAATCAGAAATAAAAATAAATAGAAAAATAGAAAAAGGGGCAAAAATAAGGAAAGCAAGGCAGAAATAAAATAAAATAATAAATTAATAAAATTGTACACCAACAAAGAGAAGAAGAAGAGAGAGTGTGCGTAAAATTGAATCAATCCGTCGAAACCCGTTGCAGCCAATCAATAATCAGCACTGATCGGCCCCGACCAATCTCCGCCGTCGATCCCGGAACCCGGTGATCGGAGACTTCCACCGGAAGAGCTTTGACATAATATGAATCCAGTGAATTTTTATTTAATATTTTTGGGGATTGTTTTTCATAGGGGGGTTTTGAAATTCCTACTGTGAAAGTTCGGTTATCGGAGAATCTGGTTCTGGGTTTTGTTGGGTTTTCCGAGAGCATTGGTGGGTCGGAGAGGGTATTTTGGGGATTGGACTGATGCTGGACTTTAGGGAAGGTCGGTGCGTGAAGGGGTGAAAAGGTTGGGGTTTTGGGGTTAGAGGTAGGTTAGGGTTAGGGTTTGGTAAGGTTGGTTGTGATGGAGGGGAATAATACTGAGCTTGAAGAAGGTGAGGCTCCTCGCAATTACAAGGATGATGACGAGGGAAACCTTGACCCGGACAACGATCTCTCTTACATTGTAAGGGCATCTTTGTCTCATTGATTCATTCGTGTTCGAATTTCTCCATAGAATCTTTACTGAAAGCTTTGGAGTTGATTAACAATATATGAACATCTTAAGAAGATAATAGGGTGTTGAATTTGTTCTTAAGACAGAGTTTCTATGCTGTCTTTGATGTATGTCTATGTTGTATTACAATGGTGGATTGTAATTTGTAACTGCTTGTTTGGTTTCCGAGAAAATGTAAGAACGTAAGGAAAATAGGAAATTGAGTTTGAACTGGAATTTTAGACTTGCAGGCAACTGTTTGCAGGGTGAAGTAGAATTTTTTATCCCTTGGATAGTAAAACGTAATGCAATAATTAGTTGTCTTTAAGTTGCGCTGTATTCCAACACATCGTGATAAACAAATGCTTCGGACACTGCCAGTGAAGTTTCTGGGTGTTTTCGGCTGGCTTTAGATACAATGTAGATTATTTTCTGGTTCAAGTATAGAAAAAGTACATTCATGGCTGATTGCTGAATATTTGATTGTGCAACAGCATTACTATAGTGAACTCTTGGAGTTATTCGTACGTGCCATTTATTGACTATGAGTTGTGGTATATAGAGTTTTTAAATGAGCCGAAGTTTTCTTTTTTCATTTTGATGCTTCATAGATTACTTATATGGGTATTGATCCAAGGAAAGCATTAGTGAATTTGAACTCAATACTTGTTTGTTCAGTGTCCAAGAGAACAAAATATTTAAACCCCCTATAAATTTCCAAATGCTGAGTAGCTGAGTTGAGATTAGTAGGCCAAATTTTGTCTCTGAAACTAACATTTAGTTTTCACTTCCTCGATTCTGTCGTCTTGGCTATCAAAATACCTTTGAAAAGCGTTATTGATTGCCAGATACGTGAACAAATCCCATGATGGGCTAAGCCAGTTTTAGGTAACAGTAAGACAAGTTTAGAAAATCGGCGTCTTTAGAAATTTAAGAAAGAAAGTAAAGTAGGATTTTCTTCTGCAACGTTCTGTAATTACCCTTTGTGTTTCTGTGCAGACAATGTGCTTATAGTCTTTCTTTTTTTTATGATCTTATCTATGTAATGACAGTTAAATAAATAAAAAATGTATGTAACGGCACTATCTTTTGATTTTTTCAAGGATGAGAGAATTCAGAATGCTCTGGGCCATTTCCTGAAGGATTTTGAGGGCGGGAATTCTGTTGAGACTTTGGGTAAGTGACATACATGAAAGTAGTAGACAGTGCTTCATATTTGTACTTGTAAATTTAGTGGCTCATCAGGTGGATGGACTTTATTGTTCTGTCAGGGGCAAAGTACGGTGGGTATGGCTCTTTTTTACCATCCCATGAAAGGTCTTCATCCATTTTGTCTCATCCGAAGACCCCGCAGATAAACTACAACACATCAAGATCTCCTAAAAGTTTAACAGAGGTATGTGATAAAATTCTTCTTATTTGTTATTTGGTAGGAAGGATTTATTTATGGCTGAGATCTTGTCAGATTGGAAAGTTCTATTTTAGTGGACATTCATGGGTTATGTTAACTTACAGGGTGCTCCTCAGAATCTGAAAGCTTATTCAAAAGCAGCCCCAGATGTGAGGCTTGGAACTGCTAACAATGCTAATTTGTCACATAATTCAAGGGTCCTGCTTGGAGATATTTCAGTTAGGCAGAATTCATGCTTAACTTCTGCTCAAGTAGCTGAGAGGTGTTCCTTGAAAGATGAAACTTCAAACAGACAGGGCAATCCAACTGATCAAAGGACACTGAAGGTTCGAATCAAAATGAACCCTGATAACACGGCTCGGAAGAATGTAGCAATATATAGTGGTCTTGGACTTAGCTCTCCATCTTCATCTTTGGAGAACAGCCCTGAGGAAAGTAAGGAGATGATACCTCCATCTCAAGTGATTGTGGATGACACTGCTACTAACATTATTCAGGTAAGCTCAGATGTTTTAGTGCAGTTTCTATTGCTGTAGATGGACCTAAAATGATCTGTTGCATTGATGGGCGTTGTTTATGTTTTGTAACAGGTTATGACTTCCTTCCCTGTTCCTGGAGATGCATTGATATCACCACTCCATGACAGTTTGCTTTGCTTAGCAAGAAAGAGAAAGCTTTATCAACAAAAACCAGTGCCTTCATCTAAGGGTCATCAAGAACATTCATCTTTGTCTGTAGATGACACTGTTTTCACACAGGGCAACGCCAAAGTGTCAAAGCAGATAAAAATGAAAGTATCCAGGAAGGGTGAAAGTCCGGTAGCGCTGAAGCTTGAGAATGGTATCAAGAATAACGCAAAAATTATCATGAAAAAGAAATCAGAAGCTGGGAGTCAAGAAGACAAGGAGCTTGTGCCCAATGACTTGAAAGCGACACCTTTGTCCAATTCAATATTTGTTGGTAATTGTTTGAAAGTGATTGGTAAGACACCTGAAGCTTCCAGGGAGGCCAATGAGAATGAGGTGAAAGGAAAATTATCTTCCTCTGAATTAGTGAAGGAAGAGTCATTTGAGTTGATATCTAATCAGGATATTCCAGTTGATCTCAGGGATGATGTCAAGTGCAAGGGTTACAAGATTTCAGCCTCAAAAGATGATTCTGATGTATACAAATGCAAGGAAGAGCATGACCTGCTCAAACACAATGCTCGTAAGAAAGGTCCATCACGTGAACAAGCAAAAACTAATGTGCATAGCAAGAGAGCAAAGCTATCTTCTGAGGGCAAGATCAAATCAAAGGAAAATCAAAGCAATGAAAAGCCACCTAATATTTCAACAAAGGAACGCATGGAGTTTGAAATAGGTGTATTACCAACAGATAAATTGAGTGGAGGTCATGGTGTTCGTCCATCTGATATAAAAATTCAGAAGTCAAAGTCACAGAAGGATAAGGTCAGAGGTAATCAAAGAGTCTCAGTGGGGGGCAAAAGATTGGAACAAAGGGATAAAGTGGATCTAGCAGAAAGACCTGCCGCTGATATTGATATAAAAGGGAGGGCATGTTTGGATAAACCGAAGGAAAAATTGAGTGGCAAAAAGTCCGAGAATAGGTTACTGTCAAAAGATGCTCCCATTCTGTGCCAAGGAACAAAGGAAAATGGACTGGCTTTGGAGCTCGTACCCACAGCTGCAGCTCCTGTCATTATAGAAGAAGATTGGGTGTGCTGTGATAGTTGTCATAAGTGGCGGCTTCTACCCTACGGTACTAAGCCGGAGCAACTCCCTGAGAAGTGGTTGTGTAGCATGCTTAATTGGCTGTAAGCTTCCTTCTCATTGTTGGGGTTGACAATAACATTTGCACCCCTTTTCTTTTTCACTCTCTCTCTCTCTCACACACACACACACACTCAGATATTCAAGTAATCACATGAGCGTATGTGTGCCTGTTTTGCTGCCTTTTCACTGTGGTATTGAAATTGTTTTGTAGGCCTGGGATGAATCGATGCGAAATAAGTGAAGAGGAAACAACCAAAGCACTCTATGCATTATACCAGATCCCATCTTCAGAAGGTATAAATAAGCTGCAGACTCATGCTAATGGAACAGCATCTGCAGTACTTGCAGTTGATGCCCTACATTATGATCGGAATCTCAGTTCTCATGCCATGTCTAATCAAGGGAAGAAGATACTTGGTTCAAGGGAAATACCAAATGCAGGTAATGGAAGTGGTCTCTTGAACTCTACAAAGAACCACCTGCAAGTAGCTGTAAAAAGTTTAAGCTCAAATGACATAAACCAGCCTCCTTTAGAATCAAATCTGATAAAGAAATCTAGTTCTCGACATATGAGCAAGCTGCAAAACTTGGGAATCAAAAAAAGCATACCTAAGCAAAAGGAGAAGCAAACAAGTGGAGGTATGCGATTATCTGTAAAGTTTCCCCTTCCTACTGCCATAACATGTTTGTGCAAAAGTAGTAACCAGTGCCTCTATTTATTTGGGTTGTTCAATATCTGCAGGTAATGCCAAGGCAGTAAGATTGAAAAACAAGAAGGAGGATGATCAGCATACATTTGGAACTTCTAAGAAACCGAAGAGAGGAGATATGGGGCATGCTGATACGAACCCGAATTCTAATGTTGACATTGGAAAGGTTTGTGTCGGTTCAAGTGCTGGTCTGTTATCCCAGGCACATGGTCAGGACGCCAAAAACAATGACCTCTGTCATTCTGAAGACACAAAGGATGTAGCCAAGCCTGCCAAGGACAAATTACAAGTTTCTGCAAAGAAATTGAAAGACCAAATTCAGGTCTCATTGCATGGTGGGGCTTTGGACGTGAGAACAGGTACTAGAGATAGTTCCATGAAGAAAAGAAAGATGAGAGAGTGGCAGGATTCTCAGAATAATGTGGAGACATTTCAAGATTTTGGGCATGAAGGGAAGGTATATACCAAGGAAGAAAGTGGTGAAAGCGGATATCGGAAGGAGAAGAAGTCCAGGATTTTGAAGTCTGATCGTAAAGAGTCTAGTACTGGCAATGGAGATGATAGATCAAATAGAAAAAGCAGAGCAACCCAGATTGTCATGTCAGGCACCAAAGTTCATTCAATTCATGTTGCGGAAAAGGATAGGAGTATTGTAAAAGACCAGCAACCCAAGAAACATAGTAAAAAGAATGCATCTAAACAAACATTCAATGGTGTAAATTTATTGGGAAGGGATTTGGGATCCGGGCATGTTTCTTTGGCTGCCACTTCAAGCTCTTCAAAGGTTTCAGGTTCCTATAAAACTAGAGTTAACCTTGAAGAAGTAAAAGGCTCACCTGTGGAATCAGTTTCTTCATCTCCTTCGAGGACCTCCAATGCAGACAGGCTTACTTCAGCGAGGGGAGATGCTTTGGGGATAGATGATTCCGCTTATGGTGGTTTTCCTTTAACAAATAATTCCGAAAGATGCTGGGGTGGGGATGGAACTGTTAATATTGATAGATTGGGGACAACCAAGAAGGAATCGATTTTGTGTAGTAGTCATGCTGAATCCCATAAATTTTCATTAGCAGGCTACGAGGATGGAGATGCCAATGGTGAATTCAATGTCACAGCCAAACCTTCTTGTGAAGTTTGGAATAGCCATTTGCTCAGTGGTAATGATGATGGTTTGGAAAATGGTCAGTGCCTCAGTAATCAGCATGGCATGAATCATTCACATGAAGATGATAGAGAGAACAAGAACTACTCTGGAGATGCTGTTTGTGTGCAAAAATCTGGCAAGGGTTCCTGTTTGCAGTCTAAGGACATTGTTAGAAGTGGCACTTCTAATTTGGATAGGAACAGGATGAAGGTTTCTGATCCAGTGAATGATTACTCGAAGAAGAGTCAAAGATATGTGTCTGAGATGGAACCCAATAATGTTCATGAAAAAGGGAATAATTTTAGACACGATCTTCCAGAAAAGTGTAGCACTAAGTGGGTTGAGGTCAAGGATGAAAACTATCATATTGGTAGGGGGGATAAAGCAGGACATGGGTCAAGTGACAGTGGAGTGGAAACTCAACTAAAACGAAAGGACCATGATGCGTCAGATGTGAAGTTTAGTTCTACACAGAGCCCCAATAGGAAGGGCGCCTTGCAACAGAACCTGATTCAGAATCATGAGGGCGGTCAGATGCAACATGAGTCAAGACGTGGGAAACCACAATTGTTTTCACATTGCCAAGGTGAAAGGAAAGAAGAAACACCATCTCTTTGCCCTAGACCTTTTGCAGGGTTTGAGAGAGTAGTAGTGTTTGAAGGGCTTCTAGTTGATACCATTGTCAATGGTGATGTGCCAAAGTCACTAAAGCAGGCTGGGACTGCTGCTAACAAGAATGGAGTTAATTGCAATTTGGTACATCTCATGCCTGATCAACAGAGAGCATTAGATGTCAGTGCGCCAAGTCCTGTGAGAAACTCCTCAGGCCAAACTGCTACTAATACCTTGATAGAAGCCAAGAGGCTTAGAGACTATGCTGATTATCTTAAGGTTTCCTGTTCTCATTTGACTTTTAGTCATCTTTAGTACATAACATAATGGATACAAATTTATTTTTCTGTTCTCTTAACTCATACTGTGTTTTTACTATGTTTAGAACTCTGGGTTTGATTTTGAAAGTAGTGAGGCTTATTTCCAAGCTGCCCTGAAGTATCTCCAAGGAGCCGTGCTTTTAGAAAGTTGCAGTAGTGAGAATGGCAAACATGGAGATATAACTACGTTGCAAGTGTACAGTACTACAGCTAAACTTTGCGAGTAAGTTAAATGCTCTAAATTTTAAGAGAAATACCTGTTTCTTGACCAGATGACATTTTCTCAGCCAATAGATTCAATTAGCTATTATTTAATGCAGAGATGGCCCATTTTAATTTTATAAAATATGTAATGTACTATACAGTTTTGAAGTTTTTGTTTCTGCATTCCTATAGCTGGTGTTTTTCTCTGTGCTAAACCTTTTGAATTGACAGATTATGTGCCCATGAATATGAAAGCCGCCAAGAAGTGGCCTCTGCTGCCTTGGCTTACAAATGCATGGAGGTGGCATACATGAGGGTGGTTTACTGTAAACATTCTAGTACAAACAGAGATCGGCATGAGTTGCAAGCGACTTTCAATATGGCTCCTCTAGGTAAGGAGGTTATGAATGATTTATGTGATAATCTTTGGATTTCATGCCAAGTTTCAGTTTTGTTCTTCCACTGGGAGATGGTTGCGATTTCAAGTTATAGGTTATTTATTCTAGTTTGATCGTTTATGTTACTGAACAATCATGTGGTCCCCTTGCTTTTATCACTTACAATTCAGTACATGTTTACTTGAAAATGTCAAGTCTTTAGAGATACTGTCTGTTACTGTTATTTGCAGAACCATACTTATCATATAACTAATAATGTAATATCTACCATTATCTATCTGTCATTTCTGATAAAAATGTACCTGATAGCTTCTGTTGATAAAAACAGCAGAAGGTCCAAATCTGGTGTGTTCTGACCTTTCTACTGAGAAAGAATATCAAACAACTCAACTTTTTTTTTCTGTCTTTAAACTCTCTGTTCAGGTGAGTCTCCATCGTCTTCTGCATCAGATTTAGATAACTTGAACAACCAAGTGATGGCAGACAAGTCTATATTGTCCAACGGAGCTGGTTCTCATGTTTTTGGAAACCATGTTGTTGCTGCTCATAACCGCTCTAATTTTGTCAGGCTGCTTGACTTTGTAAGTTGATTCAGTCTCGCACTCAATCTCAATATGAATTTTATGAACTTGCTAAGAATTATTCTTTCAAGGTATTTTGATACTCACTTATTCAGGACCAAAGATTCAGTACTATGAATCATGGATGTATACCGGATAAAAGTGTTAGGAAGCTGAATTAAAATTTCCAGCCACTGGGTATTGCATGTTTTCCTAGATGAGCCAATTGTTATTGGAGTTTCAGCGAAGAAAAAGAAAAAAAAAATTATTGTATGAAAGCTTCCAAGCAAGCCTATTTTTTTCCTATAAGCATCTTGAGTGACTTGTGATTATCTTGAAAGTTGATTATTTCTTAATTGACAGCTAACTCAATGCATATCTAGGACTTTTAGTTGGCAGGGTTTCGACAGTAGGCTCATACTAGTTTCTTTTTCACTTCTGTTTTTTAAAATACTTAGTTGGATTATAAATTCATAGGTCATCCCGTCTCATGTAAGACCAGTAAGATATTTTCGCACAGATTTAAGTGTATGGTAATGGTTTTAAGATGAGTATATATTATTTTGCAGACACAGGATGTAAATTTTGCAATGGAAGCCTCGAGGAAATCCCAGAATGCTTTTGCAACTGCTTGCGCAGAACTGGGAGA
Source organism: Pyrus communis (assembly GCF_041283825.1). Classification (NCBI taxonomy): domain Eukaryota; kingdom Viridiplantae; phylum Streptophyta; class Magnoliopsida; order Rosales; family Rosaceae; genus Pyrus; species Pyrus communis. The sequence goes on from NC_142577.1 coordinate 20,650,878, forward strand.
TGCACATAAGAATGGTTCTATTTCTTCTATTAGGAGGGTCATTGATTTCAGCTTCCAAGATTTAGAGGAGCTTATCCGTCTGGTTAAGCTTGCAATGGAGGCCATAAGTCAATCCAAATTTGGTGGTGCCAGAGATTAAGTCAACCCTGTATATATTGAACGTTTTCATGCTTTCTCTCCTAAGAAGGCAGGCATCAGGAAAATAAAAAAGGAGAAAGGATGCCCGCCTGGGCCTTCACTTGAAAATTTTCATAGAAGGCCGGTTACTGACAGTTCATTACTCTTCTGTACATGTGTACAAAGTGAGATTGATTACCAACTTTTGTAATGTATTTTTTTGCAAGTTAAGTCTATTTTTGATGCCGATAAGGGCACATCATGCTCAGCCATAAGTTTTCATGGGTTGGGAAAAGAGGAATTCATTGTTCGGGAGCACAGCTGGGAGATATTGTAATAGTTCAGTTACATATTTTTTTTAGGCTCCTGTAGTTTGGAGCTTGAGGGTTTAAAAAATGTCTATAGGGATTGGAAGAATATTCTTAGGCAACCATTTTGAGAAGGTTGAATACTGATATAGTGGTGACTGGTCAATGCTCTATCAAGCATTTTTCTGTTTTGTTACTATTTATTAAAATTTTGATGGAATGCAAACCAAATTCCTGGGCAAGGTTCCCCTTATACTTGTAGAACAAAAGCCTAAGCTTTTGTATACGTTGATTGTGCCAACTTTCCAAGGACCGATGCATGAATGAAATCTTCAGGTATGTAATATTTTACTTCACTTTAATGGCAACAAGGGAGGAGTCTTTCGAGTAATGTATTTTTCAATATGTTGAAGTTACCTTGGAACTTTTTTATGTTGGTGTAGGTGATAATCAAAGAACTTTGGTTGAGCAACCCCTGAGAAGTTCAGACTTGTGACCTACATGGTGGAGTGCACTCTAGGACCATCGCTGCCTGTGAGTTCAAGACTTCCAAGTGTAAGAAAAACAGGTTTTCAAATGTTTTTCTTTTGCAAGAATTACCCTATATTATTCATGTGTTATTCTAATAATAAATTTTGCCTTGTATGTGGTAGGATGTGTCAGTTTACTTCTGCATCAATAACTTGTGATGCTTTGATGTGGACACATGAAATTGTTTTTGCAATTCATGCTATCTGCTTGTGATACACTGAGATTTAAGAGTTGAAGTTCTATATCTAGTTTCAAAAATTTACAAGGGGTTCTTTTTTCTCGGTTGGAGTTGGTTGCTAACGAGTAACTTAGAAATATATTTTTCCTTTTTGTGGGAGAAGGCTTTGTTATTGTTGTTTTTGGTTTATGTTAAGCTTGCAGTTTGCTATTCTATTATCAGTAATAATATCTTATGCTGTGGTTCATGAGCCGTGACTGTAGTTTCAGTTCAAATGGTCCTGGTGTTGGTCAGACTGGTTTGCTTACCGCATCAACTGAGTGAACGAGTTCATTTTTTCCGTGGCACTCAACTTGTTGGTTTTCATGCTACTTTCACTTGTATTCCATGTGGTGTCATTCATTGTTTTGCAAGCTTGATTTTGCCAATGTCGCCATTGATTGTTGAGTTATCAGCGTTAGATTTACAATGAGCGAATGAGGTTCTACCTTTTATGTTTCGCAAAATTGTAGATCTATCCATGTTGGTGATTGATATGGCTGCTTTATATTGAATTTCAGTGCACAACAATTTTAAATGGCTGAGTTCCGTTTTGATTTGTTTAATGATAAAGTTAGGTAGCCATGCTTGAGGGTGTTCATACCTGTGCACACCACTTTCAGTAACCACTCTCCCATAATTCCATGGTGGTGTTGGTCTCTCTCTCTCTCTCTCTCTCTCTCTCTCTCTCTCTCAGTTGATTGTTATTCTATCAGCTTATATACGAATAGTTCTTTCTGTTATTTTTAAACGTAGTAAGATAACGGTTTTTCTTCCGTGATGTAGGTGTAGTACATCAATTGTGCTAGATAGGCAAGGTTTTTCTTGATTTGATTCTTGCCTTGAAACGTTAAATATGTAGATTTGAATTAATATCAAGTTTTGTTCTTTTATGATGAGGAAGCCGGATACTTTCCACAGGATACAGGTTTTATCGAATCAGTGTTACTCTACCGGTTTTGATTCACAAAGCGGGATCTTGGTTTAGGAAGGAGAAGACTGGGTGCTGACTTTGGTCGCTGGCAGCAGCAGGTGCTGGTTATTTACATGTATTTTCTGTTTCTCTTGTTTTTCTTTTTACTCCAACATTGAGTATTCTTTTCAGTGTTGCCTCCGGTATTTTAATTCCTTTGAGTTCTGGAATTTATTTTCTTTCCTGAAGATTTTCTTGAGGCTTCGACCCCTATGGTTGAACAGCTCTCTTGGACTGCCGGAGTAGGAGATCTCTGTTTGAAAACTTTCCGACATGATGAGCATTAGACTGTTAATGCAAAGATGGCTGCTTGTGAATGTGGCAGAAATTTAATCCGAACTTGGAGATTGGAACCGTTGTTTGTTCAAGGCAATGCAAGGGCCAGACGTCTTTTGCTACTTTTTGGAGAATTCATGGGTTTTTCATGTGTCCTTTGGGAGAAAGAGATTCTCTATTTGGGACGTCTTGAAAAAATCTACTCAATTTTCTTCAACTTTGGTGTCGTTTATTATTTAGGTTTTAAGTGGAACGCTTCAATCCATATAGCGCTTACTTTGAGTCAACTGAAGCTAGCTTCCTTAAAGTTTAAGCAACCATGTCAATAAATGAGATCGCGGTCAACGAAAAATTGAGAAGCGAGGTTTCTTCAATTCGCAATGTCTTTAAGAAAGACTGGACGTTCTGCATAGAGAAAAACTGCCTTCCGGGGATCAATATTAAATATCCGTAATTATTAAGGATATAAACACAAACTGGATACAAATTACCAAAAATCCGTACAAGTGCAAGAACCACTTTTGAAGTGATGAAATCTATTAACATCTCTAACAACAAATTCCCTCTCGACAATCTCACTAATTAACTTGAAAGCTTCATGACAATCCCTACACATTCTCAAGTTCTTCATTATTCTTATGATCACTCCCTTCGGTATGCTTATCAACGCAAATCCCAACGCTAATCTCTCACTGTGCAAACCTACAGTTTCCTCCTTGGCCTCCTCCTCCACATCCACAAAGACCAGTCCCAAACTCCCTCCTACATACCCTCTTTGTTTCATTTTCCCTTCCAAATCCCTCAACAAAGCCACCACCTCGCTCCCTCGCGCACAGGATGACACATCTCCGGCATAGAATACATAAGTTGAGTCCTTGACCTCAACCCAGCTGCATCCCGGTTCTTTTTGCACTCCTGTACGCCTCATTTCTGACCTAAGATCATGAGAGCTCTCCCACTCTCCGTTCAATGCGTAAGCATTTGATAATGTGACGTATGCACCCGCTACTTGTTGCTTAGAGTCTATTAGCCGTCTGCTAGCTTCAACAGCGATGTCTACCCTTCCGTGAAGCCTACTCGCCGAAAGAAGTGTGCCCCACAACAAGGCCTCTTGGTTTGGTTCTGCTGGGATAGATTTGGCTAGTTCGTAGGCCTCGTTGAGCCGGCCAGTTCTACCAAGCATATCAACGACGCACGTATGATGCTTTGCATTCGGTAATATTCCATGCTTCTCAAACATAGATTCCAAGTGTTGGAGGCCTTCATCTACTAGCCCTGAATGGCTACAAGCATGCAAGACCCCAACAAAGGTGACATCGTTTGGTTTTATTCCTCTATCGATCATTTCTTGAAAGAGTTGAAGAGACATTCTCCCAAGTCCGTACTTTGCTGCAGCCACAATCATTGAAGTGTAGGGTATTACAGTAGGATTCCGAATCCTCCGGAAAACCTTATCAGAATATTCAACACACCCACATTTAGCATACATGTCCACCAGTGCACTTGCAATCACATCATTCGAATCATGGCTACCCCGAATTACTGATCCATGTGCAACTTTCCCAGAAGCTAATCTACCCAAGCTTGCACAAGCATTGACAACACTACCCAACATAAAATGATTTGGGCGCTCTGACGTCAAATGAATAAATTCTCGAAAAAGTTGAAGCGCTTCCTGCCCCTGCGCGTTTTGTGCATAAGCACAAACAATTGAAGTCCATGAAACAACATTCCTACAACTCATCGAATCAAAAACCCGTTGAGCATTATCGACATCATTGCACTTCCCGTACATATCAACCAGCGAAGAGCAAACAACAAGGTTAGATTGAAAACCCAAAACTTCAACAAGCCCATGAACTTCCTTCCCAGTTCTGAGATGAGCAAGGATCGAACACGCATTAATCACAGTCGCGAATGTGAACTCATTGGGAATAACCGAACACTCGGGCATCTTCCCAAAGAGCCAGAGAGCCATTCCAGGCTGACCCGTGTCGACATAACCAGCCATGAGCGAGGTCCACGACACAACGTTTGGTTCCGGCATTTCATCAAACAGTTGGCTTGCAAAGTTGATTCTTCGGAGCCTGACATAACAGTTGATGACATGGTTTATGGTGAAAGTGTCATATAAATAACCGGATTTTATAGCGGCGGAATGCAGTGACTCTGCGGAGCCGGAATCTTTACAGTGCCGGAGCTGTTCAACGAGATGAAAATTTGACGGTTTATTTTGGCGGGAAAGGTTTGAGGCGGTGAGGGCAAAAATGAGATTTTGGTTCAAGGGGTTTCTCATTTGTCTTGCGCGCTGTCACACGCGAGGATCTTTCTTGTTTATAACATGAAAGGTCAAACGACGACGTTTGGTAACCAATGGTTTTTGCATATTCCACTCAATTTTTTATCCTCTTTTCAAATATGCCCCTTATTAATAACCCAATGTTAATCGCACCAATATTTCTAGGGTAAATTACATTGTACTCCCTCAGGTTTGAGGTCGATTTCAATTCATTACAACATCTTTAAAACGTTTCAATTTCATACATTTACTTATCATTTTATTTCAATTTCACACATCCGTTAGAAAATCTGTTAAGTAAATCGTTAAGTGATGATGTGGCAAATATGGGGTCCCTATTTGTACTGATGTGGCTGCCACATTTGTGCCACGTGACTAAAAACTTAATAAACAAATTTAAAATATTAAAATAATTATTTAAACAAAAGTTTAAAAAAAAAAAAAAAAAACAACCAAAACCTATATCCCCATCCCCTAAGTTCCGAGAAGCATCTGTATTCCGTAACAGACGAGGATGCCCCCGAACCACATGGTCCTCGTTAGACCAGAACTCCCACAATGACCCCTTCATCATCCACATCGCCATGACATTGGATACCACCTACCTCCGCAACTTTGTTGTCGACGTCTTCTCAGTCATCCGTCAAGCTACCTACCCCAAAAACATAGTCTTCCACTTCACCGCCGCCTCCCACTGCAGTTGCCGCTCCTCCAACCTCCATTACATCATCACCTCCACCTTCCACCTCTACCACTTCGACTCCAACCTCGTCCGGGGCAAGATCTCATACTCCGTCCATCGCGCCCTTGATCAACCCCTGACTAGGTAGCAGGTCGAGGCTTCATGAAGGTCAATGAGGTCTTGGGAGGGGTCTATGTGCGAGGCCACTTTCTTCTAGGTGTCAGTGAAAGTTGAATCCGCTGGGGCAGTCTTAGCAACATCGGTGGAGAAAAGCGGGGCCTTAAGGGAAATCGTGGATTGGGTCAAGAGGGTGGTGGCTCAGCGGAAAATGGTGGCAGAGTGAGGGGTAGCTCGGGTTTTGTAAGGTCGAAAAGAGAGGATGAGAGATTGGGGGTGGTGAAGAGAGTGGAAGAGAATGAGGTGGTTATGAGGCTTATGAAGGAGAAGAAGGGTAGGGTTTTGCGTTTTTAGTTTTTATTTTTTATTTTTTATTTTTTATTTTTTTGCCACATAGCACAAATGTGGCAGCCACATAGCACAAATGTGGTAGCCACGTCAGCTCTTAATGAATCAATGGATGAAAAATGTAACGGATGTATTATATTGAAATAAAATAGTACTTCAAGTATGAAATTGAAATGTTTTAAAGATTTTATAAGAAGTTGAAATCGATCCCAAACTTGAGGTGTTAAAGTATAATTTACCCATACTTCTATTTTTTTTTATTTAATTTCTTTTTGAATAATACCTAGGTACGCTCGTACTTAAGAAATACAAGAGTTGTGACCAGTCCCATCTGAATCCTCTCTCAATTTTTTTATTTTCAATTTTTTAAGATGTGACATCTGACTTTTCCTTTTCTTGTCTTCACATATATCAACTTGAATTGCTTTTCATCGAAAATACATAAATTAATTTCAAAGAAATTGCATTTGGATTTGAATTTTATCTCTCTAGCTTGGTATTTTAATGTTTTGACATGCTAGAAGGTGAATCAATGTGTCGTGAACTTATTTGCAAGATCTTATCTGAAGAACCTTACTGAATTCACCTTGAAACAGATTCATGTTCATATTTTGACATTTTGATCTGACGGTCAGCCAATCATCTTCAACAGAAGCACATGTTAAACCTACCAAAGGACTCCCTGTCAAGTTTCAGTTTATGCAGCATAAGACTTGTCGTTCATGTCGTGTTTTTCGTGTTCGTGTCATTTTCATAACATACTAAGATAAAAGTGTTTAGGGTTTGAATTGTGTTATGTTATTCTTCTCCTTCAAGGAGGCTAATTATAAGATACAACTTGTAATACAAGTAATATTAAAAGAATTATAACCAAACTAGGAAACATAGTTATATTCTTAATCTAATTTGGGCTCACGCCAACACTCTCCCTCAAGTTGGTGCATGGATATCACCTAGGCCCAACTTGTCGAGTGAGTCTTGAAACCTTCTTGCAGAAACTGAATGAGTTAGGATATCTGCCAACTGCTCTTCTATCTTCACGAATGGAATGTCAACCAACTTAACATCCAACTTTTCTTTGATGAAATGTCTATCCACCTCAACATGCTTGGTCCTATCATGCTGCACCAGATTGTTAGCTATCTCTCATGCTGCTTGATTATCACAGTATAATAGCATAGAACCTTTTGGTTTAAACCTTATCTCAATGAGTAGAATCCGAAGCCATAGAAGCTCATAAATACCATGTGTCATTCCTTTGTACTCAGCCTTGGCTGAAGACCTTGCCACCACATTTTGCTTCTTACTTCTCCATGTCATAAGATTTCCAGCTACAAATGTGAAGTATCCCGATGTAGACCGCCGATCAGTAATATTTCCAGCCCAAACAGCATCGGTATACCTTTTCACCTCCATATGGCCATGCTTTCTATACATCAAACCTTTTCCTGGGGCTCATTTTAAGTAACTAAAAATTCGCATTACTGCTGCAATATGATCTTCACTAGGAGCATGCATAAATTGATTCACCACACTTACTGCGTAAGCAATATCTGGTCTTGTAAGCGACAAGTAAATCAACTGACCTACCAATCTTTGATACCTTTCCTTATTCATTGGGACTTGATTCTAATAAATTGCTAGATGATGATTCTACACAATAGGGGTATCCATACCAGTTTTAGACAAAATATCCAATATATACTTTCTATGAGGTCAGTATATTCCTTCCTGAGACCTAGCCACTTTAATTCCCAATAAGTATTTAAGTCCTCCAAGATCTTTCATCTCAAACTCAAAAGACAAATGTCCTTGCAGACATTCAATTTCCATTGTATCATCACCTGTGACAATCATAGCATCTACATATATGATAAGCAGAGTTACCTTGCCATCCTTATGTTTGATGAATAACATATGGTCTGCATTTCCCTGTCGATACCTATACTTCTTCATCGCCTAGGTGAATCTCCCAAACCACGCTCTAGGTGATTGTTTAAGGCCATACAGTGCCTTTCGAAGTCTACACACTTTCCCACTGGAGCTCGCAGTGCCATAACCTGATGGAATATCCATGCACACCTCTTCCTCTAAATCACCATAACATCAAACTGTCTCAGAGGCCAATCATGGTTCGCAGCAAGAGATAATAAAACTCTAATGGTATTCATCTTTGCAATGGGAGAAAAAGTCTCCTGATAATCAAGCCCAAATGTTTGGGTAAAACTTTTGGCCACTAGCCTCGCCTTGTATCTATCAATTGTTTCATCTGCCTTATGTTTAATAATGAACACCCATTTACACCTCATTGATATCTTTCCTATGGGAAGTGGGACCACATTCCATGTATTATTCTTTTGTAGTGCTTCCATTTCAACTTGCATTGCTTTAGTCCATTTCGAATCTTTCAAAGCTTCTTCCACTATGGTAAGTGTTTTGATGGTTTCCATTTGTTGAACAAATGCACAATATTTTGGTGAAAGTCGATAAGTAGAGACATAGTTTGAAATGGAATACCGCATCTTTCCTTCTGGAGAGTACCTATCTAGTGGTTTTCCTCTATTTTGTCGAGGAAGCAACATATAAGATGGTTCAATAATTTCCGAGTGAGTACTTACCTTAGGAATATTCGTTGGATCATGGACTGACACTGGAGAAGTCTGAGAGGGGTTTTTACTAGAGTTGTTACTCAAACAGATAACATATGGCCTATTTGGGCAATTTGACGCAGCAGGAAACCCATTTGGGCTATTGGCAGACACAAGAGAGGGGCCCAAGCCCAATTGGGTTGTCGGCTGGTGCAAAAGACGATCAACATGGGATGTCAATAGCAAGTGGCCTACTAGGTGATGTTCCATCACGGTCTTGTGGTCTATCTGCAGGCCCCCGTTCATTATCCTCTAATTCCAATCTGTGTCTTGGGCCTTTATTATCCTCTAGATGTAGTCCATGTCTTGGGCCTTCATTATCCTCCAGATCCAGCCCGTGCCTTGGGCCTTCATTTGGGCAGTCAATACTTAAACCAATAAGGACATCGAACCATCCATAATCTTTACCTACAATATCTCCCCCAAAGGAGTATGGCTGGGAAGAAAAAATAATTCATGTTTAGAGAAGGTAACGTCTATAGTGACGTAGACATGTCCGGTAGGTGGATGATAACAACGATAACCCTTTTGTTGTGGACTAAATCCAATGAAAACACACCGTACAACACATGGATTAAGTTTGCTTCGTTGATTTTTGTGAAGATGGACATATGCCACACAACCAAAAACTCGAAGTTCGAGATGAAGGGTGGAAGGGAGCAAAGCATGATCGGCAAGCACGGCCAAAGGTGTTTTAAAAGATATAACACGCGATGGCATTCGATTTATGAGATAAATAGCATAGGTGACTGCCTCAGCCCAGTATGTCTTGGGTTCACAACTACTAATAAGAAGGGCACGGGTAATCTCAAGTATGTGCCAATTTTCCGTTCGGCGACTCCATTTTGTTGTGAGGTCTGAGGGCACGAAGTTTCATGGAGAAAGCCTTTTTTTCGTAAAAACTAAGAAAATTCCTGATTAAGATACTCACCACCGTTGTCTGATCGAAGCACTTTAATAGTGAGTGAATATTGAGTATAAACCATGTGATAAAAACTTCTAAAGATACTACCCACATCGCTTTTATTTTTTATTTTTCATGAGGTACAACCAAGTCATTCTGGTGCAGTCATCAACAAATGTTACAAACCAACGCACACCATGCTGAGTAGTAACCGGAGATGGCCGCCATACATCAGAATGAATTAGCTCAAAATGAATTGCTCTTCTATTCAAACTCGGGGGATAAGAAGCTCGATGACTTTTGGCGAATGTGCAAACATTACACTTTAATGAAGAATCTGAAATATTACCAAATAATGACGGAAGTAATTTTTGCAAATAACCGAAGGAAGCATGACCAAGATGACGATGCCACAACTGAATGGTCTTCAACTTCCCACTATCACAACCTTGAACTTGATGAACACGACCCTGTGTAACATCAACAACATAGTACAACCCCCTTCTCTTAGTACCATGCCCAATGATCTCCTGAGTTCGAATATCCTGAAGTAAACAGAAAAACAGAAACATTTGCACAACACAGTCTAATTGCTCAGTGACCTGTCCCACAGATAACAAATGGCTAGAGAGTATGGGAACAAGTAAACAGTTGTGTAAGGAGAAAGTAGAAGTGAGTGCAATCGTACCTGCCTTTGTAACCGGGGCAACACCTCCATTAACTGTGACAATATTATCCCATAGTGGTGGGGTTGTAGAGTTAAATAAAGTATGATCATAATTCATATGATCAGTGGCTCCAGAGTCAATAATCCAACCTATATCAAGATCAACAGATGCAATCAAAGTTGTGCCAGAGTTACCTGGATTATCGGATTGCCCTTGAGAAGCAATCAAATTCAATAAAGACAGATGTGGGCTCGGATTGTCTGGGTTCGGGTTCTAGTCTTGACGAGTCTTCGCTGGTGGGCTAGGCGGGCCCATGCTTAAGTTGCTACCAACATCTTCAATTGCTTGTTGCCCATTTAGATTTCGGGCTCCAGGTTCACATGCTTGCATCCCAATTGGGTTGTGGATTCCATATGGACCTTGCTATCCAATTATCTTGTGGGCTTCATAATTAGCCAGCCTGTGCTCCTTTTTGCTAGAGATTGGAACCAACGTTTGGTTGTCAGCCATGGAACCAATCTTTGCTTTAGATTTCTAGTTTTTGGTTTTTCCAATAGGTGGTGTCTCTTGCTTCGAGACACACGGTTTGGTAGTTTAGGTTTATATGTTTTTAGGCTTTGGGTTGTAACGGGTCTGGTGGTCTCTTGTTTCGAGACCTGGGTTTGGGGTTTTAACAGAGGTCTCTTGTTTCGAGACTTCTGAGCTTGGTTTCAATGGTTGTTACACATCTAACAAAGAGAAGCACTGAAAACGGTAGTGAACGAGGATAGGATTTAGAGAAAGAGACAGGCCGAAACCTGCTCTGATGCCAAGATAAAAGTGTTTAGGGTTTGAATTGTGCTATGTTATTCTTCTCATTCAAGGAGGCTAAATATAAGATACAACTTGTAATACAAGTAATATTAAAAGAATTATAACCAAACTAGGAAACATAATTATATTCTTAATCTAATTTGGGCTCACGCCTACATACTAGATATCTTAATAGGTCATATCGTGCAACACAATCCGTATGGCAGTCTGAAAACAATTTTTTTTCTTTTTAATATTACAATCTAATGATATTCCTCTTCACTTGTAAGTAAAATATTTTAGGTTAGATTCTTGTCAAAGTTGAATTTGAACCGCATTTTTACCAGCCCATTGTGAGGCTTAACCCACTTATCCGCCAATTTTTTTAGCACATCAATATTTTTACACTAAGGAAGGGGGAATTCGGCTAAGTCACATAATGGACAACCTAATTTGGTATCAAATTCGTCATTCGCGAAATTCAAACCTAAGACCTCTCACTCCCCCGCCCCATTAGTCTAGCTAGTACCGTTTGTATAAAAAAACAAGGGAGTCCTTAACGAATTGGAAATGTTTAATATTAATGAAGAAAATGAATAGTATGGTATGGTTAAGATTTCGAATATTAAATTAGGGACATATGTGGAAAGAAAAGAAACAAATTTTAAAAATATTAACTACCTAGATTTAAATGTAAGTGTAGTACACGTGGCATAAACTAACAAGTGGTAACACTGACTCGTAGAAAATTTTACGAGATTCTCTCAAAATATAATTTTATATGGAATCTGTATCACCTTATAGTTTAACTTTAATTTTCACATATACATTATAAAATATAGTATAATAAACATGAGATTACAAAGAATTTATAAAAAATCTTACTTTGAAGAAAGTCTCGTTTAGTAATTCTGAAGTTTTTGCACATGTGCACATCACTTTCTAGCTCCTAAAAATTGATGGACTGCATCGGTGCACGACTCTTTCTAGACCTTGAAAAACTGGCTTGATATTTAGTCGGTTGATATTGCTTGCGCAAACAACAAGATCAATCATATAAATTATTGAGATTGACGGTGCCTAAGTCTTCTATCTTTTCAGAAAGAAACAATCAAACATATCATGAACCACCATCTCCCAATCTCAATGGTGTTATGGTAGGTTGCCGTCCATAATTAAAAAGCACCCATTCATATGTATATTTTTTATTTGACAACGAGACATAAATCTGAAAGAAAAAAAAATTTACATAAAAAAATTACGAAGCCGCAAGATCCTAATTATATCTACAACTATTCACTTTCTACTATTTGCTTTGGAATATCTCTTTGTCTACCTTTAGCATATTCATCGTCACCTTCCTCAAATTATTCTAAGAAAATATATTCTTTTCTTTTGATCTTGTTTTTCCATGACAATTTTGTTTTTCTTTTCTTTATACAAACGAAGAGCTGTTTACAAAAATAGTATGAGTCAAGTTATCGTGATATGTCAAACTCACTATAAACAAATTCAAACTTACATTAGTGTTAGTCAAATTTGAATCCTCCTCCCTCAATTAAATGGAGACAGTTATCATTATATAAACTGCTAATTGGTAGTCTTTTGAAAAGAAATTATACTTTCAGTTTTTACATTGTAAAAGTTTACAGAACTATATTATTGCATGCATTGGTGTGCCCTAGCTTCCGTCATACATGGAATGATGAAAGCAAATGTATGTATGTATCTATATATATAAATATATATAAATGAAACTTGCGACAAGTGTCGTGATGGAGTGAAGCAATTTTAAGGGGGTAAAGTTTCCTCCAAAAGATATCGACTTTGGGGGGGGGGGGGGGGGGGGGGTGCGGTTTTGTTTCCAAGTTTGAATACTTTTGGGACTTCATCTTGGTCGCATTCAGAAAAAAATTGTGCCACCTTGGGGCCAGGAAGAGAGGATGCCGACGTTGACATGGAGGGAAGGAGGTCAGGATCAAAAGACGGATGATACCATGCAAAAAAACCTGTAACAGGTAAGTTGAATTGTAGAAGCTGTAGTCCGAATTCATTCATTGACAACGCACAAAAACATTTGATTACAAAGACTCTTGTTTACAGTTTTGTGTCCAAATTTTTCTTTACATTCACCAAAATTTAATTAACCAAGTACATTATGGCCTTTTATAAACTAGTTAGCCTTGTAAATTGTTAAAAAACGATTGCCCTTGTAGTTAATATAAAGGGAGTGATTCCGGATTTTCGCACTACTGTTTTAAGTTTGTCAGTTAATTTCTTTTTAACTCATTCAGTCTAATCAATAAACAAAACGATAAAAAAAATGAAACTATTATTAACACTTCAAAAATTTTATTTTACACTCTTTATAAGTGTATTTTTCTTTTTAATTATAGAAATCTTGGAGTGCCTAATGAGATTTTTGGAATGTTAATAACAAATTCCTAAAAAAAAAAGGTAAAAAGTACAAAAAAAAATTAAGTACGAAAATCCCACTCTGATTAGAGGAGGGAGAGCGTCTGATGCTCGGAAGGGGGGACACTTGCATTTTGGACACGTGTATTTATTTTATTTTTTTCAAGAAATTTGAGGAGATGACGACATTTTAAGACTGTTAAATGGGTGGACAAATGTCACCAAATTATAAAAACCACAAAGAGGGCACATTCATTTTGGATGGAGTAATGCTAAGAAGTCTAAATTTACAGACAAAATTTACAAACCAAATGATGTGTTACAAATAAAAAAAATGATCATGTTTATCAACGCTTAAGTAATAGTTATGATTCCAATCATTAACTTTTATGCCATTTAATTTATAAAACTTTATCTACAAATTTAATCTCTCCAGCATTACGATGCAAAAGATTTGAACTCACTTGAAATACGGTAACCGGAGGATGATGAGGGTGGACAAAGACATGATGACAACACTAGATATGGTCTGCAAAAATGAAGGCATCTGAATACCAATGAGAATGGCCCCTACTACTACCACCCATATAAGTCTGCCACAATAGACTATTGCTTGTACTACCACCACACCACACTGTTGGAACTTAGATTCCTTTCTCTTACAAGTTACAAGAACAACAATTATTGCATCGTATGCCATACCACAAAAATAAATAAAGGATGGGTTGGGAAAATTATCAAGTTTAACAATCACACAGTTACTTGATGTTACCAATTCATGAATTATATATAATTTATGTCAACGACATGGCTAATATTTTATGTCGTTATGATATGGTAGTAATAAGTAGATACTTACACATTGTTAAAAGTAATACATACAGCACGTCATAAGTTTAATTTCTAACGCTAATGAATCGCACGATGATGATAAAGTGAAGGTTAAAATGTCTATGTGAGTTTTCACGATCTTGAAAATGACAACTCGCCATGGCTGATCCCCTTTTAGAAAAAGAGATATCGGCATACTGTTATAGAAGAGTAAATCAAGAACAACATTTAGCAGTGTGACAGACACCGAAATATTTATGCAATACCAGCCAATGATTTGATTGGTCCTTAGTCCAAGGGGCTACATGTATGACTTAATTTTAGAAAGTGCATGAATCTAGGTCCCCACAAGCTCACACACCCAATGTTTGATGTAACAACACAACACTAAGTTACAAAGACCAAAACAAAGTGCCTAACATCAATGATTTTCTCTCCCTATAAATACAGGTTTCTACAAGACTTGAGAGCTACCAAATACAAACTAACCAAAAAATCAAGAGGAGAATTTGCTTAGTTTGTTACCTCGAAATTGTGCTTCCTCCCCAATGGCCCCTGTACCGATTTATCCCATCAAGGTTGGTCACATTGACGATGTCCAAGAACTCAGAAAATCCAAGCCTTCTATTATTCCTGAGAGATTTGTGAGGGACATGACTGAGAGGCCAGCACTTGCCACTCCCATGCCATGCTCCGCTGACATTCCCACCATCAATTTCTCAAAGCTTGCAAAAGGGACCAAAGATGAAATCAAAAGTGAGATTTCCAAGCTTGCAAATGCCTGTGAGAACTGGGGATTTTTCCAGGTAAAAATTCCACACGACTCTCTTTTTCTGTTTACTTGCATGGAAAACATGATAATGTAGACCTGAGTGTAGCCAAGTCGGTTAAAGTAATGTGTTCTCCTCTCTACACCAAAGTTTGAATCTCTCATACTTCATTTCCGCGATTTAGATGAATTAGTGTAGAAATAATGCTTGCATCACAAAAACATGGCAAGTCATGGAAGCTAATTATTGGTCTGTTGTGGCTATTTTATGACAGGTGGTTAATCATGGGATTGATCTGAGTATACTCGAAAGCATAGAGAAGATGGCCAAGGAATTTTTTATGCTGCCTTTGGAGGAGAAAAAGAAGTATGCGATGGCTCCTGGGACTGTTCAGGGATATGGCCAGGCTTTTGTTTTATCAGAAGACCAGAAATTGGACTGGTGCAATATGTTTGCTCTTGGGGTTGTACCAAACTTTATAAGAAACCCCATGTTATGGCCAACAAACCCAGAAAATTTCAGGTATAAGTTTCTTCCATGCTTCAAAATATATTATTTTTTTAGGTGTATTGATTTTGATGCAAATCACAGTTTGACATATACATATATAATTCATCAAAAACTCAAGAAAGCTGTTATTAACACTCTAAAAAGTTCTTCATGCACTCATCTACACATAATAGTTTGCTTTGTGTTTTTATAAAGTTGGAGTGAATAATAATTTTTTAGAATGACAATAATGGTTCTAAGACCCATAGCAAAATATTTATATTCACATGTCAACTGTGTCCATTTACTGGGAAGAGCCAAGTATTTCTTTTTCTTATTATTAAAATCTAAAGTATAAAACTTTTTCTTTCTTTTGTTTTCCCCCACTCAAGTGAAAGTGTAGAGGTCTATTCAAAGGAAGTGAGGAAGCTGTGCCAGAATCTGCTGAAATACATAGCCATGAGCCTTGGATTGAAAGGTGATGTGTTTGAGAAGATGTTTGGGGAGGCTGTGCAAGCCCTAAGGATGAACTATTACCCTCCATGTTCAAGACCTGACCTAGTTTTGGGACTAAGTCCACACTCAGATGGAAGTGCCCTCACAGTTTTGCAGCAAGGGAAGGGCAACTCAGTGGGACTTCAAATCCTCAAAGATGACAGAT
Source organism: Pyrus communis (assembly GCF_041283825.1). Taxonomy (NCBI): domain Eukaryota; kingdom Viridiplantae; phylum Streptophyta; class Magnoliopsida; order Rosales; family Rosaceae; genus Pyrus; species Pyrus communis. Next base: position 20,666,924 of record NC_142577.1, read on the forward strand.
GGGTCCCTGTTAAGCCCATTCCTAATGCACTTGTGATCAACATTGGAGACACCATAGAAGTGAGTAAAAATATAGTTGCATAGGAAAATGTCTCGTAATTTAGGGACAAGCGGGAAGCTCCTGAAAGGCTTGGCACCCTCTTTTTCGGAATTGAGGGGTGGGTGCTTTGCGCCTTCGGTCTGATGAGCTAATCTCGCGTAATTCTTGCTTGATATTGATTATTAAAAAGTGGCATTTGGGTTGTGGTTAGTTTTCTAACATGAAAAATGAAATGCAGGTTCTTACAAATGGGAAATACAAGAGTGTGGAGCATAGAGCAGTGACACACAAGGAGAAAGACAGGCTTTCAATTGTGACATTTTATGCTCCTAGCTATGAGATAGAGCTTGGACCAATGGCAGAATTGGTGGAAGAAAACAACCCATGCAAGTATAGAAGATACAATCATGGAGAATACAGTAAACACTATGTAACAAACAAGTTGCAAGGCAAGAAAACCTTGGAGTTTGCCAAGATTCAAACCAAAATCTCAAATTAATTGACAAGACCCCATTTAGTCCCCAACCCTTCATTAGATTCTGTCCACACTACTGTTGCACTGCAGTATGTATGTGTTTCAGGTCAAAAACTAGTTGTTGATCATGCAGTTCTTTTGTGGACAGGAAGTTTGTTCATTACTGAAAGGTAGACTGTCGAAATACAAAAATAGTTGTGAAATGTTATTGGTAACTTAATGTACCATCATGTTACTAACATAAAATTCGACAGATGTCTTGTACAAAGAATTTCTGTCCGATGATGTCAAGGAAGTGTAAACTATTGGGATGCACTGTTTATATGTAACTCATTTTGTACAATCTCCACTAACCAATCCCGTGGGGTCTTCGTGTTTTCAAGCTTTTCTTGTCAAATTGCGTTTGTTTATATATTTAACTAGCAGTACACGCCATCATCAGTAAACAAGAATATATATATCAAACAGAAAATATCACGTTTCACTGTTCTCTCTCTCTCTCTCTCTCTCTCTCTCTGATTCTTAATGCAGAAAGAATAGCATGCAAAATTATGCAATCATATGCAGGAATCCAACCCCAACACCAACCACAGTAATTCTTTATAGGGTTGTGTTATCTACATATTATTTTTATTTTTTACACATATCTCTTCATTTTTTACCGTGGAATTAAATAAATTAAAAAAATTAATAAGGATGTGTAATGTAAAAAAAAGAGTGAATAACACTTTCTTTCTTTGTAACCGAAAAGAAGATGAACCAAATCATCGATGTTCCTAGGACTGAAAAAAAAGCTAACCCGACCAAAATCTGACCAGAAAAAAAAACCGAATCCAATAATCTTGAACGGTTGGGTAACTGAAATCGACACTTACCAAAAATTTTGGTATGGTATTTGGTTTCTATGAAGGGTTTGTTCGGTAAAATCGAGCCGAACTGAAATTTATTGAATTAAGTAAATATTAGCCGTTGGATTTTCTTAAGATATAGTGTCAGCCCTCCGTTAAAATTAACACTCTCTCCTAGGTCTGCACTCAGCCACCACATATCACTTCCCCCTCCCTCAACTCTGACGCCCTCTCCTTGGTCTTCTCTGCAACTTCTCCGGCCGCCGCATCACCATATCTTCTCTCTCTCTCTCGCCCCCAACCGCCACCACCAAGATTCCTCCTCCCACCCCCTTATCGCCACCGCCACCGCAATTTAGTTATCACCACCATTGCATTTCAGCCACCACAATTATTTTCTCCTCCCATATTAATATTCAAACCTCTCTTTAGGATCCTCATCTCCTCTAAATTCTCATCAAACACCCACTTGCAGATCGAGTCTCTCTCTCCGACCAAGCCACCACCATGGCCTCATGCACGACCTCCATCTCTGCCGTCCATTTCCATCTCGCTCTCGCACCACGACCTCCAAGCCACCTCAACACCACAAACAGTTCTGAAAATAGCCATTTCGAAAACTTCGGTTTGGTAGTCGGTACATGTGTTTCGGTTCGGTTACCTAACCGAACCCATCCCTAGGTGGCTAGGCGTCCCGTTGTTGAAGGCCGTTGTTGAAGGAAATGGGGAGAGAGAGAGAGAGAGAGAGAGAGAGAGAGAGAGAGAGAGAGAGAGCTCTTTTTTTTATGAGTGGTGGGAACCATTGAAATCATGCAAATATGTCTGTAATATTTTGTTGTTCACACTATTGGGGTGAAGGAAGCAGCACTGAGCAAGTTGTGATGTGTTTTTGGGAAATTTGGAAAAATAATCAAAATTTTGGATCCCATATAGAATTATAGTCATCTTTTTAATTTTATTATAATTAGATCCAAAAGTTGGTATAAAAATACTAATGTACCCTTTTAACAATGAGGGAAGCAATTACACCCACCATTGCAAAGATTAAAGATGTAACCGCATAACTCGTTTTGGTGTTATCTGATTCCAACAACTTTTCTTCTGGAAATCAACTCCGCAAACAGTTGATCTACAAAAAGCACAATCCTTTTTCTATAAATCTTGTTACAGATCAGAGCCCAATTTGATTTTAACGTGTACTTAAATCCGATTTGATCTTCAACAAAGAGAAATGCAAGAGGGAAAGAAAGGGGAAGAGCTTACTGCTTAGTGGTTTCCTTGAATAAATGATATGATTGTCTTCGAAAAACAAATTGTAACGTTGCATGAGGCTCCAACCTCTGGGTTTTGCTGGGATGGGAAGAAGATGACAAAGATTGGAACTTTTGAAAAATTTAGAAAGGTCACTGTTAATATCAGATGGAAAAATAACCAAGAGCTTAATAAAACTTCTCATCAGAAATTGGCTGAACTTTTGAGCTTTTTGAGAGGGCTATAATTGTCTAGGTTGCTAAAGTGAGGTTTTGAATTTCTTTGGATTTGTTTTGTAAAAAGTTTTAATCATAAGGGTGTATTAGTACTGTTATATTAGATTTTGGTTATAATTATCATAAATTTAAAAGAGTGACTATAATTCATAGAATTCTAATTTTGATTATTTTTTCCAAATTTCCCATATGTTTTTTGGTGATTCAATATTAGCTGAAATGACATGTGAGTGTTAACAACTAGAGCACAAAGTGATATGAAGCTCTAGTAATATACGTTATTCATGACATGGGAGCTGAGGTATGAGGGAAATCTTTTAGCTAGTATCTTCATAATCAAATGACCAAAGTTATAACGATAAAAAAAATCTTGGTTTTAAGATACACTAGAATATAATAGAATTTTTGTAAAATGAGATTAGTTATAATTTCGGTTTATGTACTTTGCACGAGCTTTTACTTTGGTTCATATAGTTTTAATTTTCACAATTTTGTAATTCAAGAGCAATAACTTAATTTTTTTGGATTTTTTCGACAAAATTAAGATATTTGGAGCACATGTAAATTAGGAAAACAAAGTTTCATTTTATGAGCTTTGATATTGTCATGCTCACCACAAGGTTCACCATGAAAATAAAATAATAATGCAAAAGTTCAACAAAGCAAGAGACCTACTTGGGGGCAAGGGATGATGCAATTAATCAGCTTTAGGGTACGTGTCGGAGAAACTTTGCCCCGACAAATGGAGCATGACCTATGCAACTTGGAACAATGTCACTAGAAAAAACAAAGCAATTGATTTGGTGATGCAATTTGTTTAGTGGAATAAATTTAACTAATTAACTATCCAAATTAGTGCTCCAGTCCACAGATTCAAGAATCTGTTGGCTATTCTTCCTATAAGAGTATTACAATTTAATGCTTAAAGGTAATCCACATGCGATTCAGAATTAGAGTTAATCTTTTCAATAAATAATATGGTAAAATGCTAATAGTTAGACCAACTCGGGTTTAAGAGTAGTAGTCGCTTCTTGGTTGGAGGAAGTCTCATTTCCGATTTAAATGGATATAAAATCAATATATATTTGTGACGAGTTCAATATTTAATAATGGCTAGTATCATTGCACGGGAATAACTTTGTTGTGAATGCACATTTTGTAAAATTATTTTGCGGAATGTCTTGAAATGATCCACTTTAATGAGTCACATGTTATCGTTTGTCAAAACAAAAAATGCCCATAGTTAGAGAGATGAAAGCTAAACTAATTTTTTGCAAGAGTGATCTTCGAATGATGATCTTTAAAATGAATGGTTCGCGTGAGAATATTTTGTTGTGTAGTGGGTCCAAACAAGTTGTTAGCGTCAAATAATTCACTTCCTAACTAGTTAGCGTTTTGAGCGCTCTTGATATCTCAAACCAATTAACAATGGAAGGAGTCCAACTCCTTATAAACTCATGCAAGGTACTTAACTTTTCAAGGTGGGACATTGAAGCCAAATGTATGGACACCAAATGTCGAATAATATGGAGTATGAGTAACTTTAAACTTCAACCGTATGTTAATCTGCTATGATAATGTGAAAGAAAATTGAAGTTCCATATATAATTTCACAATAAAATCTTTGAGTTTGGGACATGGGGAATTGCCTCATGCATGAGAGAAGCAAAAAACAAAAACAAAAGCAAAAGCTTGAACCCATTCATGACTTTTTGACAATGCGAATCCTTCCCACTAACTAAAAACCAGGTGCTCACGGCAGGTATGTGCTGTTTCTTAACTCGCAATTACCATAAGCAATTGTGGGAACTTCACCACTTCCTTTCTTTTCCTTTCCTACTCAACAAGAGCACGGGAGATTCTCTCACACAATCAAATTTTAATTTTAATAGCGTTATTGTTTAATAAACATTCATCACATATTAAAAAATATATTACCAGCCAAATAAACAGTTGTCACGTAATTAAAAAAATGACACGAGAGGAGAGGGTGTCTCCAACCCAATCCTCCAGAGGGCTAATTATGCATCATTTCCAACATGGAAACCCTACTTTTAACTTCCCCTTTGTTTGGTTAGAATATAAAATACAAGAGAGGGGTGGTGATCTCAGCAAATGGGTCCCAAAATCTCAAGTTTGACAAACTTTATTGAGTTGGAAATGCATGATTAAACAAGAAGTGATTATTTGTTTATAAAAAGTGAGCAAAGCACCATGGATTTGGAAGGAAGCTAGTAGTAGAGGAGGAGAGACATCTCTGCAATTCTGTTGGCCTTCACTTTGTGAGTTGGGAATTTCTTTGATTTATTGAATTAAGAGAGAACCGTTAATTTTGCTTCCGTCACTTCCATTACCTTTACCATTTTCTGCAATTTGGCATCTTGTTGGTATCGCATTTGGCATTTGGCATTTGGCATTTCATTGAGTTGAACTTCCTAGAAAAATAACACCTTTCCGTTTTCTTGTATTATATAATATCAAAGTTAAATAGTTTTGATTAGAGGTGGTAAATCAACTCATTAAGTTGTTAATGAGTAACAATTATGACTCATTTAATCTAATTTTACCTTACATCATTGTCTTCATTATTGATCTCATCTCTATATTACAGTATTACGGTAATATCAAATTAAACACATTTTAACGGGTACCAATTAATAATTCAATGAATTAATTTATCACCTCTAGTTTTGACGAGTATGGCCAACCTAAAAATTCTCACTTGGTCCCTTTCCGCTTTCTTATTAGAATGAGAAAAATTAACAAATTTATTATCATTCTTTTTGCTTAATTGTTTAAGCAAGTTTTGTTTGCGATTTCCATTGAAATCCCACATTCTAGTATATGAATCTAGATGAGTATATAGTTTATAGCTCAAGTAATTCAGAGTAATCACTTTACACTAGAGATCTGTTAAATTATTTTTGGCTTGATCCTTTGTTTCGCATTGGAATGATAATTAATCATCACTTGATTTTGATTATATGGCTTTCACACGACTGCTTATTATATTAAGATTTGATTCCGTATCAACTTGGTAACAAACACTACTCACATTTTCAAACTTCTGACTGAAAGCTACTTCCACCTCCCAATGTCAGGGCTTATATCATACCAAATTTTTTAGTGATATGCTACCATCATCAGTCGCTTACCTTCGTGAACAATTTCTAACCGTTAATGTATGTGACGCACATATCCAGCCCACCAATGATTAGAAATTGCCCATGACTTGACCTTAGAGCAAGTCCATCCCACTAAGACACTAAATGTCCAGGCGACTAGGCAAAGACAATTACTACTGTAGTGAATAATAATTGTCTGAGTGCATCTTCGTTTCATAAATGAATTGCCTGGGAAATTGATATTAAAAAAAAAAAATTTTAAAAAAAATCAGATATGATTTTTAACCATTTTGGTCACGTCACGTGTCATTGTTCGAAATTATAACTTTTTATGGATGGATCTTCGATTAGATCTTTAACCAATCCTATAGCGCCACGTGTCGTGATCCTATAAACATTTTTTTGGATAGATTTCCGATATTATTGGAAACTTTTGAGAGAAAGATTGATTGAAAGTATCTGAAAGCACTGAAATGCAGGGTGGAAGAGGAGATATTTATAGGAAAAAAATTAATATTTTTTGTATATTTCTGAATTTTTCTATAATTTTTTATCTAACCTAATTTTTTTTGTACCAAGATTACGTGTAATTTGGGATTACGGAGGAGCCGAAATTCATTGCTTGTCCCGCAAGCATAATAAACTGATTTTTGCACACCATTTTTTACCTTCTGCACAATCCCTCTTTATTTTGGCCCTCGATTCTCCTTCATTTGTTCAACCCAATGGCTAGCAAAGAGGAGTGTGCAACAAGTGAAATCTAACATCTCTGGATAACAAGCCGTGTGCGGCAAGGCCCACGTACAGTAAGGAAAATAATTCTAAAGTACGCATTCAAATCCATCAACGTAAATAAATAGATAGGCACCAAATACGAAGCTAATAACACAAATCGACCAAACATATCATGAAGCAGAAGAGCATAAGCATCTTGTAATCATATTGACAAATTCAGAGTTCACAAGCCATGTGTTTTGCAATCAAGACAAAGCACCCACCTGATAAATTTGATATCTGATTGTCAACATGCAATTTCAAGTGGACACACTGGGACCGAAAGTACGCCTCCTTCCAGTGGGGCAGAGAGACAGGTAACAAAGATGGATTGGTATAGTCATGCGATGGAAGATAATGCAATAATTAAACAAAGATACGATACGGTCCCATGGTGCACCGGGGACCGTATTACGAAGTCAGTTACAGATTTCCCCAGCAAGAGTGCACTACCCATACTAGCCATCCATACCTTACTCCAAAGGTAGAAATGTACAAAGTATTCTTGGCTCGTGCTTTTTAAGCAATCACTATTGGTCACCGATGCATTGGCATTTACAAGTGATTGTGCCACCTCGTCCACTGCTTGAACCAACTTCTTGTGCTAATTATAGCAGCAAGAGATACCACGCCATTTGAAGGATGATCAATTTAGACTGCATCATGCCAAGTACCTAAACAAATTGGGGTTGTCTTTGTCCCGTTCTAAGTAGTCTCTTGTGATTAGATCTTCGATCCTCTTTTTTATTGCTTTGAAATCGGGCTGAAGAAGAGACAAGGGAGGGAGGGAAACAAACATCACTCATTTAGAACCCAAGGAAAAGGGGTTTAAATAGTGTAAAACCAGAAAAAATAAGCACTACACTAACCTTGAACATGCGACCTAGCTGCTCTACGCACTCCATAACCAACTGCTGATGACCCAAAACTTTACGGCTCTTCATAATACGCACAATTGATGCATCGATGGCATACCTTCTGTCCTTGTCAACATCTTCAATTACTTTCTTCTTCTCATCCACCGGTGGAAGTGGAATCTGCATGGTGATCAGTGATCACAGTGATAAGTTAACTGATCACTCAGATAAACACAAAATTAGAAGACAAAATGACAAGATACCACGTAAGGATCCAAGTACCTTGATCCTCCTCATTTTGTCAGTAAACTTAGCGTTAAACTCAAAGTAATCAGTGGGAGAGATAGTTTTTGTGTTTGGTTCCTTGTTAAGGATCTTATACTTGGCACATGACAAGGAATGGAGTAGTCTGACAACATCATCATCAGTCAAATTTAACTGAGTCATAATCTCCGAGTAACTCAGTCTATCTGAGGTATTGAATAACAGCAGGGCTGAAGCCTAAAGTAAGATAAAGGAAAATCAGTCTTAGAAATAAATAAAACTCTAATAGATCGGCATCTCACAACCCAAAAGAAAAATACGAGAAATAGCCCACAGATTAGAGAGTTCAATTAATATCTTAAATACATCACCTGATAAGTCGTCACAATAAGCTCTATGGTTTTTGGTTCAAATTTCCCAACGATGTTACAAGTACCCAGTGAGTACATCCATGTAAGCTTTCTGTGTTTTGTCTTTGTTTGATAGAATTCCCTGAAAAGTTCTACGCACTTAACCTAAAGCAAGAGTGAAATATAAAGAAGTTAGAAACATCCCTGAGATTCTTAACCCAGCAGATAGTAAATTTTCCAAGGGAATTTTCTCAGCTGAATCGGTATACCATCTCTGGGGGTAGATTGAGGTCAAAAGTCTTGTAGCTTGGCCAGAAGCCAGTGGTCAAGACAGTAACCGTCAAATCAATACCAGGATTTGCCTGTGGATTATTTCTCAGATACTCCTCAAAGCCAACTTGGTTGTCCTTGGCCAATGTCAAATCAGTAACCTGCAAAAAAGAACCATTTTTTCTTTCTTAGTCATATCTCCAGCAGTAACCCTGAAATGCATGCACACAAGTAGAGAACATTAAAAACAACATTTCTTGAAGGATTTTTTAGGACAACTGACCATTCCATCCATCTTTGAGGTAAACTGACCACCACATTGTTGCTTCAGTTTTGTCAAAATACATCTCTCATGGTCATCATTAGCACTCTTGTCAAAAAGAAGACGTCGAGCAAGTTTTTTCCTGCCAGAAATTACACATCTATAGTTTACGTAATGCCTTCTAGTTTTAAACTAAATATAATCATCTATAACCTTTCCCAAAAACCAATGTATTAAAAGGTGGGGGAGTGGCCGAGGTGTCCAATGGATAGCCCAGCCTAGGCGTGAGGTGAAGCCTTATGGAACCTAAAATTTTAATATATATTATATACATGTATATTTATAACAACATAATACTCTGTAAAAACAAATATAACTATAACTAAATCAAAGATAATATCATCTTCTATATTACTAAGTCTAGTTGTACTTGGAAACTATGTCATATAGTCTCAAAATGTTATAATTATTTATTTTATTGTAAGCAATTACAGAGAACTTCAAGAAAAATAAGGATGAATGGTCACGATTATAGGAAAATAAAGGCAAAATAAAGGCTGAATGTTGCAATTATGCAATTATAAGTAATTTAAAAGGAAACAAAGGCTGAGTGGAGTAGTTATAGGGTATTTAAAATGACATAAAACAATAATTATGGGAATTTAAAGGAAAATAAAGAATTGAGTGGAGTATTTATAGGGTATTTAAAATGAAATAAATGGCGAAAATAAAGGGTTGAGTGGAGTATTTATAGGGTATTTAAAATGAAATAAAGGCTGAGTGGAGCAATTATTATGAAAATTTATGGGATTTAGAGAGAGAGCCCCTCATTCTTCTTCGTTGAAACTAGAACAGCATAAAACATTTCAGAAAACCTAGATTTTGAAGAAAAAAACGCCCAGATGAATGCCCCGGACGCCCTGCGGCGCGCCTTCGCCGCCCAGACGCGCTCCGGCAAAGCCTTCTGCCCACTCCCTCAAAACAGAGGCGGGAACACTGACGCCCAGCCTCAGGAGCCTCAGAGGCCGCCTGGCCAAGTCCTGAGGCGAGCCTTTTAAAACACTGCCAAAAACACATTAGATTGAAAGGAAGCAAGTTGAGCAATAAAAGTCATACCTATAGAACTCCGCGAACAGGTCTTTGTCACTAATATAAGCCAGCAGCTTTACCACCTGCAGTTTGATCGGCCTTTGTTTCTGAACTTTGTCTACCAGAATAAGAAAAAAGTAATATGGCCATGGAAGGTAAATAAATGGAATGGCACATCAAGAGTCCAGACCTTTTCAAGTGTCTCCTCAATGGCTTCATCACTCAACTTTTCACTCCCACCTTTCTTAAGAATGTTATCACAAAAAGTGGCAAGTAGTTCCGCACTAGAGCTTCCAGCAACACCCTTGTTGCAAAAGATCTCAAAAGCCTCCTTTAAGGCCTACAGATGCACAAAAAACTCAGTTATGCAGAAATAATTGGTGGCAGCAATAAGAATCTTACAGCCCTGTTAAAATACAAACCTTGTGGAAAAGAGTATGGTTTTGGAAACATTCATTGACGTATGCTATGTACTTATCATGCAGCTCAATCACTTTTCTAACAAAAACCTGAAAAGCACAATCATATTAGTGTCCCTCAAGCAAATCAAAAGTTCCACATGTGCAATGTTCCAGAAATTACCTGTTCCTGCAAACCAACCACATCCTTTTTCTCTGCCTGTGGGGGAACAAAAAAGTCAGCGTTCACGTACAATTAATTGTCGAATACCATTACATGAACAAACAATCTGAATCAAACGAAATGATCACTGGACTACTGATAAATCAAATCTGACATTATAAAATAGCTGTCTAGTTCGATATATGAAACAAGAAAGGTCAACTAACAGGACACTCTTTGGAAATATATGAACAATCCTTTCATCTTTACTGTTTATAACATATCATATCATGCCCTCTATGCAGATTTACTGAATCTATTAATGGTGCAAAGGAGCTTTTAATCCTCATGGATAGGAAATTTTTAAATTACCATAAAAATATGAAAGCAAAAGCAATATTTTAAGGAAGATTGTAAAGATTTAAAATTTCGGTCAAGAGTTTGGTTTTCATTTGAACCTATTTTCTATAGCTATATTATTTCCCCCATGTCAAGAGTTTGGTTTTCATTTGAATCTACTTTCTATGGCTATATTACTTTACCACATGGGACTATGGGAGTCTCTAATTTAGAATTTCAAACATAGTCTGACCAGTAGACAGTATTCAGTAGAAAACCTACTCAACAGACATGAATGTATAAAAATAAAATAAAAGATGGTCAAGGCATATACCTTCTTGTTGCTTGCTGCATCTTCTGCCTGTTTGACTAAGGCTGTTCCTTCAGCAGTAACATGCTGCATCATGGAACACCATGAAATATTAAAACCATGACAAAAAAAAAAACAGAAATGGAAAAATATATGCTAATGCTACATACCAGATCACCTTTAACCCAGAAAAAAATAAAGGAAGACTGCTAACCTGCTTGAATATTTGAGAAACAGGATCCAAACCTCGAGGTATCTTAGAAAATAGCCTGAACATTCTAGACAGATCATCCACCTTAAACAGAGAAAAGAAAAAATGATTAAGAAACAACATTCGTCTAGTTTTTTCAGAATTCCTTCAATCTAATGAACAAAGATGTAGATTTTAACATTTCTCCGAAGGTACCTTGTCATCTCGAAGCAATGCATGGCATCCTGAGTGCTCTTTCTCAAGTAGTTGGGTTGCATAAACAGACAACAGCTCATGTTGAACTTTCTACATTAAGCAAATAATAACAACATTAGCAGCCAGATTTCAAAATCTACAGATACTTGCATCCGGACTTACCTAGACTTAACATTCCATAGGAATATATATGCATATATGGTAAATTCATAGAAATAATCAAATTCAAACCTCAAGCAGCTTTGGCTCACTACTAGAGTGCAAGTAGTTAGAAACTCTATCTTTTTCCCGTTTCAAACACTCCTCTGCCTGGAATTTCACACAAAAATTAAGTTCATCCAAATAGTTCATATACGTGTATATAAAGTTAAAACTGATAAGACTAGCGTAATGGAGTTTACTTTCAGCATATAATCTGGACAAGAGTCTTCTAAGATCCAGTTGGAAGCTTTTCGAGAGTAATAGGCAGCAGAGTCTTTAAGCATGTCTGTTTCAAAGTCATTTTCATAGTGATGCATTTGTCCCATTCCAATCTCAACAAATATATCCAGAACATTCTTCAAGAGAGCTCGATCAATCTGCTCTCCTTCACGTTCTTGATCAATCTGATTTGTAAAATGTCCAGTAAATTTATTACAACTTAAATATTACAACATGTGGTTCAGGTAAAACAGAAACGTACCAGAGATATTACAGCACCTCTTACTTTTGGTTTCAATTCTTGATAGACCTAAAAATCACAATGATATATCACCCCATCATGTTACAATCCGTTAACTCACAAAAATCAGCTGAAGATGTGAAGGGAACATGACTGAAGACATCGTTCATATAAATTTTACCAAGAAATGGGTTGAGGGTGAGGGAGGAGAAGCGAATGTATATAAAAGAAAAGAAAAAGGGTATGAAAGTCAGCTTGAGCTATGGTTCAAGAGGCAATCAAAAGAATTCTCCAAACAACTTGATTTAAGATGGCATGTAAGGGTTCCAGTGCAACTTACCAGATCTCGGAAGCAAGTAAGTCCAACTTCATTTAGGGGTGGAAGTGACCTCCGAGCTATAAAATAGCGATCAAGATAATGAAAGAAACGAGAGAGCCACCTGACCATAATTTTATGGTTGGTCCACCTTTTGACAAGCTCTCTCAACATGAACTCATCATGCTTCTCTCGCAAAGATGGCAAAACCTGACATAAGCATATAAAATTAAACTAAGCAACAGAAAAAGCATTCGTAAGAGAAAAAGAAATAAAATATATATCTATATATAATTATATATATAACATCTCAAACAACACTTGGGGATTGGGAGCGCTTAATTAGCCCTGACTACACATGCCAAATGAATATCATATCAAGGTGCATTGAATTCTAACAGGTTAGGTGATGTTAGATAGTGCAGAGCATTAAGAATATAACTTTGGCTTAAGAAAAAACAGTTTGTAACACTGTAAACACTATGCAATCTGTTTTACCGTAAGTACTGGGACTAGGAAAAATATTAGCTAACTGCTTCCTCACCGTCGAAGTAATGTACTCTTCAAAAGATTCCCTGTACTTGTCATATAGCTGCTGTGAATAGTCATGTGGTGGCTTTTGAGTGCACATATTGTATATGGTTCTGTGAATAAAATTACGAACAACGAAACGCAATCAGCAATATTTATCTTTGAAGCATACAACGACAGCAAATAAAAATGACCACAACAGAAAGAAAAAAAAAGTTAGAAACAGATACGTGTAGAGCATCATGTAGTCCTCAGAACTGAACTGCGGCTCGGGCAACCCTTCTAGAATGTTCTTCAGCTTTGTGATCCCCTTCTGCATGAACTCCCATCCTTGTTCTAAATCAATGGTCTTCCGCTCGTTCATCGCCATCCAGCCAGACTCTAACTCGCAACCGTGAAGCCAAAATCTGCAAAAGTCAATCACCGAAACATCAACAAACTGAGCCAAACCCAAATTCCCAAATGCAAAAACCACAGACACATCAGAAACCCTAAATCAACTAGTTCAGTCAACTTCCCCTAAATTCAAAGTCAGAGAATCATAAAACCCTAATCTGTTTGACAGCCAATTAAAAATCCCCCAAACAGTGAAATTCCCAGAATTTCCCAACAATCAAACCTCAAGACTCAAACTTTCCGAAATCGAACTCCAAATGTGAAAATTTACCAAAATTACAGCTCCACTCAATGTTGAAAAGCAACAGTTCGTAACAGACAGTAATAAGTTAAAGAAACTGGTGTGAAATCAATCGGTGATCAGAAGAGAGATCAAGGTCGCGATATGTAAAAGTTAGCAGAGAGATTCACCTGAGCTGGGAACCGGAGAAACCCTAATCGGCGGAAAGAGAGAGAGAGGGGTCTGGAGGAGGAGGAGGAGGGCAGCCGAAGATGACGAAGTCCGACAGAGCACAGAGAAAGGGAGAGCAAAGGGTGAAAAAAAGGAGTATAGGGTTAAAGTAGTCTATCGAGATTCTAATAATCTCAGATGTAAGCACTTTTCCATTTTGGACATTATGAACACAGCAGACAGCTACTTGATGCATACGGATTTATGTTTCGCTGTAAAATGATTCCACATTAAAAGGCAATTTTCTTATGAAAGTCTCGAGTTTAAATGATCGATCATCTTTTTAATTTAATTTTAAGTCGTCTAATATAACTTGTAATAAAAATAAACATAATGGTAGGGAGATTAATATTTTACAATAAATTTGCAAATCAAATAATATACAACCAACATGAAATAATCACGTTTAACCATATTTTTTAATTAATAATACAACTATCAATAACCACATCATTTGGTTTACAAAATTTGGTTTCCTTAGCATTACCTAATAAAAATAAGTGTAAATTACACAAAACTATATCAATTATACGTCGAATCACAATCTTATAACTCTTTTTTTTAACATTGTAATGTCATACCTCGTTTGACAAATTTATTGCAATGTCAAACCTCCGTTTAATTTTCTGTTAAGTTGATCGTTAAATGGTGAAGTGGCAAATATGAGAACACTCATTTACCAAATTAAGCAAATTTCTTGTCTCAACAAAATTAAAATTAATGAAAAAAAAGTAACCACTCCCCCTCTTCTCTCTCCTCGCTTCTCTTCTCCCCATAGCGAACTAGAAGAATCGAAGCATCAAACCTAAACCATCTACATTTGCAACCAGCTTCAACACCTATAAATTCTCAAATGCTACAAACCAACTCAGCACATTGTTTCTACACTTGTGAAATTTCAATTATTGCAGTGTGGGGCATTATTCTCTTACATTCATCACCGCCAACCACCACAAGCTTGATTGACCGTACAAGGCGGCCGTGGAGGTTGAGCCACTGCTTGCAAACGATGAAGCTAGGCTTTTGTTGCGACCTAGTAGCTTGGCGAGGATCTTTAGGAAAATTTTGTTGGACAGTACAATCAATGTTTGCCCAATTGAGGATTAGGGTTTTGTGAGCGGGTTTTGATTTAGGGGAAGCTAGATGAGTAGTGAATTGGAATTACAATTCGATTCTTAAATCTCTAATATCCCAGATTCATTTTCCACGTCCTTCCTCATCACTAAAACCCCCCAAAATTTTCAGAAAAGAAAAACGTAAGAAGGACGAAAGCCCTCTGAACCAAGCTTGTCCAAACCCAACCTAACATCATCCCCCACTTTGAACACTTCGTCTAACACCTACTTTTGATTGCTCACCAAACCCAAAGTCTTCATCTCCAAGAAGCCCCACCACATCCTCTGCCTCAATAACGTTGGCAACCTCTACAAAGAATTCGGCTTCCCTCACCACCAAAAAGTTGCATGATCCCTACAACGATACCCCTTCATCTTCCAAACATATTGCCACGATGACAACAAAATGTCGATCGGTTTCACTAATCTCATGGAAGCTTTGCTCGAAGAAGAGCGATTCATAATTAACTCAATGGAATCAGACTGACCTCAGGGCAGCTTTACTCAAGAAATGAGAAAGAATGGGTAATCGAAATTCACATAGGTTAGAGAAAGAAAGAAAAGAGAGAGAGAGAGAGAGAGATAGGCTCTCTGAGATGTCGAGAGATAAGGTTTGGTTTTTTGGGATGGGAGTGTTGGGCCAAAAACTTTGGTTTTTTTTTTCTTAATTCTTTAAATAAAATATTAAACACTGACATGGCTTTAACTGGGTCCCATTTTTTCCCTAGTTGGAATTCCACGTGGGACCTTATTGAAGGCACGCCAGCATTTAACAAAAAATTTGACAGACAAATTGACGGAGACCTGACATTGCAACAAATTCGTAAGATGAGGTATGACATTGCAATATTTAAAACATGAGATATGAGATTGTGGTTCAACCTATAGTTGATGTAGTTTTGTGTAATTTAGCCTAAAAATAATAATAATAAACTGACGAATGAGCTTATTATCATAAAATACATGCATGCATGCTCAAGTACAATAATGAAAATTCAACCCGTTAAACTCAATAACCGTACATAACTTTCCAAATGGGACAAATTTGAATATGAAAATTCGGGTACTTTTCGATTATGGGGAAAAACCATGAATATTATTCGGTTAGGTTTTGGACATGGTTATAGGTGTAATGACCCGTCCCCAAATATTTCGGTCTTTATAATTTTAAAACATGAAATTATGAAAAATGCCCTTCAAGGTAAAAACGTTGACTTTTGTTGACCGCCTTGTCATGTCGTGTGAGATTCATTTCCTTGGTGTATCCTTGTAGTACTCGTCGTTACAAACGCTTGGGCACAATCGGAATCAAATTTGGAGCTAAAACAAAGATTTTACGGGTTCCGAAACGATAAAGGCATTTTGGTTATTTTCCAATTGAAGATATTTCTCCATCATGGACCATTAGGGTGGCAACACGTGGCAGGTTACCCCATTTTTTGGGTGTTCTTTTTTCTCCCCCGATCTCTCGAACACATTTACTCTCTCTCATTGTCTCTCCCCCCATCTCTGCAAACTCTCTCACATTTCTTCTTTCAAACTCTCGCTCTCATCACTCTCTCTTTCTCTCAAAGCATAGACACACACATACACACACACAAACACCACAATGAAGACTGGATCACCACCACCATAGTTCACACTTCAGCGACCCCACCACCTTCGAGACCTCCCCATCTCGATTCAAGCCAGTTGAGGCTCTTCCTCCTCTCTCTTTCTCACTGCACTGTTGCACCGTCACTATTCATGGAGTTTTCCTGCGAGTTCTCGTTATTTTCCTTTGGGTAAGCCTCGAAAACCATTTAGATATTCGTAGATTGTGTTCATGAGTGAGTTTGGGACGTTTTTGAGTAGTTTAGTGGATGTTAGACACAGAGATAGCTTGGGGGAACCTTCCCCAGTTTTTGGCTAGAAACCCAACGACCTTCGAGCCCTTTTCTAGACAGCTTTGGCCATGACTCATGTCCCACTTAGGTATATTTATGTTCCTTACCTCTTAAGCTTCATTTTAGCTTTTGAATCTTGGAATTTGGTTGAGAAATGAACTTGTTATGGCCATTTGAAGTTTTCTGGCCACTTCCCTGCGATTTTGGCCTTCTTCTTCATTGGGTCCAGCTACCCGCGAGCCCAACGCGTTAAACCCGACTTGCAACCCATAACCAAGCCCAACCTAATAATCGGGCCTAATCCAATAACCCGGCCCAAACATTTGGGCCATGTAACCTAAAACCCTTAGCCTATTAACCCTAACCTGGATCCAATCCAGCAACTGGCCCAACCCAGCAACCTAAAGCCCAGATTCGACTCGGACCAAGACCACGGCGACGCTGGTGAATTTTCCGACGACCCATCTGGGCGAGTACGGTGTAGCGTGGCCTTTCGGGCCGCCGCTTCATGGCGCCGCGTGGGGGAACCCAAGGTCCCTCCTTAAGTTTTTTGACGTGTCGAATCCAAATCCGCTGTCCATTTTCCCAAATTTGATCGTTTTAATAGATGGTTATTTAATGGGCTCTATTTGTGTTTTGGTGCTTCGGTGGAAAGTGACCCCGCCCTCTCTAGTTCGAGCAGCTCCTCGGCAATGAAATACTGTGAGTAGACCACTTCTCAAATTGCATGTTTTTATTAAATATTAGGCTTGCATGCATTTCATATTTCATGAATTGAGTATGTTTTATATTATGTTTTATGGATTTCTATATTTATGGTTTACAGAGAATTTGTGATTTATTTAAATTGCTTTTACAAAATATTTATGATTTATTGAGTTTACATTTTAGGACAAGGTTATGAATTATTGGATTTTCATATATGAAATTTTATGGATTTACGTGTATGAATTATTATGGATTTATGAGATGAGGCTTTGAGTTTTTGAGCTCCGATGATTTGATATGAGTTTTTGAGATACGTTTTCGATGCTTATGTAGTGGGTTATCATACAACACACACATAACCGAGTATGTATACATCCATGGTCATAGGACACAGTTGATGAGATTTATGACATACTCCCAACTTCACTAGCCCGGGGCTAGTGTCAGTGTGTTATGTGTGTGTATGTATATATATATATATATATATATATATATATATATATATATATATATATATTTCTTCTCTGGCGTAACCAAGAGTCATACAACTTCACCTTCGGATGATTTTTCTTCTCTAACATAACCCAGAGTCATACAACTTCACTTTCGGGAGATGGACTCATTATATACATACGTATGTGTGTGTGTATATATATATATATATGTTTGTTCTCTGGCATAACCCAGAGTCGTACAGCTTCACCTTCGGGTGATGGACCCCTATTTTCTTCACTAGGGTAACCCGGTGTCGTACAGCTTCACTTTCGGGTGATGGTTATGCCTTCAGGCCAATATGATACCTCCAGTTGAATACATCATTGATATGATTTACAGATGTTTTACGGGTTTACCTTTGGGCGACTATTACCATTACTGAGCCCTGGTTTACACGTACTTGTTTTACGAATGTTTTTCATGGCATGCGAGAATTTTCAGAAAACCTACTATGTAGTACTATATATGTGTTTTCAAAACAAGGGGTTGGTATGTTCAGAAAGAAAATGGTTCTCTTATTATTAGTATTATTATTATAAACTTTGGTCCACTCACCCTTTGTTTTGTGCCCCCTTAAGAGTTAGAATTGAAGCATCTAATCGCAGCGTCAAGACACCTCTGCATAGGTATCCTCGAGTCTTTTCAAAGTAGAACCTACTCCTTTGTTCGTATCATTTTATATTAATTCTTTCACATTATTCTTAATTAGTTGTATTCTCTGAACACATTCCTGCAATTGCATACTTCATTATAATCAAATTTACATAGTTTGTTTACGTTCGTTATTTCTTTATATGTTGCATGCATGTTCAAAATGGCTTCGTAACTTTTAGGTGTCGGCCAGCACATGTCTATCCTTGTATTTGGGGATATTAGGATCAGGGCGTGTCAATAAGGGTCCCCAATCCATATCCATCCCCGAATCTGCCCCGAATATATATTATGTGTTGTGTCGTGTTGAAATTATTTTCATAATTTTGTATTGTCTTTCTCCCCTAGTAGTTGGCTATTGTATTTTTCTTTGGCATCCCATTCTTTTTTTTCATGGGACCAATTTGCCTTAATTTGCTATCATATTTGGCTTGTCATAAATACCTCCATAAAGTTTTATTATGTTTTTAATGATTTGGATGTAGATATTTAATGACAGAATTAATATCTATTAAATTAAAATGTGTTAGTTAAAAGAATAATTTTTTTGCATTGACGAATGTGGATATAACCTCTAACCAATGGGGAATCCATTACCCGGTGAGTATTGTTATGGATAATCTCTGATGGTTCATTTACGTTTAGAGATATGGTTATTTTTCATTATTATGGGGATGAATATGACATTTCCGTCTTAAAATTGAACTGTTGTCATCCTTATCAAGGAAGGAGTTATTAGCTCCGAAGAAATTATTGATGGTGTTATCCACACAACTTTTTTTACTTTCCACGCACAAATCTTAAGTTTTGACTGTCAAAACAAATGCATTGAAGAAAATCAAATGACAAAAATTAACAGGGAATGTGTATGAGGTAAAAAAAAAAGGGTGTGGATAGAACCACCCTAAATTAAATACATGCTTAAAACGGAAAAGTTGAGCAACTTATGATTATTTTCATCTCAAGTTTCCAAATAATTTCATGGCCAAGCAATTTCTTACAGTTCATGTAACTCAATTTCTACGTAAAATTCCAAAGTGAAAAATAGGACAAAATCACCAATGCTCATGCCATGGTTGTTAAACACATTGCATGCCTACTACTAATAAAAAGAAAACCAATAAGTCGAGGTCATAATTTTATATTCATTCACTACATCCCTTATTTCTTCGAAAGCTCTCTTTCTCTTAACAAGACCCTAGCTAGCTACCTTTATAGTCACCGGCCTCTGGCTATAACTGGGGGCCAGTGACAGCTTCTCCCTTTCTCTTCCTAGCCATTCCTCCCTTCATTTTCCCCCTCTTCCCCATCCCAGCCTTCGCTCTCCTGGCCATACACGAGTTTCTTTCCCTCTGACCTCACGCCGACCACTCATTCCTAACCTCTATCTACCTTATCTCCCCTTTCGTGCTTCTCTCCCACTATTTTATGAGCAACTTTCCATAGATTTATGACTTATACCCTGATCCGGGCCATGCCCTTTCAAGATTTTCTTTGATTTGGCGCTCTTTTTTCTTGGTGTGGGGTTGGATTTGTGTTGCAGGTAGGTTGACTCTACCTTCATCAACTCGTTTCCATGGTGGTGTCACCTTCTTTACCTGGTTTCTGAGGCTGCATTGACATGTGCACTCAGATCTAGTAGGCTTGTGCGACTTGGCTTGATTTGGCAGCTCGGCTTGTACGTCTCGGTACAGTTCGACTTAATATGGCGCCTTGGCTTATGTATCTCGGACCTGGCGACTCCGCTGCCTGTCGCGGCTAACTCTTATGGTGTTTAATGTATGGAAGTCGATACCTCATTGTTCAGTGAATTTGTAGGTGGCCTTGGCCTGAGTGCCTCGTCCCCTACTATGATGAGTTAACCAGTGGATCATTTCTCGGAGTAGTGTAGTTGTGTTTCACTTGCCTTATGTGCACCGTGATGGCGCTATTGTTTTGGCTAGATTGGTCTTCGTCTTTGTGCGATAAGTTATGTAGTCTCGTTTGTCAACGATGACTTGATGTGGTTTCGCTCTACTACGATGACTTTATGTGGTCTCGCTATTCAGCGATGACCATTGTGGCTGCTTGTATTTCTATGTTGCGTCTATCGTTTATTGTGACAAATCTGTACTTGTGGCACTTGTGTGCTTGGGAATTGTGTGTTTTGTGCTTGTGGTAGTCTACTAGGGGTTTACTCTTATTTTTCTGTTTGTGCAAATTCACTCCAGATCAATCTATTGGTCACTATCGGTGTTGGCTTCTTATTTGTTACTGGAACTATGTACCCAATGACACCCTTGTAATTGTTTGTGTTGATTAATGAAATATCATACTATTGTTTCTTGTCAAAAAGAAAACCAATAAGAAGCCAGCATCGGTAGTTACATTATCATCTAAGCCCAGGATTGCGAGAGATTTTTTAGTATGACCGATACACATGGTGGTACACTATGTCATTATACAAACGGTGGGATATATGTGTTAAAAATTTAATAACTTAAAAAAATATAATTTACTACTATTTATATAAAAATACATGATGTATCATCCGTATTCTGGTCAGAACGAAAAATTTCTCCAAAGTTGCAATTTATTTGGTGGACTCGCCTGTCACACCAGTATATATGTGCGTAAGTATCGTCTAATTTGCATGCGCTCAAAGAGCAACCAACAGGATTGCTACACGTGGCAAAACTTATAGTTGTTTGCTGCTACACATTTCAGTATTAAAATGTCAACGAGATTACAGTTTAAACCAGTCATATCATTTGATGTGACATGTATATACTTTTTGGAGATAGCAAATTTTTGTAAAGTATTTGGTTGAACTTGAGCATCATTGTAATTTGCATTTGATTTTCACGATTCTCTAATTCTATTGCAAGATACAGGCCCGATGATTGTATATATATGTTAAGATCCATCATCCCTAAATAATTCTGTTGTACTTCCTGCTGTTCAGAAGGAAAAAGAAACTAAAGAGCAAGTAGTTGTAAACCGTATACGCACAGTAGTCGAACAAATAAAACCTCAAAGAGATTTAAACGCCTCGAAGAATATGTACGGTATACGTCTGCTGAATCAAGAACAAACGTTCGCACTTGATGAACAGTCATATATCGGAGTTATGGCCTAGAAACCCTAATTTCAGAAACTCAATAGAAGTTACATATCAACCATGTATATTCATCAAAAGGAAATAATTAAATGTAAAAATGCCCTAGAAACCCCAATTCTTTCTGTAGCTCTTCCTTAATTTGTACTTATATGTGTACGTAGTTTACAAAGATACAATGAAACCACGTAATTAAACATGAACTCTAAATTGGTTTTGACTTTTTTAATATGTAAAATTAACTCTTAGCCACTAAATTAATGGTGGTCCCTGATTCCCCAACCACAGGCAACAAACAAATTTTGGGTTAAACAATCTTTAAACCTTAATTAATTAAACAGACAACTTTAGCCTAGCTATTATCTTTATCTAGTCAACATCTGCATATTCAGCTGTGACCAAAAAAAAAAAAAAAAATCTGCATATTCAGTATATCATATAGGTCTAATTATCATATCACAGAGACACTGACAGCGACCTTATACCAGTGTTACCATAATTAATCATGGATTAAAATTCAGAAGACAAATTTATTCAACTACTTTAGTTTACTAATCTTATGAGAGGGTTCGGTTAAATTTGTCTGCAGTTGCATGTGTTCTTTCACATGAAATAAATTCCACTAGAACCAGCAGAACCTCCAAACCACATGATGAAAAAACTCAAATAATAATCCCTTAATTAGGTGGGAGATGCATATAATTACCTCCTCAATGACACTAAATAATTTTCCCTTATATTTAAAAAGAAAGTAGATACAATATATGATCAATTCACTTAGCCAACAAGCGCAGGCCCGCACACATACTGATCGAACTTAATTACAACCAGAAGTACTAGATCCTTTGAAATAATTAGATCCTTGTGTATGAGGAATATTGTTGATCGATATCCCTTGATGATCTTCATTAATATTGTTGTTAGCCTCCGATGATATTCTATCCCTTTCTTGCTCTCTATACCTGTGTAAGTACCTTCGCAACGGACCAGTGTAGTCATCAAAACCCAGCGCTCCGAGCGCCCAGCAGACATCGTCACCATTCACGGTCTTCCGCCTCTCCTTGCGGCACTTCTCCGAGGCCTCGCCGGTGACAAAGCTGATGAACTCCGACGCGCATTCTTGCATGGTTTCCTTGGCCTCCTTTGAGATCTTGGCGTTGGGTGGCAATATTTGCTTCATGATCCGCCCGACGTTGGCTATTGGCAGCAGCTGGTCTTGCTCCTTGATGCCTCCATCAATATCATCATCCTTTGCAGCTCCGCTTGCTCCAGGATTATTATTGTCGACCATTTCTGGATACGAGCCAGTACTTGTGGGGAGTCAACACTCCCATCATTTCTATTTATATACAAATGGAGGCACGGGTGTTTATATATATATATATATATATGTATGTATGTATGTATGTATGTATGTATTAATACGCACTCGATAGCAAATACTTGTACGTACTAGCTAATTAATACGCACCCTATATGGCTAATTATATTGTTATATATGATAAGTTTTGAACTCGACTGATTTTCTTTTATTCAACAATTATCGTAAATGAGTTTTGAACTTAAGACATCTACTAACAAAGAAAAGATTAGCTAGGTGCACTATGTGCTAGGTTCAAATCTTGTAGATGGTGAATTCGATACCAAATTAGACTTCTCATTGTGTGGCTTAGCTGAACTTTCATTCCCCTTAGTGTAAAAATATAGATGTACTAAAAAATATATATAATTAATATTATTAATATTATTATAAGTAATCAACATTCTTGTAACCAGCTAGCCTCATATTAATACCTGAAATGGACCAAAATAACCATCTAATTATTGTCTAGAAGCACCAAGTCTTTACTTCATTAAAACTTTACATGAACTCAAATTTCTCATGATTGTCGATCGAGAGAAAAAGAAGTTCAAATCCCCTTCCTCTAAACGAGACTAAAATCAAAATGAATTAAAATTCTTATCTAACACTCAATTTAATGATTTTTTTACCATATATAAAATGAAAAAAAAAATGTATCTGAATATTGCACCCGCACCCAACGCCATCTTAATTTTCATTTGATATATTAAATATCATGAGCAAATAGACATGCATGTATAATTTGCCAAATTGTTGGTGGGAGAAACTTCCACCTTAATAACATGTTGTGACTTATACCTTGTTGTAGGCCATGTCTGTGTTGTGATGCCGATCGACTTGGTCGGCATTACTACTGTTTTGCCACCCTCGGATTCGATCGAGCTCAATCTATTGGAGCAGAATTAATATATAAAACACCAGTTTGATGTTCCGCAAATTAATGGACCACGTCAACGACTTTGACTGTTTGACGTGCTCGAAGGCTATTAGTTCCTGATTTATTTAAAATATTCCGTACGATTAATTAAATTAACACATGCAGCAGCAAATTGTTAATGGAATCTGATGATATTTGATTGCTTTTAGCTGCAGCCTCCTCATCCATTACAATTTGAAGTGTAGAGTGATACGTACTGATTAAACCAATCAGCTCATCAGAAGCATTTGTTCGAAATATTAATTAAAAGTGTTTGGAATGTAAAGACAGATTAAATAAATATCATGTCAAAGCATAATGTCATCGCGTGGATTCAACCATGTCGCTCTTCACCTTTTGAAAAGTGTTGACAATACGTGTCAATGTCAATGTATCAACCTTGATGACATGTATTCGTAAATTCAAAGATGTGACATCAATTCTAAAAATTAAAGTATTGTTTCAAACAACTTTATAGAAACATTTTAGTTTATCTTAAACTTTTATTTGTGATATAACATATTTTTGTACTAATTGACAATTATCACTATGTGAAGGTATGTTTCTGTAAGATGAGATTAAGAAAAATTATAACTTATTACAATATCATATACTTAACTGGTCCCAAGTTTGGACCGAAACTTTTTATAACTTTAAAGAGGTTATCTCTATAGAGTATTATTTTAAAGGGGTTTTTGTGTATTACTGTGTACTGAAATCAAGTTAATTAAGTTTATTACATCACTCAATGAGACAGCATACATATCTTCTTATGTGGTAGGATATCTTAATAGGAAGTTGCATCTATATTTGCCTATAAAATTAATCAACTGCTTATGTAGCAATTGCCAATAGCTATTTTAATTTCACATTACATTTGTCTGTTTTTGTCGACCGACTAATCTTATGTTGACATTTTTACTTGCCTCGTTTTAAGGTGGAGATGAATGATCTGATGATTGTGCCGATAAATATTGCTAACCCGACGTCTCACCTGTTGTTTGGGTGTTAATATATCTATCCTATAATTGTCCATATTTAAGAGTCACACATGTTATGTGATTAGACAATTTACTCATGTCGAATCTGATAAAGGGCTAGTAGGGCACGTGCCGCCTCTCAATTTTTTGGTCTATAAAAAAAAAATAGTTTTAAACAATTTGACAAAACTATCTCAAAATATACCTTCTTCAGTTTTTTTTTCTCTGTGAAATAGACAAGTTCAAAAAACGCTAAACAACATCGACATCTCTCCAGTGCAATTATATCACTTGATTCTCGTCTAAGACCGCACATGAGGCAAATATCAAAGTTGATTATGACAACTCACGAAGAAGAACAAGGGAAAAACCTATACATGTTTAGATATATGACATCGATTTTTAGAAAAGTTTAAAGTTAGTTATTTTTCTTAAAATAATAAAATGTATGTCCCTCTTCCTCCCAGTTGTCTGATAAATTGGAGCTCCCGGGCTTATACATATTTGATTTAACTCTTTGTTTTATTGACTATAACAATATTCACAATTAAAAGAGCACTAAAGAGCAGGGATTTACTCTAACCACACAAT
The DNA here is from genome assembly GCF_041283825.1 of Pyrus communis. NCBI lineage: Eukaryota > Viridiplantae > Streptophyta > Magnoliopsida > Rosales > Rosaceae > Pyrus > Pyrus communis. Next base: position 20,692,537 of record NC_142577.1, read on the forward strand.
GGTATGGGTCAGTCAAGTGCATGACGAAATGCCTCACTGAAAAAACTGAAAAAAAATTTTGACGACACTCGCGCTATTGTTAGTAAGCAACAAAAGTAAAGTTTTACATCCGGCACTACTTAATTGTGATCTAGATAAACTGTCTTTCTAGCTTTGCCCCTGAACTATAGATTCTCTCCACAAGTGTGCTACGTATATGTGTGACGTGTAAGTTGTAACATGACACGCTAGCGTTATAATATTTGAGCACATGTTAGGCTTGAAAATTTGTCACATGTGAGGGGGCATGTTGAGAATGAATCTCACATTGATGGAAATGTGGACTTTGCATGGGTTTATAAGAAGTTAGACTATTTCCTATCTTGTCAATTAGTTTTATGGAAGAACTTCAACTTTCTTCTGAAGATACTACTTCAATTAATTACATAGAAAAATCATGCCATAATCAATTATAGCTAGAAATCAGGGATCACAAATATGTCAGCTATCAATTTGAGAATGTGTTCTAGAATGATGGAATGCCGGTACTGTTCCATACAATGCTATAATTTTTCTTATTTTGCATCTAATCTTCATGTAAATTTGTTTACTGCCACTTTTCGGTTTATTTAATAGAAATTCCACCTGGATTGATTGTTGTCAGTTGCATGTTTTCTTCAATTGGTATTTGCTAATTTGGCACGACACAAGTCAGCACTTCGCTACATTTGCAACAGAAACCCTGTAGATTGGTCACATGGAACAGGCAGCGAAAAAAGGAGTGCTGTAAATCAATGTATCACAAAAAAGTGTAGATTTACAAGGAAGAAAGCAAAAAATTGAGCCTTGTAAATAAATGTTATAGGAACCACACGCACATGAGGATCGCACTGCGGATAAATCTGGTAACCGTTAGTTTTTTTTGTCCCACAAGCTTCTAATGTGCGATCATTGGAGGTGTCCTTTGTGATCCTGAGGTACTTCCTAGAGTTGGAGATGAGTACCAGATTGTGATTCCTCTTCTAACCACTGTATTTCTGGCTTATAAAGAGCCAGCATTATGCAAAAACCCAATGCCGACCCAATGGATATTAAATCGGATCACGCGATAAGATAAGTCGCAAAATATGCTTTGAAACAAGAATGGTGATTGGAATACATCAAAAGCATAGTGGAAGAGGGTACTTTTATCTGTTTCCTGGTTCCATGGGGTGGCAAGTGGAGTGATATAGAAGAAGCTAGTTTTCTTTTTGGTTCATGTATCTTTGGCCTGGGAACAACCTCGTTCGAGTGAAGAAATCTACTATGGTAAAATTGTACAAAGAATGTTTACAGGATGAAGGCAAGAGGATGCTTCCTCATATGTTTTTGAGGTAATTAAATCTTACTGAAAAATTTGTGCTGTAATTCACTTTGCGGTGTTGTTGTATTTGTGTATTCAAGGATGGAAATAGCAATATAAATCTGGACAAAACCGAAAATATAACTGATAACTTCACAATTGCCTGTAGTGTTTATTTTATGTGAATCATAGCAAACGTCCTTATCTGTATTTTATAAAAGAACCATATGAGAGGGAATTGTAATTTTGTAATGAAAAAAGGGAAGTAAACACCAGTATGTGATGCTTATAGATTCATCATTTTACCTGTCCGTATCAGGATATGGCTCCTTTTACTTCGTTTGATCATTTGCCTGGTTTGAAAGACATTTGAGGAAGGAAATGTGTCACTAGCAGAATACTCATTCGCTCTAAAGGCTACAGTTGGATTGAATGCACTTGTACTAGCTGTGGCCCTGTGGGAATTTGTAACGGGAAGCAAGATTGAACAGACACTGCCATGGAGGCCTCAAATAAGGTTTTTCCTGTTGTTTTTTTTTTTGTTTTTTTTGCTTTTGTTTTTGCTACTTGATGCTGACCTGCTCTGCCTTATATTGCAGTGCTTTAAAAGAGTCCTGCATAGGTTGGTAGCACTCCTGGAACCAATAGATTAAGCGTGAAACGAGCTCGCGTGAACGTTGAAGATCTGTCTACCCTAAACAATCCTCTTAAATCTTCCAAAGCTGCTTCAAATAGCTGAGCTTCAGCAAAGGACATGCTTCTCAATGAGCCCACTTCATCAACTGACAATGAAATTGCAACCGCTCTCATCACTGTACAACAGTCTGATCAATTAATTTCAACTTTCCACTAGTACCTTTCTTCGGCAGACAGCCTACTTAGCGTTGGAGGGAGAGAGGAAAATGCACAACATTTTGAATGAGGCAAGCAGGAAGGCTGAAAGTTGAATGTCTACGTGCAGCTTCTGTCTAGACAAATCTCAAGTTAGCAAAACTTCTTAACCAATGTCGTTAAAAGTTGTTGTCTCTAGAGGAGTTGGATGCCAAAAAGAAGAGTACTTTGCAAGACAAAGATGCCACCATAAAAGCTTTGATGGGTAGAATTGTTCAGCAGCCAAAGAAAAGTCACACTGTTAAGCCGTAGGTGGCAGTTGTTTCGGCATTCAAAAGCTGGACCGAGTACTTAAATGCAATGGAGTCAGCTTACATCCAAGGATCTGAAAACTGTCGAGGTAGAATTAGCAAGCGCTATCCTGATATATTCATTTTTTGTCAGTTGATTGCGCTTAAAAGTTCACTATTCAATGTCATAAATCAAAATCCAAAAGTCATATCACATATTAAGATGCCACATATTATAGATGACAAAATTAATATATATCTAGTGAAGACATAAAAAAAGAACAAAAAGAGTTAAAACGAATAGAATCAGATGCATGCGTAACATTATCTGTTCAGATAGTAAGTTACATTATATCCACATCCTATTTATTGTGTTAAAACTATCCGTTGTTGGTATGTTACATTACTAGGCTGCTAATCACCTCTCGTCGTTTGTGAGTTGACAATATTAGTGCAGCATTTGTGCAACTGCCTAAAAGATAAAAAAATGTGCCTATTTCTTGTGATTTTGCCTCTTTCTTTGTGATTACATTTTTGGGCTTTCCATATGGGCTTCCAGTTTTGTGATTGGCTTGGGCTTTTCCTTTTGGTAGGCCTAGAATTGGCCACTCTGCAACCTGGGTTTGCTTATCAAAACTCCCCATTATCAAGATAAGACTTTCCCTTCTCTCTTCGTGAGAGACCTTCCCTCTATATGAGGGTTAATCTCACTGTTGTGTGAGTGGTTTCCAATCTAGTCAAATTTTGGTATCGCCGATCCTAGGACCAGCTGGGATTGGTGGGTTTTCTTTTGTTTCTTTCTCCCTCTCTTTCTCCTCTTCCATCCGCTGTTTTCTTCCCTGGTTTTATTAGCTGATTTGCCTTCTTCTCTCCCCTTTGTTGTCTCTCATCCATATTCATCCAATTTCCAAGCTTCAGTAACCCTTTGCCGTGATTTGTTGCGGTGTTTCGAGTTGGTGTGCTTTGATCTGGTGCTTGCACTGGGTTGGGTGTTCCTTGCACACCCCCTCCCCCCACCTTCTCTTTGTTGTCTACCCTTGTTAGCAGTGTTGCTCATGGACTACCATGAGCTTCTTTCACTTGGCTGCAGGTTCTCTGGTGTCTGTAGCTGGGCTAGGAGTGAAGCTTGGAATTGACTGTTGGTATCGGTGAGGCGAGGCTTTGTTTGGGGAGCAAATTTGGCTGGATCGACATGCACGACTGCTGTTTTGGTGGTTGCAGTGGCGATTATGGCGGGAAGACGCAGTGGCTCCGTTGTTTTTGTGTTTTCTTTGTTTTGGTCTCAACTTTGGTTGGGCCTCTGTTGTTTGTTTGTGTTTTTGTTTTTGAGCTTCTGTGTTGTCAATTTTATTGTTGGTAATGCATGTTACCTTTGCCGCCCACCCTCCCCCCAAAAAAAAAAAAAAAAAAACCCTCCCACTCTCTGGACCATGATGTAATCCTTAATAGCATATGTAATGTGTTGGGCGCTATAGGCAAAATCTATCTCCTCAAAACAATGATATAGCCTATTAATATATTTTTAGTTCTGATGGCGAAGGCCTAAAGGTTATAATTCTAAATTTTAAGTGGATCTCATGTTGCCCAAGGTTTGGGTTGAGCCTAGTTTGACGTCGCAAGGTGCCTAGACTTTAATTTGATTATGCAAATTTTGTTGAGTTAGAATTTTATTTTTTAAGTTTGAGATTATTTGGAATGTTATTTGGAAATATATTTCTTATTAATAGATATTAATTAACTCTAAATTAAACGTTGTTTTTACGTAACCAAAGTTAATCATATTTGTGTGACAATTTCTAAAAAGAAAGTGCTATTTACACACCTATTTTTACGTCTTACACACTCTTGTTGATTTTTTGCCGTTGTTCTTCTTCAATTCATTTAATCCAACAACTAAAAATTAAGAAGAAAGTATGAAAAGTAAAAAATAAGTGTGTGGATAGCATTACTTTTTTTAAAACTACATTTTCAAAACCAACACGCGCTTGCAAATCTAATTAACTCTCATTTTCACTTACTAATGATTCCAGTTAATTAATGCTACTTGATTAATGAAACGATAATAATTATGACACTCAAAAGCCGAAGGAAAAATGCTGGAATAACAAATCAAGCCCCCTTGGAAAAATTGTGATGCTAAAAGGTACATGGAGTTTTATTTTATAAATGGATCTAACAATAATTGATGGACAGCTGCAATTTATTAGATAGCAATCGAACAAATATTTCACCGACAATAGTGCAAAACGTTATCAAACAAATACAACGAGATTGGTGTCATAAGTAGCATGACATGTCATTCTACCGTCATATTCAATTGTTAATTAGTTTTTTTGTTTGCTTTAACAAACTATTGGTAAATTTACATTAAATTACAGGGAGGGAATAATAGATTCGACTACAAGATTTTAAGTGTAAAGGCTAACACTTTTAACTAACTGAGTTATAAGTAGTGTTTAAAATATCGATATAGGTAGAAATAACAACATATAAATTTATGAAAATATCAACATGCATATGGAAATATCAATAGATAAATTGATATCAATATGAATTGCCTTCATGAAAATTATGAAAATTTGCAATGGGAGGGGTAAATCAACTCATTCAGATTTAGCGAAACTAGAGAAAATTTTATCAAAAAAAAAAAAAAATTAAAAGTTCAAATCTGCAATGGATTCTAGCAAAATTTATGTAGTGAATCCGTAAAATATTGTTGATATTCATTGATTTTCATGTATCTCGTCGATATAAGGTGAAGTTTGCATTTTGCCCCCTTTCATATAGATCTTTAATTTTTCAAATATTTCAATGAAGATATCGATAATTTTGTGGATATTTTAAACACTAGCTGCAAGCCATTTTGCGTTAATTAGTTTGTAAATAAGTTGTTTTTGGGTACGTAAGTTACTATATAATTTCTTGTCTATTTTAAATAATTAAGTGTAGGATAATTTTTTTTTAATAAAAGATATTATCTATATCAAGGAAAAGAAGGATAGGTTTAGCTTCACAATGAACTATTAATAATATGATTTAAACTCGCATTTGGAAAGAATTGAATCTAAAAATCTTTTACTTATAAGTGAAGAGAAATACTACTAAATTATATAACTAAATGGCTGCATAACAAGTTTTTAAAAACAGAAGATTGAGTTGACTTTATGTTGTGGTGAACGAGTGGACTCAAATTATAAGGAGAAGAGCGTTGATCAGTGCCTTCACTTTTGGCGTGCCGATAGATTGACTTGAGTTGGCTGACAAAACCAGGCTTTGGTAATATTTTTATGTTTTCCTCCCAAATAAATTAAAGATAGGCCAACAATATAAAATGATTGCCAACAACTCAAAATAGTCTCTCAATGCGACTTTGTGGGCTTTAGGTTAGCATGAACAGACTATTTTTTCCTCGCAATTTTATCCTCAATTAAAAGCAGGAGAAATATTATCTCAATTGTAATTAACGGGAAGACTAATAAAAAAAGTTTGAAAATTTTAAGTTTTAACGATAAAGACAAAATAAAGAGTAAAATGAATAGTACCAGGATTGATTTTTTAATGTAAAATTGTGGTTTTTCATTAAAGTGAATAATATCATGAGTTTTTCGTTAAAGATCCCTAATTTGATCTATTTGATGACAATTGTCGTTTCAAAGTAGACTTCTTCAACTTCATAATGAGGAAGTGATTCAACTGCCGATGTGAGATTTTGTCATAAATTATTTACAATATTGTCTATTAAAAATGAAACGAATGTATCGAATACAAAGGATGACACATTTAAACCAGTAATGGAGTGGCTCAGGTAAATTTGATTCGCATGTATAAAAAGCATGTTGCTTGAGTTTGAAATCTAAAATACTATTGTTGTAGTGATGTGAGTTTAATAAATAAGATCCCATTATTTCATAATCCAAAAATCATATTACATCTTCAAATTCTATAAGTGATACACAAACAAAACTTCCATATTTTAAGTGAACAAATAAAAATACAAAAAGAAAAGGTTAAAGGACAATATAATTAAACGCATGCTTAAATGGTTAATTACTACGTTCATATAGTCTGTTTATTCTGTTTATGTTGTTAGTTAGTGGTGTGCTATGTGTTATATTATTAGGCCGCTAATCACCTCTAATATTTTCCTTGTTAATTGACAACATTGTGTAGTATTTGTGCTATGATTTAAGAACAGAGCTGAAGTTGAAGGGTTTACCTAACTCCATGTTTAAGAACTCATGTCCGAGTTAATTAGCCATAGCTTGACTCAGTTTATAACCCAACCACACGTCAATTGAGAGTTGAGCTTTCCTTGTTAGGAAAAATTTCCTCAAACAAATCCAAATCATTAAATCAGAAAATAAAAACTTCATAGATAAAAAACACTCTCAAAGTACCTAATAGGAAAGGGTTCGGGGCTTTAGGTTGGCATTAGTATATTTTCTTTATTTTTTTATGTTTTATTTTTTGCAATTAAAAGTGGGTAAAATCTTATTTTAGCTGTTAATTTGACCTAACGACAGTTGTCATTCTGCACCGAACAACTTCAATTTTATAAATGATAAAGTGATTTGGCTACCAATGTGAGATTTTGTCAGAACTTACATATAATATTGTTTTTTTTTTTAAAAAGGGGACGACTGGTGGCAAGCCATAGTTATTTACCCTTTTCAAGGGCCGGGAATATAATATTGTTTGTTAAAAATGAAATAAATGTAGAACATAAAAGAGGACACATATCTCTTTGAGTAATGTTCTCTTATACCTTCCACTATGGTTCATGTGAATTTGATTCCCATATATAAAAAGCATGCTTCATAAGTTTTGATTTTTTTATAATTTGCTATAGTTGTGTGAGCTAGTAGATGTGACCTAGTAATTTATAGGAATCAAACGCATGAAACATGTATAATACACTTAACAATCGGACTAACTCTTATTGGACTCAAAATTTCTAGTTCATTGTAGAAGGCCTTACTAGACAATCATATATCTCATGAATGACAATTACATATATTAATTCAAATGTATTTTCACCATACTAATCTTATTGATTGATAGTTTTACAACATAATAGTATCTCATGTCTCAACACCTAACCTATGCATAGTGCAAAGGTTGATAATCTTGCTAATTTGTCAAGATATATAGTAAGAAAACATTACCTCGTATAGTACAATTTTATCTTATCTTGGATGTATACCCGTAAAGTGCACTATTTAGTGTCATAAAATTGAATTAAATTAGATTACGTATTCAAATTTCATAAATGATATGCGACAAAAGTTCCGTTTTTTTACTTGAATAGATAAAAAAACAGGAACGAAAAGTTAAAAGAGAGCAGAAGTAGACACATGCAAAACGTTTTCCGCTCAGATAGTCAATTACTGCATTCATACAATTTGTTTTTTCCATTCATGTTGTCGGTTAGCGGTGCATTATGTGCTATATTATTAGGCCGCTAATCACCTCTTATCCTTTGTTAATTGACAACATTGTGCGTGGCATTTTTGCTAAGATTTCTGAACTGAGTTTGAGCCCTAAGTTGAACCCTTCACCAAACTCCATGCTTAAGAGGTTATCTCCGAGTTAGCCATAGCTTGACTCAGTTGACAACCGAACCTCACGTGACTTGAGAGTCGAGCCTTTCCTCTTTGAGAGATTCCGCAAACAAATATTTCAGAAAATCCCTCCAAATGATTATTTACAGAAAATATTAAAAACTTAACAAATAAATCCACCCAAAACAACCCTCACTTGCCAACACGCGCCACAAAGCGCGTAGGACCGTACCATGTAACAATCCCTATGGGCTTCGCCGTTCTAGCTCGGAAGTTCGTAAGGACACCAATACGATTTGTCGTTTAAACCACTAGTAACAAAACCCCCCGCAACTTTCACGTACGTGGCAGCATATCATTGGCTAACCCCTCTCGCCCGGTCTCAAAGCAACTAATAGGAAAGGGTTCGGGGCTTTAGGGTTGGCATGAATATATTTTATTTATTTATTTATTTTTGCAATTAAAAGTGGATAAAATCTTATCTTAACTGTTAATTTGACCTAACGACAGTTGTCATTTTGCACCAAAACTTCAATTTTATAAATGATAAAGTGATTTGACTACCGATGTGAGATTTTGTCGTAACTTATATATAATATTGTTTGTTAAAAATGATATAAATGTAGAACGTAAAAGAGGACACATATCTCTTTCAGTAATGTTCTCTTATACCTTCCACAATGGTTCATGGGAATTTGATTCCCATATATAAAAAGCATGCTGCATAAGTTTTGATTTTTATAATTTGCTATACTTGTGTGAGCTAGTAGATGTGAGCTAGTAATAAATTTATCGGAATCAAACTCATGAAACATGTAGAAGGCCTTACTAGACAATCGTATATCTCACGAACGACAATTCCATATATTAATTCAAATGTATTTTCACCTTACTAATCTTATTGATTGATAGTTTTACAACATAATATTATCTCATGTCTCAACAACTAACCTATGCATAGCACAAAGTTTGATAATCTAGCCAATTTGTCAAGATATCTAGTAAGAAAACATTACCTCATATAATACAATTTTATCTTATCTTGCATGTATACCCGTAAAGTGTTCTATTTAGTGTCATGAAATCGAATTCAGAAACTAGATTATGTATTCAAATTTCATAAATGATATGCGACAAAAGTTTCGTTTTTTACGCGAACATATAAAAAAACAGAAACGAAAAGTTAAAAGAGAGCAGAAGTAGACACATGCAAAACGTTTTCCGCTCAGATAGTCAATTACTGCATTCACACAGTCTGTTTTTTCCATTTATGTTGTCGGTTAGTGGTGCATTATGTGCTATATTATTAGGCCGCTAATCACCTCTTATACTTTGTTAATTGACAACATTGTGTGTGGCATTTTTGCTAAGATTTCTGAACTGAGTTTGAGCCCTAAGTTGAACCCTTCACCAAACTCCATGTTTAAGAGCTTATTTCCGAGTTAGCCATAGCTTGATTCGGTTGACAACCGAACCTCACGTGTCGAGCCTTTCCTCATTGAGAAATTCCGCAAACAAATATTTAAGAAAATCCGTCCAAATGATTATTTACAGAAAATATAAAAAACTTAACAAATAAATCCACCCAAAACAACCCTCACTTTTTCCCAAAAAAAAAAAAAAAAGAAAAAAAAAACACGCTCACTTTTCAACACGCGCCACAGAGCGCGTAGGACCGCACCATGCAACAATCCCTATGGTTTCGCCATTCTAGCTCGGAAGTTAGTAACTACACCACTACGACTTGTCGTTTAACGCACTAGTAATAAAACCCCTATAACTTCCACGTACGTGGCAGCATATCATTGGCCGACCCCTTAGCTATGTAGCAAATCTCGTCCGGTCTACCGAATAGCAGGAATCTTTAGTGCCTCGTGTCAATCATTTCAGGCTAGAGTCTGTCACGCGCGATGGTGGCGCGTGGATATTTCGCTTTCGTACCTCATTAGACGGTCCAGAGAAAACACTCAGACCCTCTCCCTCGCCCCCCCTATAAAATCGTATTATTTTCTCTCTCTAAGGACACAACGACTTTGCTTTCTCAAATATATTTTTCTTGGGTTTTGGCCTCCTTCGAAATCAGCTTTCGTGGTCATGAAACCTTAGCTTCTATAAAAACCCCAGGTACAACCCTCTCTCTCTCTCTCTCTCTCTCTCTCTCTAGTTTTCATGTTCAACTGCGTGCGTGCGAGTTTTCTCTCTCTAAAAGCGGAGAGACTCAGAGGCAGCGGCTGTCTCTGTGTGTGAGAGAGTGTGTGCATCACTCTTTGTTTTTTTTGTTTTTTTTCAATCCAAAGCTTGCAAATTGGTGCTAAAACTCCAAGACCCATTTTTCTCAGGCTTGCTCTCTCACGTGGGTTCGGCTTCAAATTTCGTTTCCTTCTCCATGGAGGTATGGAGATATTAAAAAACCAAATCTTTTGTTTTCTGGGTTTCTGTTTTTATTCATTTTACGATTCAATGCAGTTCTCTCTGTGTTTTTGAAGGGTCATTGTTTGGTAAATAAGTTGAATTTGATGGGATCGTTTTGGAATTCTCACTGGTTCTGTGGTTTTTGCTTGCCGGAATGCTTTCCTGTTCTTGCTGTTGTTTCTTTCTATGTTGGGTTTTATTTATTTTTGTTAAAGTTTATAACTTTTTGGTTTTTTTTTTTTTTTTTTTTTGTTTTTTTGTTATGATTTTGGTTGTGATTGTTTGTTGTTTTGATATGAATGTGCTTAATGGGTTTTGGGATAATTATCATAAAGTTTCTGCGTTTTTGTAGTTTCGTCGATTTTAGTCTGGATTCGAAAAGGGATCTGGATTGATTTATTTTGTTGTGGGTTTGCTGCTTAATGCTTTGTTTGCTTGTATTTCTTCTCGTTTATGCTTAAAAAAAATTAGTGCTGGGTTTTTATTTGTTTTTCGGAAAATTACCATAATTGTTACCCAAAAACAAAAATTACCATAATTGTTACCCAAAAACAAAAATTATTTACGGTCAGTTGAGGTTCATGAGTAAACTTTTTAATATAATAAATGCAAGAATTTTTTTTTTGTTTGCGTTTATTTCCGATTTACCTGTTGTTTATTTGGAACATAAAGTTGGTCTTCGTCAAATTTTGACATTGGTGTCAATTTGTGTTGTGGAAATTTCTTCTCTCTTTCTCTCTGGGATTAATGGTTGACTAGGATTTATTGCTGTTAGAAATCAATGTTTAACCTTTGGCGTGTTTAAGACCAGTCTGCTGCATGTTTTACCTTTGGCGTGTTTAAGACCAGTCTGCTGCAATAGTAGCAGCTCAATTGGTTTTGGACTGCTTTCATAACCCGAACCGTCATTTCTTGGTTAGTCTTTTTGATCCTGGAAACATGAGCTTTTCAGATTGGATACATTGTACAGACTCAACAGAATGAGAAATTTAGAAAGGGTATTTGAAAGTGTAAAATTGGAATGGATTTTGTTAGAGTAGTAGCATTTTTTTAGCATGCAATACTCTTCCTCCTCGTTTTCTATCTTTTTCAGTTGGTATCATATTTTTATAATGGTATCAAAATGTGATCAGGATCACAATGCACGATTTCATGTTGGCATATGGCATTCATAATTTATGAAATTTTTACAAAGTATATGTCTTTTGTATTGTTTGTTGAACAAAAGCAAAAACTTTGATCCTTTTGCTGTCTCAGAAATCCCTTTTAACAATACCAGTCTCTCCCCCCCCCCTTCTCTCCTTCTCGTATGACAGATGGATTCAGTTGAAGGAGATAGCCATGGGGATATCAATGACGATGAATCAGCGGACCATTCATTTCCTCCAGAAGCTTTTGATCCATATGGTGTCTCTGGTGACCCTGAGCTAGGTCCTAGAGTTGGAGATGACTACCAGGCTGAAATTCCCTGTCTAATAGCTGTTTCTGACTATGTACGGCTTTTAAAGAACCCAATTGATGCAGAAATTGCTGGTGGTAGTCCCCATGGTTTAGGAATGGGGTTACCCATACCAGTAATGTGGATCAATGAGGAATTTGAGAGCAACAAATATGAACATGTCAAAGAGACCCTGATTGTTTCAGAAAGTGACAACATAAAATGCAAAGCTGAGCCAATGGATGTTAAGTTCAAGAATGGGATAACATCAGGTGAGTCAGAAAAGTTAGTATTGAAACAAGAACTGATGGCTCAAATGCATAAAAAACCTGGAGGTGTGTATTGTCCGGTTCCTGGTTCTGCAGGTGACAGCTGGAGTGGCATAGAAGAAGCCAGTTTTCTTCTTGGTTTATATATCTTTGGAAAGAGACTCGTTCTGGTGAAGAAGTTTGTCGGGAGTAAACAGATGGGCGATGTATTGTCATTCTACCATGGGAAGTTTTACAAGTCTGACAGATACAAGAGATGGAAAGAATGCAAAAAAATGAGAAGCAGAAAATGTATATTTGGGCAAAGAATTTTTATGGGGCCAAGGCAACATGAGTTGTTTTCTCGTTTGTTTTCTCACGTGTCAGAAGAGTGCCAAAATTCTTTGCTCGAGGTAATTACATCTCTAGGAATCTTTAATGCTAGTATTGATCTGTACTGTAGATTGAATTATATCAGCCTGTCTGCACATACACATCAATCTGCAAACAAACAAAAGTGTGCTAAACTAGTTATTTTGTTTTCCTGAATACTTCAATTCAGATTCTGCGTAGACACTCTGCCAACATTGTTTAAGTTATTATTTGATTACTAAAATTCTAGGCAGATTAGTATCGCTTTAATTGTTTAACACTTCGTACATGTTTCTCACAAAGCCCCTATATGCCTTCTGTAAGTTTGCTTTCCCTTGGAAAACTACTGACTTTCCTACACACCACCTGTAATATTGCTTTCCTGTAGCCTATATGTGGACTTGATTGGTAAACTCGAATTTATGTGTTTGTTACTGTAGTGATTAGTTCCACTTCTAGAGATTACTGCCTACTCATTGAATTTAGCTGTGTTTTAGCTTGTATGGTTATGGATTATGCAAATACTGTGCAAACGAATTATAGATGAGTATGTACTGATCTAACTGAGATTTTTTTTTTTTTTTTCTCTGATGAAGATTGATGTATCTCTAATTTGCTAACGTGTAACTTGTGATTCACCAACAGTAACATATAAAGTTGATTACGCAAAATGAAAACCGTTTGTGCAGATAATCATTTATAGGACAGGAGGGATATGTCTTGGATTTTGCTGTGATTGTTTGTCCATTTATTTGCTTGTATCAGGGTGCGGTTCCAATAATTTTGTTTGTCCAATTCCAGGTCTCAAAGACATTTGGGGAAGGAAAAATTTTACTAGAAGAATATGTATTCATTTTAAAGGCTAGAGTTGGATTGAATGCACTTGTAGAGGCAGTGGGAATTGGTACGGGAAAGAAAGATCTCACAGGCATTGCGACAGAGACTTTAAAGTCCAATCATGTTGCTCCTGTTCGCCCAGAAATACCAACTGGCAAAGCATGCTCCTCCCTTACACCACTAGAAATAGTCAACTTTCTAACTGGGGGCTTCCGGCTAAGCAAAGCCCGCTCAAGCGATCTCTTTTGGGAAGCTGTTTGGCCTCGTTTGCTTGCAAGAGGGTGGCATTCTGAGCAGCCTTATCCGGGTTTCTCCACTGGTTCCAAGAATTCATTGGTCTTTCTTATCCCTGGTATTAAGAAGTTTTCAAAAAGGAAACTGGTGAAGGGAAGCCACTACTTTGATTCGGTAAGTGATGTCCTGAATAAAGTTGCTTCAGACCCTGAACTTCTTGAGCTTGAAACAGGAGCAAATAATGAAAATGGGTGGACAGATGAAACAAAGCTGGACGAACAAGACTTCCCAAATCAGCAACGCCACTGTTATCTGCAGCCTCGTACTCCAAATCGTAGTAGTGGAGATGTCATGAAGTTTACAGTTGTGGATACAAGTCTGCCTAATCGGAAAACATCCAAGGTGAGGGAACTGAGAAGCTTACCATTTGAATTGGACGCCTCCGCCTCCAGAAGTGATTCTGATGATGACGATGAGGATGCTTCTGAAGCTTCAACAGATAAATCTAATTCTGCTGATTCCTTGTGTTCACAGAGGATCCATGTTTCGAAGTCCATCCATTTGGGTAGAAGCGATGACAAATATTTTGAATATGATACTTCAGAGTGGGAGCATCAAGCTTCTTGTCAAGGTTTGACTACTGTGACTGCAGATCTATCTAAGAATGAGAACATTGGTATTGGCAACGACATGCGGCGCGGGAAAGCTGCGAAGTGCCAAAAGATCCAGAAAATGGTTTCTGAAAAGGAAAATCATGTGGCCCCTGTTTTAAAAAGACGTCGAAAGTTAGTTGCTTGTAATCACACAGATACCATCCCCAGCAGGAACCACTTCTTGCAAGGTCCCATGTTACAGCAAGATGCATGCAGCTCTGAAGACCACCCTGAACTTAGTGGGAAAACTCCCTCTCAAGTGAATCTATCCGAAGAGAAGTTATCATCCACCAGTACTTTGTCTAGAGAAGCCAGTCCAGTTAATAATGGTGAAGGCAAACGTGGCGATAGTTTGCGCGTGGAAACATTTCATGACAATCCTCAGTGCCGTACATTTTTTGACTTGAACAAGCCCCCCTCTCTAGATGCTGAAACTGATGAACCTTTCACAATGACAGAAAGACAAGATGATCAAACAAAACAGGAACCGGATGCTGCTTCCCATTCAACGATGCCCTCTGAATGTGGGGATATTTCTGAACAGCAGCCTGCAATGAACTCTCGGAGACAGAGCACAAGAAGCCGACCACTGACCACCAAGGTACTGGAATCTTTTGCTTATGGATTTTTCGACACAAAGCAGAAGCGGAAGAGTAGGGATGAATTTCCCCGAGACAACTCCATATTAAGGCCATCCAGGCGTGCTCGTACTAAGGTGGGAGCTCCCGACAGTTTTGATACTAGTCTCCCGGATTTCAGCATGCAGGAAACCGGGAGTGCTAACCCCAATAACAACGCTGACGGATACAGTGAACTTGACATGGGCTCCTAAGTCAGTTAGGTGCCGAAAATCCAACAAACAACTTGAAGAAAGAGCTTCTGCATATAACGGAGACTGCTGCTTTCGGCTGGGCTACTATAACCCATGATACACAACAAAGGTAGCTGTCTCTTGATTCGTCTGCATTGTACATGGTGTTACATACAAAGTTCATAGGAAAGTCTGAGTATTAGCGTCATCTCCCGAGGCCATTACATCAGAGAAAGCGGCACAAATAACCGGAAAACCAATGATGAGAGATAAAGTTACATTCCTCCATTCAAATCGTAGTTGAAGTTCAACAGCATTTGATAAAATCGTTTACTTTCTCTCTTATGTACAATTTACTTTACAAGTGGTTGTCTTTTTTTTTTTCTTTTTCTTTCCTTAATTATGTGAGTTGCAAGACCAACTTATAGGGTGACTGTTGCATTCTGATCAAATGTAGTGAAGGTGAAACAAAAATTGTAATTCGATTTAGACTGGCGTCGACAGTTTCTCATCGGTTTACATCTGAAATTTTCGTAATGTGGAGATATTTGTGTTACGCATTCTTTGTTGACTGCCGAAAGCAAAAGATAAGTTGAGCGTTTAAGTTTCCTTAGAACAGTTTGCTTGCATGCTCATTGTTTCCTGAACTGGGAGCTCTTTAACTCGTACCAAAGACGAATTTAAATTACATTCCTGTTAGCTCATTGTGAGGCTTAATCAAAGTGTACATACTATCATTTGTTCAAAAAAAAAAAGAAAAAAAAAAAAGACTTACTATATCATATAATCCAAATTAGGAAACAAAACCGTCATTAAAATAAGCCCCTCCTGGGTATTTTAGCCATTTCGTGTAGGACAATAGGACACGAGAGCACCACGCGCCACTTCAGCGTGTGTAGCTCCGATCGTCTTCTTCCTCCTCTTCCAGACTTGCAGTATTCCCACCAAACCCTATTCCTCAAAAGTAAAAAGGGTTTTTGCATTTTAACCTGTTCTAATCTATTTTACCGGATTTTTATTTGATTTGGGAAAAATTAGAAAATAGAAAGCACAGCCGACACAATGGGTCCGGCGCTTCGCCGAGCTGCTGGAAGAACGCGATCCACTTCGACCGTCGAGACGACGTCATCAAAACCAAAGACCGTCGTCGTCGATCATCGGCCTCCTCCGGTTCCCCCCGAACGGCCCGAGATCTCCAAGGTCGGCGGCGCTATTGATTCTGGTATATAAAAGCTACCGCCTTTCTTTTGTCACTTGGCTTTACATTTTTCCTCAGCTCAGTTTAGTTAATTGACGGCGTCGTTTCGAATGTGTTTTGTTGGTTTCAAATGGCAGTGCAGGAACAGGAGGAGCAGTCGAAAATGTGCTTGAAGAGCGAGATCCAAATTACGACGCCATGCTCAATCAAATGGTGGGTAGGATCAAATCAAAGCCTGGAGGCAAATTGGAAATGGGTGGGGTCAGTTCTTCAAATATTGGTTTTTTCATTTCGTTTCGTCCGTTTGGAACAATGTAGAAAGCACTTCCGCTCATAAGCGCTTTCAGCGCATAAACTAGCCAGCCCCACTTTGACTTTGAGACATTGTGTTGTATTGTAAATTTGTGATTTTGGGATTATTTTACAGGCATTTGTGGTGGAAAGGTATAAGAGGCCTCTACCAAAACTGAGGGATACGAAACCCGATTCCGGCAGTTATGAGGAGAGGCCTACTCCGCCGGGGACTCTGAATGTAGCACAGCTGCGCCACATCATCCTGCTGCATCAGGGCAAGGCTGAGGATCACAATGGCCGCATGGAGCCGGACCAAATTGCTGAAAAGTTCCGGGTTGATGTTGCCGAGGTTCGGAGGATCTTGCAGTTTGTATCACTACCTCCGGAGGACAGCAGCGGCAATCAGAAGAACAATCGTTGAAGAAGGCACAGATAGATAGCTCCGTCAACCATTCTCCTTCGCAACACTGTCACTTCTAGTTGGATTTTCTGTTGAATAAGGATGGCTCGCATGCAAGTTTGAAAATGTTATGAGAAATCATGTGAAATCTTTGTGATTCGGGGAATCCATACATTGGAAAAAACGTGTAGGAAATATTGTACCTCGTGTTTGAGGCATTTCGATTGCAACACGAATTGAGAATCTTTTTACCTAAACTTCATGTCTGAGATTGTCGCAAATGCAAGGGAAAAATTCGCATTTGCTTGTTATGGGTTTTAATTCTCTTCGTAGACATGTTTCCGCGAGTGCGGAAGGCGACTGTATTGGTACTTCGAGTCTTCGACCCCAAAAATACGTAAGAGTATGTAAATACAGTAACCAGATTTTTCCAGACAGAAAGCATCGGTTCTTCGCAAGGCGTCAAACATGTTACCGTAAGCACGGTGCTCTGCTGGTTTCCGGCGTCTTGGTTGCCTCTGTGGTCCTTCAATCTTGCAAGGACCCGGTAAACAGAATTCATATGACCAACCATCATTGCATTAACATGGAAGCATTTTCATGCACAATTTTCTTCCCTCGAGGACAATTGTTGTATCCAGTTACTTTCAACAAAAGATCTAAAAATGTCAGGTTATTATTATACACGTGAGAGTGGGGAAGGGAGAACTGAACTTAAAACCTCTATTTCTGGGGTAAATAATCTTAACTACTTGAACTACAAGCCCTCCAAAACTAGCCAATGTGGTTCATGTCCTTATGAGACCTCGTGACAAATATTTTCAACCAAAACAAGTATATATTGATTTGTTGACTCCACTGATAACCTACTAATCCATTTCCCGGGAAAATTTTTAACCCACGTCTAAGCATTCTAGATTATTGTTGACTCCACTGATAAATATAATCCCTTAATAAACGCTCATGATTTTAACTAGACCTCAACTCTCTATCTTCTCCTACTTTTCGAGAAAATTTCAAAGTGCTCGGTATTCAACTGAATACTTCATGTGTTATTATATTTTTTTGTTGCTCAATAAAGTAAAAAAAGTATATTGATTTTAGTGAATTAACACGGATATCATTTTTTTCATTTATTTAATTTTATTGAATTGAAAATTTGTATTTGATTTTGTGTGAATTCTATTTAGTTTTATTAAGATACTGCGATAAGTAACCAACTGGTACTTTAATTTAGTAATATTCTTCTTTAGTAGTAAGAGCAACTCCACCGTTGCAAAGGTCCCCCTGGCTATTCACTATTTAATCCACTCAGTGAACAGTAACCGTCCTTAATGAACAGTAACTGTCTTTTGCATCTCCACCTCTACATTGAATAGCCCTGGCAATAGACACACAAATATTAATATTTATTATTATTTATAATTAATATTATATTATTTAATTTGTATTATTAATTTATCTTTTTTGGAAATTCCTTCCTATCTCTCGAAACTTCTACCATTTGTTTTCTTCTTCCTTCCCACTCTCTCACTCCCCTCTCCCTCATTGTCTTCCCTTTTTTCTCCGACCGACCGTCTCCCTCCCCGCTCTCTTTTTCTCCCTCATTTCTCCCTGTTTTCTTCCTCAAAGGAGGAAGCTACGAATTTTGCACCTAATTTGGATCGAAAGACCAGTAGGTCTTTCTTCTTGTTCCTCAAAGCAAAGAGAGAGCATTGCAAATTCGAAATCACTAATCAAATTTCTACTATAATTTATGTTTTACAACTCCAAATTTGATTTTGTTTTTTCCTAAAAATTTCTGGAGAAGAGCACTGCAAGATAATTGACTTCTGGGTTTACCGCAGATTTTGATATTTTGTGTAATTGGGATTTATAAGCTTTAATCTTTGAATTGAAGTGTTGTATGGTGGATTAAGCTTATTGGAAGCTTAATTGGACAAGTTCATCGATGAAGGGTTAAATTTTGTTCTTTTCGCTGTGCATGCTTTCTGTTTCTTTTTTCCAGAATCCGGCGAGCTCCGTGATCAATCTCGACCACAGTTGTTACTCATAGTGGTAGAATCTTGTTCCTTTTCATTTTAGCATCATTTTTGTGCTTAAATTACAATTTTTAATGGAGTTTTAAGTCGAGATCGGAATCGGGATGAATCCCTGCCAAATATTCCGGTGTTCTCCCTTGAGGGTTCCGGTGACCCCATGTTTTAAATCATGGTTGACGTCACCCTGACGTCAGCCTTGCGTCACGTGGCCTTCGAGCTCTTGGGTTGGCAACTTACGCCAGGTCTCTCCCTCAGGCCCACTCGGGCTCCATCGCTAACACACGCTGGACTTCTCCACTCGGGCTCTCTGACCCTGTTTGAGAGCCAGTCCATCGAGTAATAGCCCACGGTAGAACTGCTCTAAGTGAAATGTCTTTGGTTCGACATGGAGGCGATAACGTATTGTAATTGTATTGAGTTGAATACCCGGTTAATGATCGCTCATTATGCGCCCAACCCAATTCTCTCTTCTTAGAATATAAAATTATTGTATATAAACAGATAATTTAACTATTTTAAAAAAAATAAAATATAGCCTGCTTCGAGGTAGGTGTTGCGGTTTGGCTTGCTTTTCAAAGAGTTCTATATAGATTCTTTTTTTTTCTTCCCCGTTGCATTTACATTTCAAAGTCTTTCTTTAATACTATTCTCTTGTATTGGAAGACAAGTTTTACAAGTAACTAGGAAGAACGAATCAATTTAGATGATGGACTTCAGTGATGCATAAAACATTCATCTTTGGGATGCAAGTGCGTCTTCTTTTATTTATTTTTTGTATTTTTTTATTTTTTTTTCTGGTCAATGACTTTTTCTTTTTCTGACTCGATCTGCTTTGGGATGCAAGTGCTTCTTCTTTTTCTGTTTTTTTTTCTTCTGGTCAATGACTTCTTTTTCTCAACTCGATCTGCTCTAGAACTGCAGTTTCCATTTCCCTTCTTCTGGGGCTCAAAACAAAGACCAGCCAACCCTAAACATTTCTATTAGGTCATCTGTTGTTCGCTACTTTTAACAACCATCACTCATTCTATTCGTGTTAATATTTCAATACTTAATTTAATAATGAATGAGTTATCAACAACATTAGCCAAAAATATATCACATAATACTTAAATTAATCACAACTAGAAATAGTTTTACTTTAAAGACATACAAATTAAACTTACCCAGAAGTAAACATATGTGGAGTACTACCATCCCTTTGAGTAAACTTGAATCCCCTTTTACATCTGTAACCAGTAATAATTTTGCTAAAATAAAAAATTAGCCACCCTCCTTTTCTCCTTGACTTACAATAACTAGTAATTTACACTAAATCCTAATTAATTTTTTTTTTTAATTTACTTGTAAAAATATAACTAAAAGGCACTTTTAGATCACAAAAAAACGATTCCAATAATACATAAAAGGTTAGAAGTCCCTTATGCTTCTTCTTGAAACACTTCAATTCCGAGTTTTCCACAAAGCATTTGTATTTTTATTAAAAGTATCAATGTTGTCATGCCCCGGTCCCGGTATACGTCCAGGATTGGCACGTAACGTCACCAAGTATCTGTATATCTAACATACCCCGCCTCCGGGATATGTACAAGGCAAAATTCAAGATTCAAATTGCATAGTAATTTTTGTATACTTTATGACTGCATCTAACCTCCTCGTTAGACTGCCTATATACCCTCGATAGGGATCAAACCATTCGTAGTTCACCATTTGTTAAACTCTAAACTTTTCGTAAAATTCTTCTAGTAGAAAACATAAAATACCACGCTACACATCAATCATAAGCCAAACACCATTTGTCAGCATGCCATTCACATAGACATATGTTTTCCAACATCATTCCACAATCACATCAATCATTAACACATATCATATACCGAAATGCAGGGCTAGAGCGACACAGTTCGACTGAAGCCTACATCTTTGAAGCTGAAATCAAATCCAAGGAACCAACAAGTCAAATGGTGCGATTTCGGACAACTCAACAAAATCCATCAATATCGGGTTCCGGACCACTTAACGGAACCAAAACACCAAGAAAGATTCTTGACCACTCAACGGAATCCAAATCAAGATACGATTCCGAACCACTCAACGGAATCGCGGAGTAGAAGGGATTCCGGACCTCTCAACGAAATCTAAGTAGATACGATTCCAGACCACTCAACGGAATCTCGGAGTACAATGCATATCGAACCACTCAATGAAATTCAAACTGGATACGATTCCAGACCACTCAGCGGAATCCAGCCGGAGCAGGGAATCAGACCACTCAACAGAACCCCAGCAGATACCCAGTTCCGGATCACTCAACGAAACCGAGCAAAGGACTAAGGACATAACAACAGTTTAACAAAAAGTACTCAATTTACAAAGGCTCAATGAAATGAAACAAAGCACAAGTACTAAATTTAGAACAAGTCAACGAAGCGAGAAATGAAACAATGAAATGGGTTATGAAACAAGCTTTAGAGCAACAAACCCTATGACAATGGGTTAACGGACCACTACTAGCCCTCACATTTCATCACATCATACCAATCATGCAATTCAAATCACATTTCAAATATGCACACCAAATTACTTTTCATCGAACCATTCAACAAGCTCTTCAAACCACATTTCACAGATATCATCACTACATGAGTCAAATCATGTTTAATAAACATAGATCAATGACTAATCACATTTCAATAAATTCACATTATAAAATCAAGTAATATTCACAAAGGATACTGAATATGAACTCAGGGTGATGACCATATCACATATCTTTAAGTCACTCATTATCCAATATAGGCCCACTAGACTTCACTTAGTCTCTAGTGGTACTAATTTTAGTATTTAGAACGTTTCAAGACATGTTGCTCAAAAGTCAACCATTGGTCGACGATAGGGTCCACATCCCTACGTAATTTGATCCGGAAGATCTGCACATCGGATTTTGGATTCGTAACTTCCTAAGGTCCTCATTATGCTCATAGAACAACATACTAAAATTTCATCAATTACAAATTCAGGTGGCGGTCAACGTTTAGTTTTACAAACTTAGAAATTCAATTTGGGAAGATCCGTAGTTGAATTCCCGATCCTTCAGTTTCTAATGTCCTCAAGCATTACATACTATAACATATTAAACTTTGGTGACGATCCAACGGTCGGATTGTCGATTCATATGATGACCAAGTGGCGGTCTCTATCAAAACTATAGTCATATGACGACATTTCGTCAATCGGACATCACATATGGAATAAGGATATCCACATTAGTCTAGGAAAGGTAGGTGGGGTCTTGGCTCAAAAGCCGCCGCACACGGCGACCGACTACCCAGATTCATCGGAAAATTTTGCCTAACTCCAAAAATTACGAAATTTCACAGAAATGTAGAGCAAGTCTAGAAGAGAAATTTTCATACTTGGGCCAAAGTCCAATTCAGCCGAGAAACCCTTGAAATCACCCTCGATCCGCCGGAAACCTTAGAATTGGGTGTTCTTGATTTGACTTTAAACAAGCTCTGACGCCTCAACCCACTCATGGGCTTTGTTCTTGGACTCAAGAGACACCTGAGGATGGTGGTAGTTGATGGAAAACCCTTCGGAATGGGGCGGATCGCCGCCGTACACCCATCGAATTCTCGGGTTCGATTTCCACGAATTGGAGCCAAATTGGCTCAGGTTTTTGGTGGAAATGAAAAGAGGGGAGGTCGGGTAGGTGTTTGGTAGGGGTGGAAGGTTGTAAAATGCTGAAAAATGGAGGGAAAACCGTCGAAAAAAGTTACCAGAATTGGGTCGGGTCGCAGGTGTAATAAGTTGGGGTGATTCCATGCCTCTCGCCTCTTTCCCTTCCCCTCCTTTCTTCTCTCCCCCATTGGTCACTTCTCTTTCCTCTCTTCCCCATTCGCCCAATCGCCCTCATTTCCCCCCTTCTCTTTTGTCCATCTCTCTCCTTTCTCTCCTCCACTCTTCATCACAACCGTCCATGTGGCTCAATTAGATTGCTCCAGAAAATTTGGAGCCTTCTAGAGTGAAGGTTAAATTTACTAAAATGACCTCGACTTTAAACGTTAATATCTCATTCGTTATAACTCCAAATTACAATATGTTTACGCTCACGCGCTCATATCGACGATTACTACCCAAATACCTAAAGGAAAATGGAAAAATACATACGCATCAAATATGTCCTCAAAAATTTTGTTTAGTCCATTAAGTGCGTTTTCGTCCTTTTACTTAAATATATTTATGCGCCGCAAATATAAACGCATCGAAACTACGAATAAAAATACAAAATACGTAATTTTAAACAGTGAAATCCAGGGATGGGATTTCACAAATGTGCTTCTAAATTTCAATAGAAGCACCACTTCTGAATAAGAGTATGTTTTAGAGAAGTACTTACAAACAAAGCCTTAAATGTTTGCTAGAAAAGATCATGAATAATACTTGTATTCCCTTTTAGGGATAGACTCATTCCCACTTGCAAATAACGCAACTTCATCGTAGAGATTTCATAATCAGAACCGTTCAATTTCTCAAATTTCATTGACAATCATCCGTACAAAATCATTAGAATGGGAAATTGTTTAGTCATTCAAATGTATCAAATAAATAAATGAGTAATCATTAATATGTTAGTTGGTTGTTACACCATTGGTTTATTTGATATATTTTGGATGACTAAATATAATCTCCAATTGAAATAATTTTTTGCATGGATGATATTCTTTATAGGAATGATCTTCAAATGAAGATTAAAAAATTGAACTGTTCTAATTATGAAATTTTTATAATAAAACTACGTTATTTGCAAGTGAGAATGAGTGTATCTTCAAAGAGGGAATGCAAGAATCATTTAAAGATGATCTGTTGTGTGGAAGATTTCGGCTTGCTTCTAATGAAGGCGATCTATTATTTTTAAAACAATTATTAATTGTGAAGATATTATATTAAGCATCTGATTAAGCTAGTGCACCAAATGTTCCCAGATGTGATTCACCCTTCGCCAAGCGCTGACCTAATCTCTCTGTGTTGATTAATTAGTGTTTACTGTTTCACAAGTGGTGAATTGTTTTCGTTGTTAAAGTTAAACAATTCTGAAAAAGATTGCTAGTAGCGAAGTCTTACCGAATCACTCATAATTGGTTTTTTTTTTTTTTTCAGGATTTATAGAGACAGTCACAATTAATTTTTTAATTTTTAGTTTTACAGATCGCTTACTAAGACGTTAGGAAACTTCGAACTTAAAACTTTATCTAGTGAAAAGAGCATTTCTTACCAAGTCATCGTCAACCAACTAATATTCGGATTCAAACTCTCTTCCCCTTAATATTTAATTTAGCATAAAATATTGCTTGCCTAGAAAAAAATAAAAATTTAGTGTTTGCTGTTTCAGACTGTCACCGATATATAATAAAGCTTCTGAACTTTTCTCTTTCCCAACCCAAATCCCATTTTCCAAATCCCGTTCTCTCTCTCTCTCTCTCTCACTCAAAAATGGAGCAGAGGATCCTAGAACTCGAACTCATCTCAGCCAAAGACATCAAAGACGTCAACCTCATATCCAAGATGGACGTTTACGCCGTCGTCTCCCTCCAGGGCGACGACGTATCTCGCGCCGGCGAGCAGAAAACCAAGACCAAAGTCTCCCAGGGATGCGGGACCCAGCCCACCTGGAACTTCCACATGAAGTTCGTTCTCGACGAGTACCTAATTCAGCAGAACCGCATCTCCCTCGTCTTCAAGCTCGTCTGCCAGCGCAGCCTCGGCGACAAAGACATCGGCCAGGTCGTCGTCCCCGTTAAGGAGCTCTTGGGTTCCGTAAAGGCTGACGCCGCCTCCATGAACTTTGTCGCTTACCAAGTCAGAATGCCCTCAGGGAAGCCGAAAGGTGAGCTCGAGTTCTCATACAAATTTGGTGACAAAGTGGCGGCTTCAGAGGCGACGCTGACGGCGGCTTCGTCAAAGGGTAACGAGCCGGTAACGGCCTATCCGGTGGTTGGACCGTCAGTCCAGCCGGTGGTGGGGTATGGTGGATACCCACCTCCAGTTGGCAGCTCTGCTGGGCCTCCGCCACCTGGATACGAGTACCCAGCACCAACGCAGGGATACGGGTGCCCTCCGCCGCCGCCACCAGGGTATGGGTACCCACCACCGCCACCAGGGTATGGGTACCCGCCACCGCCACCAGGGTATGGGTACCCGGGGCCGCCACCTGCCGGGTATGGATACCCACCGATGCAGCAACCCCAGCCGGAAGCAAAGAAGAAGAACTTTGGGATGGGGCTGGGAGCTGGAGTGTTAGGAGGGTTACTTGGTGGGATGCTAATTGGAGATATGGTATCTGATGGCGGTGGATGTGGTGGCGGTTTTTAGTTTTTTGGATGTTTGCTTTTCAACTTTTTGTTAGAGTACTAAATTTTCTTTTTGAATTGTTTTCTTTGTTTGATGGTATCATTGTAAAGTTCGGTATTGACTTCTTGTGAATATGATGAAATTTTCAACATGTGACATGATATATCATGTTTGATATAGGTAAATACCAGTTTGGTACAACTGGAATTAAAAAAAAAAAAAAAAAGGGTAAAAAGAAGTTAGGGTCTAAAATGTATTTCGGAAATATCTATAATCACGTTTTTTTTTTTTGTGTTTTTTTTTTTTTTTTTTTAATTTTATAATTATGAGTGGAAAATAAAACCCAAAAAGTTGAAGCAGCAAAAGTAAGCTTAAAAAAACTGGCTTATTTATTCTGAAACGCAAGTATAGTGCCCATTAATTGAGAGTGATGATGAATAATTTCATAATTATCATGTTCAAGAATTACATGAGATAAAAACATTAAGAAATATCATAGCTGTAAGTTCCATGAATGCATTTGGTTAGACTACTTTTACATTGAACAACTTTTGGTTTGTTATTCTATTTAAAGTATGTACCAGTTGATTATGGTATTTTAAGTGCATCAACAATGTTGAGCACTTGTGCTAATGAATTTTAGCTATTTAGTTTGAAATATTTCAATATTTTGAAGTACTGTGTTGTAGTAATTAGTATTTGAGATATGTATAAATCAGAAATAAATATATTTTCTTTTAAAGTATATTAATAATTAACTTTTATTTGTCAAATAATTAAATTAATACAAATCTATTAATACACAGTCACATTTATTATATAAAAGTTTACGAAATACTCTAACAATGTTTTTTTTTTTTTTTTTTTTGCTAAAGTTATTTTTATAATATATATTTTATCAAACATTTTACTGTTTTATTTCACAGTTACTTATGCAAATTAAAAAATAATTAATGAGCAAATACAATGAGAAATCGCCTAAGGAGAAATTATAAGTGTACAAATCATATCTTTAATCTGGTGGACTGTTGGGGGGTTAAAAGGTCCAAGTATCCAAAACACACAGAGAATTCCAGCACGAAAGCAGCTGATAGATACTACCGCCACCCTGCCCTTAACCAAATTTCCAAAACCCATCACAAAATATGCTCAATTTGGAGAAAACTCATCTTAATTATGTCTTTAAATTAAATAATTTGCATGGCATGAGATTGACCAACAATATATATATATATATATATATATATATATATATATATAATTTTTTTTTTTTTTGTCAAATGAGACTTCGTCCCATATCATGGACTGCAAAGATGGATCAATAATACTTTTATTCTAACATAAAGTTTTTGCCACGGGAACAAGTAGTCGAGATTAGAATACGATAGATTACAAGCCAACATCATCTTGATCATATTCCAACAAAATATACCTTTCTACTTGGTTTATCAGGGCCCTTATGTAAAAATTCTAGTTATTCTCTAATCAAAGGGTCTAGAAGGTTAGAGGGTCGAAAATAGTCCGAAAATCGTTTTCAATCGAGGGCTAGGTCAAATGGCTCGTGGGCCCCACGAGACAAAAAAGAACCAAAGGGTCAATCGGTTGGCCCAACCCAGAAAGCCAGCCAGCCACCCCGGGCTGGGGCGGATTTTGAATGCAACAGTAACTAGCTTACGTTAGCTAGCCGTTACATTTGAATTTTTTTTCTTTTGTACGGTTTTCTTTTGTTTTTTTACAATTTTTTTTCCTATAACTTCCTAAGCCATTAAACAAAATAAAAAAATGTTAAAAAATATTCATTTTTTCCTATAGATTTAAGTTGTTGTAGTTTTTAAATTTAAGTTATTGTAGTTTCTAAATTTAAATAATAAATTATGTTTGGCCCTCGATTGGAGATGGTTTTTTGTCACAGGGCTATGTTTGGCCTATGGCCCTCTGGCCCCTCGGTTGGAGATGGTAAGAAATATGGTCATGCACTGTTCATTAAAATATTAATTTCTTGGAAGGCTATAGCACTAAAACGAGCCATCTGGCCCTCCTTCGGTTGGAGATGGCCTTAGGGAAAAAAACAAAGAAAAACCCTAATGTGATCGATCCCAACCTTTGACTTCAGTGCCGGCGACAATCTTTCTTAATCTCTTCCTTTTCTTTCTCATCGTCTTTAGTAGTGGTTGTTTTGTCACTCTGTTAATGAGAGTCTTCATGTTTGTTGTCGCTTTCTCCTTCGACTTTTGTAGTGGTTATGATTTACTGAGGCCATTTCCAACTGAAGGAGGGCCAGAAGGCTCTCTTTGTCCCTAATATTTTAATGAACAGTGCATGGCCGCCCTCTGGCCCTAATATTTTAATGAACAATGCATGGCCATATTTATTACCATCTCCAAACGAGGGGCCAGAGGGCCATAGGCCAAACATAGCCTTGTGAAAAAAAAAACCATCTCCAACCAAGGGCCATAAGACCAAACATAATTTTACTATGGTTGCTTAAATTAAATTACCACAAAAAGTGTGAACTATAGCTAGTCAACTCTGGCGAGGAACCTCAATACAAAACTTCAAAAACAACAGTCGAGAGGAGTAACCACCAAACACTATTATAAACGCCAGACAAACGCATGCATGCTTTCCATCTCAGTCCAGTATGTTACCAAAAATCGGCTTCCAATAATCCCACACCTCCTTATAAACAAGTTCGCGTTCATATGCTTGCAGATGGTAAGAAAGCTCCAACATATTCACCTACAAATACTATAGTCTGGCAAAACATGCCCACTTGAATAGGGCTTTGGTACCAATTGTATTGAGAAAGGGATGAGCAGAAGCATGCCCAATCTTAATATCATTTGTTGAAACTCTGTATACGTACTGTACAAAAACCATAAGGAAATTAAACATTAAAAAAAAGTACAACAACATAAACAAATCTAAACCCAAAACTAACCGCAATTCTCAGCTTGCCTATGCCCCAAGCCATAACACAAAATCTGCCTCTTTCCCTTCCAGTAGCCCATCCACTTTCTGTTAGCGTCTATACAAAATTTCGAATCTATGAAAATGTGGCGTTGAATGCAATAACTTTCTAGAAACTTTTCACTTGAAAGATATGTGTAACATGTACTTTACTTTCTCAACGGAGAAAACGAAAAGCAAATCTACAATGAGTGATCTATAAATTAATAAAACGTCTAGTCTGCCCACTACGCTGTTCTAGAAGTTGAGTAGTTAAATCCATCGCCTTCTAAATCAAATACAAATACAAATACAACTACAGTCATTAATAAAATAGAAAGTTCTCTTACAAATGCTGATAGCATATGTGATAACAAATCATATTCGTTCTTCGGCATTGCAAGACCAATATCAAATGTAAAGACTTTGTAATGCAGCAATTGTGCATCCAAGGTACTTTCACTTGGGCAAAGCCAAAAAAGTCAGATTACAAGGAATTTGAAAAGCACAAGCATTTCGTCTACAGTATGAAATTCCCCGAAATTAAACTGTGTAATATTACACTACTAAAGGAGTAAACTCAAATGCAATGAAAGCAATGCATCCAAGCATTAGGTTTATACGATCAACTACTTTAAAAATAATTCAGGAAAGAGTTACGGCAATTTCCTTCTCATCAGGTAACCTTGGTAATTCATATATGCAAGGAGAATCAAACAAAAGCACAACAATAAGAATTTCATAAAATTGCTACATCTTGGAAGCGCTTTTCCGAAACACGCAATCTTACAACTAGGAAACGGAGAGTCGAGAGATGCATTGTATTCTAATCAACATGCATGGGTTCCGAGCCCCCAGCTGCTCTTCCATTCCACTTTTCTCTTCTTTCTCCTCAATTAAACTCCTCTGTTCTTCCTCTAAGGTATTCTGCAACTCATCCACCTGCAAGAACATAAAATACACCCGGAAATTACCCCACTTTCTTAAAGCGTTGTAATTCTACTGCTTAATGCACACAAGATATGGGGAATTCAATATAGCTCACATACCACGTGCAGGAGCAGAGCAAACTGCTTCTTCCTCAGCTCCAGCGTCCGCGAACTTGCGGTGTTCGCCGCCACGGCCTCTCCCCGCCCTAAAACTTTTCTTTCTTTCCCCAGCATCGGAACTGACAGGAGATTATGAGTCCGGCGGAAATTCGATTTCGAATTTGACAAACCTTAATCTAATCTCCAGAAAGAAAAACCCCATTCACAGCGGAGGATCCAGCTTCTGTTTGTGGAATCCAACGGCAAAGGAGGACGTTTGTTGGTTTTGCTCAATGGGAGAGAAAGAAGATGAATCAGAAGAAGAAGAGGAGGAAGAGAGAAAGAAAGGCCGGCCCGGGGCTAGCTGGCTGGCCCAAAGGAGCCAGCCGGTTGCCCTGATTCCACTTTTTTGGTCTGGTGGGGTCCACGAGTCTTTTGGTCTAGCCCTCGGTTGGAGACGGTTTTCGAATCATTTCGGGTTATTTTTGGCCCTCTGGCTGGATCAGTTAGAGATGGCCTTAAATAGCAACATTTGTTCAAAATTGAGATGGTGGTTTTGTGCTTGGCAAATGAGTACGAGGAGGAAGCTCGATATTTGTTTAAGGTGATTCATAGTAGGATTTTTTTTGCCAACAATTACAAAATCATCAAAGGGTGGTGCAGTTTTTTTTCTCATGGCATCGTTGTGATGGCGTGTAGGGATTTTCAGCCATGTTCTAAGCTCAAAACAGCTCCAAAAAAGATTAAGATGTTCTGAACATATCTCCAGAAAGGTCCAAACCCGTAAAATGCCATATTGGACGCCAAAAAGCCCAAATAACCCCAAAACGTCATTTTGCCAACTTCGTGCACTGGTCCATTATTTCATCGTCATAAATAAAACTCAATAGAAAAATTTGAAACTTTGACACGAACAATCTGAGAGATTCACGAACATCCTTCAATTTGAATCACTTGAAAATTTGACTGTTTGATCACTTTTTGCTTGAGAGGAATTCACATGTCCTACATTAAAAAATATAAATCAATGTATCAAAATTTCACTTAAATAATTACCAAATCATAATAAGAATGTGGTAAAATATATAGTATATATGAAATCAACTTATTAGCTTTCTCAATAGAAGTGGGAACGACAATACATGCCAAACTGGATATTCGTTTTTTCTTTTTCTTTTTTTTTTCTTTTTTTTTGTTGGGTAAAACAAGGTTCGACCAATTTATTTTTCACTAGTATTTCGTAGGAATATATTTTCACTAGTTAAGTTGGACTCTTGGAGAAGAAGTATAACCTACAGATGAAATTAGATTTATCCTTACCGAATTTTTTTCTACTCTGGATAGTACTCCCTTTCCTATTTTGTCACTAACACTACAAAACTCAATCAGTACTATTAGAATCGTACATATTGAGTACTACATATATGCATTTTTAAGATGAAGAAAGGTACTATATATATACGTTCTTAGTAATGATTCAGTTTTGTAAAAAAAAGAATCGTTTTGAAGGATGTCTTAGTTGTATCATGCAATCTGTACTCTCTTAGAATTCATATCGGAGTACAACTCCAATTTTCTTATATATCTCCTTTCTTAGTTATAGCCCAATATTTAGGTTTGAATTATTCGATCCCCTCTAGCACCTATATACTCGAATACTCTAACCTCTCTTTTATTAACTCTCTCTCTCTCTAGATTAATGGGGCAGATGACACTAGAAGTGGAGCTCATCTCAGCCAAAGGCGTCAAAGACGTCAACTTCTTTACCAAGATGTCCGTCTACGCCGTCGTCTCCGTCCTCGACGGTGACTCCCATGAACAGCAGAAAACCAAATCCTTCGTATCCCAAAACTGCGGCACTCATCCCACCTGGAATAACTTTCACATGGATTTCACCGTTGACGGGAGTCTTGCCCAGCAGAGCCGCCTCGCCCTCTCCTTCAAGCTCATCTGCAAGCGCCGCCTCGGCGACAAGTACATTGGCCAAGTGGTTGCTCCCATTAAAGAGCTCTTTGACACCATGGCCAACCCCAACTCCACCATGACGTTCGTGGCTTACCATGTTATCACAAAACCCTCGAGTAAGCCCAAAGGTGAACTCCACTTCTCATACAAGTTCTACGATAAAGTGGCGGTTTCACCGGCTGAACCGCCGTTTGCTTGGCCACAATTCCAACATGAACATACCGCACGGGGGCCACCGTATGTTCCAAGGCAACCTCAATATGAGGATACTGCACTGGCATCGCCTTATGTTCTGCCTCAAACCCAATATGAGTATACTGCAACGGCACCGCCATATCCTCCCCCACAACCCCGATATAAGTATACTCCATCTGCACCGCCACTATACGGATACACGTCCACGCCACCCCGATATCAGTTCACTGCATCTGCACCGCCACTGTATGGATAACCGTCTCCTGCCAAGAGTACCCATGCCAGCGGCAGTGCCAGGTTGCAGGTACCCGTAGGTGCAGCAACCTTATGCCCCCTAGTCAGCTGGTTCGTGGGCTAATTGGTTTACACATTGATGAGAAGAGGGATCTTGCATGAGCTTCTAAGTGAGTAAGTTGGGACTCCCCATATTGTCAAATTGATTTTATGGTGTAACCTATGGGAGAATGAATCTTGTATAGGCTTATAAGTAAGTTAGACTACTCTTCATATTACCGATTGATTTTACGGCGAAGCCTCAACTTTCTTTAAGAAGTACGCGATTAATTTGATGGTTGTTGATGTTCTTAATTTTTTGCCTATATGTGAATATGAAACTAATAAAATGGGGTTTTGTGTTCGAAGGTGAAAAACGTTAGTAATTAGGCTCTTACTAATTGGTTCAACTTTGTTTTGATATACAGGAGTTAGTAACTTCTGCTTGTTTAGTTTCCTAATTATGTCTCAATTTAAATGTTTTTAGTAGGGGTTTCGTCTAGTAGATTTGAACTCATTACTTGCTTATATATACTGCTTGATGGTGGTTGCCTTTCTGTATGCATGCTTGGGTGTATCTGGTGACGAGGTTAAACATTTGATCAACAAATGTAAGGCTGTTGTTGCTTACATGGCATAACCCTGAGCTTTGAATCAGCTTGAAAATGTTTTGAACGGCTGGGATTGAAGGGAGGGCACATGAAATATGAGGGGAGAGATGTTATAGTTTATCTAGATACATGTTTCCATTTAGGTTTTAGATTCATAGTCATTGTGAGACAGTAAAACTTAATTAGTATTTAGGGATTGGATTGGATTAGCACCGGTGGCTTCCTAAGTTGTGTTGGATTGTATAATCAGAGGCTAAAGGGTTTCGAAGAGTCTAGAACTCTATGTTGGCGTGAGGATCAAGAAATTGGCTATCAGGTTTGTTCTCTTATGAATGGAACTCTTATGACTCGAGCCACTAAACGTACACTCGAGGCCCAGAAGCATTCTTGGTTAGTTTTCGGCTCTTGGACCATGGAAGCTCAATTCTACCTTGTTCACTTTTGGTCTATAGCCCACAGTCCTTTTAACAAACAGTTCCTATAAGTACCTTAGGCTACTGAATGTCCACCAATTAATTAACAATAAGCAGGGAATATCATCAAGGGAAACATCACCTTCCATGTTTTTATTTTTATTATAACTGATATTTCTACTTTAAGTAGGATTAAGAGAAGGGGGTAGGTTTTGAATCCGAAATATAGTAGGATGTAGGTTTATTCATTAGGACAATCCACTATTTGCGTACATCTCATACTTACATAATATCTATATATATATAGTTAATACAATAAGAAGCGAAATCTAACCTTTGGAAAGATGGTTATACTGTTAAAGCGTCTAAATACATGGGCAAGGAGTTTATCAAAATATATTATGGCATTTTCGCATTTTACTTTTGTTCCCCATCATTACTAATTTTGTTCAGTCATGAGATCGAATAAATCAAAAGAAAATCAAGAGATTGAAACAAGGAGAGAGTTGTAGAAAAGAAAATGAAAACTTACATGAAATGTGATGAACATATATGATGGTAGGAGGTAAAATGACTAATAATAATAGTTCAATGGGAAAATTGGCCAAAATAAAGATTCAAGCAAATCGAAAAAGATAAGAGTTGAAGAGAAAATCGTCCAAAAACTCAAAATACAAAACATTGGAGTAAATTGCATATTCACTCAAAATTGATAGAAGCATCCTCTTCACATAACCTAACACTAGCAAACACATCTATAATAGACTTCCAACGTGATTACATCCTAAACCCCATTCAAATGTGGAATCTTTGTCTAAATTAGGGCTAAAGCATCTACTCGCATAAATTAAGTTGTGCTTTAAATTCGATCTATACATAATTTTTTTTAATACAAGAAATAGGGGTGAAATTCGAAACTAGAACCTCTGGTACAAAAGTAAAACCCTCTTAACCATAACCACAATCCCCTTGCCATCCGTACATAATGCATTCACGTGAATAACGAGAGAATATATAAGCATAGGGGCTTTTCCAAATATATTACTATATATTTAGGAGAGAACCTACATTTCTTTTAGTGATTGAGATAGGTCGTTCCTTTATTCTTTTAAAGAAGAAATTACATTAAAGGATGATATACAAATATCTTGCTTAATTAGTTAAATCGAGGACTTAAAAATTGGCTTTTCTTGAGGGACAATCACATGGACATGTTTTATACATGTCACAAGTAATAGAGCTTTCCTTACTTTATGGAGACACATGCTTAGTGTGACGATATGGAGAGCTAGGGTTAAAGCAAAACAACCATGCATGATGATGAAAAAAGCTGGTCGAGGATATATAAAAATATTCCCTAAAAATAACTTTGGAATTTCCAGGAACAAAAATGGTTTGAAGAAAAAAATAGGGATTTAGATTTGAGAGAATCATTGATATCTGAGGTGGAAATTTTCTCTGTAGACGTCATGATCTTGATGCACTCAAAATTCGATTTGGTTGCTTTGCTTTTCTCTGAAAAAACAGAAAAGGATGGTGAAGGTAACATTTTCTTGAAGTTTCTAGCAGAAGTCTTGATAAAACGCATGCATGTTGCCCGTTTGTGAAAATAAACTACATATCCTAGCAAAATGAACGTGATAAACGATTTAGAGATAACAATTTGACAACATAATAAATGCATATGGTAAGACAAACACTTCCATCAAATAAAAGTGATTATTCTGGAATATTTCAAGAATGATCAAAATGCATAGTTGTGGAAGGAATTAAAGAAAAAACACTTGAGCAAACCAGGGCCGGGCCGGTGGTCCAAACTTATGAGATTGTTGAGAGGAATTTCATGAGAGAGATGTGACAAAATTGGAAACCCAATTGGCAAAGTTCATTGTCATGAGAGGAGAAATGCTGGGTTTGGTAGGATTGGGAGGTCTGTTTCAGAGGGCCAAGTGGCTGGAGAAGGAAGAAGCAAAATTTAACAAGGGCTTGATCATAGCACTGTGGGAAAAGAGAATGTGTGTCCTAAGGGCCAGCATGCTATATGCATATATCACACCATCTCCGCTGGTTTGGTTGGGTGGGACTGGATTCTGCTGGAATCCATGGCTGCCCGTCATTTTGGAAATTTCCAAGTTCCAAGTTGTTGGTTACTCCCCCTAAGAGTCTTAAGACAAAATAACCCTAGCTAGGTACCTACGTAGCTAGCCAAAATAGAAGATGCGAAAACTATAGGGAGTCTCATTGTACTTGTTCATATCTAGAATGCTAACTCTATAACAACTTCTGAACATGAATTTTGTTTATTGTGTAC
Organism: Pyrus communis; assembly: GCF_041283825.1. Lineage (NCBI taxonomy): Eukaryota > Viridiplantae > Streptophyta > Magnoliopsida > Rosales > Rosaceae > Pyrus > Pyrus communis. The sequence goes on from NC_142577.1 coordinate 20,727,572, forward strand.
AATAACAAAAAAAGAGATGAAACTATCATGGGGAACATGTACAAATTTACCATATGACCTCTTATATACTTTATAGAGTTTCTTCATAATACGAATCTTATTTGATAAATATATAGTTTTCTACATACAGAAATACTATTGCTACAATAAAACTGAATTCCTACTAAAAGGGGCTCGTATAACACACAATGCTAACCTAGTAATAACTACTACATTTCACCTAAGTGTGCTGGCATGCAATGCATAAGATCATAAATATAAGGACTTTAAGTAATGTTTTTCAATAAGAAATATTATAAAAATTGGAGGCAAATTGATGGGGCAAGTAGTCAACAGTTAGGCAGATAACACTACTGCAATCCGCATGCTTTGGCTAGTGGGAGCTGGGGGGATTCACATTGGTCACCTTTCTACAGATAGTGAATTACCATGGTACTCCCAAATATCCTGCTCTCCAAGACTCCAACAACTAGACTTTAGAATCCTTTTCATTTTGGTCCCATCATTCACAGCTCATATCTTTTGCCACAACCATTCACATCCTTTGAAAAAGACATTAAACTTTTTATATCTGTACAAGCCGTTGAGCATCTCAATTTTTTCCTCTCAGAAATTTTATTCCACGGTCATCCAACTACTATATTGAAACCGAGCGACACTTCATTCTATTATTCTACTTGAGATGATATTTCAAAAACATATAAAATTATACCTTTCATGTATATGAATGTGACAATTAATTCAACTATGAATATTTATACTCTTGTCTCATTGTATTATCTAATGACATTAATTAGTTGTTTATATTGTGTCGAACTATATAAATCGATCGATCAATATGCAATAATCTAAAATCACTAATCAAGTGGCTACACAGGTCTTGAGAGAGCATCAAATAAATCGTGTCACATTCAATGTCTTTAAAAATGGAGTATAAGTGTTACAACGAAAATTTCACCTAAAACTCAAAACATTCCACTTAAAGGTATATAAGGTAGCGTACATACCTAAGTGAATATTACATCATGCATGAACTCTCCCTCAAGACTCATCAACATCCAATCACCTTTAGCCGACCCCAGGACCTTAAATACCAAATTCAAAAGAATTTTAAGCTAAAATATCATATTTTTAAAGGAAAACTAATGAAAATGGTTTGAAAACTTTGAGTTTTAACGATCAGGATTGACTTTTTGTTAAAGCTAAAATATCATATTTTTAGTGTAAAAATTTAGTTTTTCGTTAAAGTGAATAGTACTAAGAATTTTTCACTACGTTATGTATTTTTAATTAGTTTAGGTACTAGTTGAAAAGTCAAATTAATTTGTTAGTGAAAATGACGATAACGTCCAACCCTACAATCATAATTCATAGTCATTAACCTTCCCAATGAACTGTGACAAACGTGCAACTATGTAAGACTATTTTTAGAAGGAAAATTTGTCACGACGTTAGCCGCTTTAGGGCATAGGGTTTAGTTCTAAGATTTTGGGCGCCCAAGGACATTCTATAACCCTAAACCGAAAATGATCAACCCCAAACCTTAATGGACCTTCTAAAACCTTAAACCCTCAAAGTCAACCCCGGACTTTAAGGGACCTTATGAAATTCTAAAAGAAATAAACTTGAGAAAAAATGGTAATTGCCCATGTCTTTTATTTCGTCATAGGTTCACTTGCAATAAACTTTGTGGCTTATCCTTAAATATTTAATTGGCCTTTGATATTTTTCCTTGAATATAGTATTTTTCCTTAAAACTTATGTTCAACTTGATATTTAATAATCTACCTTACAAAATTGGCATGTTAATCTGCAGCATACAAATATATACATCCATATAATAATTTATGCCCTCAAAACCACAAAGTTCAAATCATGATCATTTTCAATTAGTCATTTGGTCTAGCTAGCTAATAAGCTTTCTCGAGAATAAGTCTCCATCCTAATTATATTTTTTTCACAAACAAAACAAAGATTCCCAGTGTGGGGTTAAAGCCTTAGGGAGAAAATAAAAAATTTAAGGAAAATAAAAACAAGGATTCTCCTATCGGATATATGATATGCCCATAGGTGATTGCTACTGGTCCATGGCTGCATGTCCCAAACACCATGACCCTTGTTGTATCCTTACTAAGACTACCCCGCAATCAAGTGGACGCCACCTTACCCTACTATACCCGCATCCAAACATGCCCATAATTTCATTTCTCCAAAATTTAACCTGACGACATTTCATTTTACCTATAAAAACACATACCCAACATCATACAAACAACGCATTCTCACTCCTCCCTACGAGCTTTTGCCTGCAGTTGTTTAACCTTCTCATCACAAAACATGTCTGGGGTTTGGGTTTTCAAGAATGGCGTCGTCCGGTTGGTGGACGGGGCGGATTCCTTGCAAGGCTCCAACTCTCGGCCACGCAAGGTGCTCGTCCACACTCCAACTGACGAGGTCATCAGCTCTTATGCCGTGCTCGAACGCAAGCTGTACTCACTCGGTTGGGAGAGATACTATGACGATCCAGACCTTCTTCAGTTCCACAAACGATCCACCGTCCATCTCATCTCTCTCCCCAAGGATTTCAACAAGTTCAAGTCCATGCACATGTATGACATTGTTGTTAAAAATCGCAATGTGTTTGAAGTGAGGGACACGTAGTCCTTGGACTAGTTTGTGCAGCGTGCTGGATGTATTTGTGATGACTTTGATTCTGTGCTAATTTGTGTGTGTTTGTAAGTTTTTGGTTTGGAGCTTACTTTTGAATATTGGTTTAGTTTGGATTGGTTTAGGGTTTAGGGAAAGCTAAGTAAGTAAAGTAGTTTAAGGGTGTGTTTGGTGATTGATTGTTACGTTGGGTAATATTACAGTTTGTACAAATTGTTATTATGTATCGTTGTGCAATGAAAATTGGGTCTCGACTCTTGCGTTGTGTTCTTTGTTCCACAGCCTCTTGTTTTCTTCGAGAAGATCAAAAGACAGCAGTTTCACTCCCTTTATATTAAATCTCTACCAAAAAGAGAGGCGAATTTCGTAATGTTTTTAGAGAGGTAAATTCCACAGAAGTTTTGGTCTACCTTGGTCACTCCCTGCAATCTTTCGAAGTTTGCATGGAATTATGATTTTCGGTCTCTCTTGATCGTTCTGGCTCTGGTTATGGCAGGAGGTTTGGTTGTAATTTTCTCTTTTCTTACCTAAACCCTAATAAATTGTAATGTACAAGGAGCTTGTAGATTAATAGCATTTATCCTTCCCATAATATTGATCGTGCATAAAAAAGATCCATTTCAATCCAAAATATTCGAAATGATTAATTATAGGTCTCACAAATGTCTTGTGGATGAAAAAGATTGATCTAAATGATTGGAAGTGAGTGGAATTTTGAATTCACAAGTGATGTGGAATTTCCATATGGCATATATATCTAGTATTCTTGGCTTTTGATGGTGTCTTGTTGACGTGGAATATGAGAGAAAGGGGCAACGACACGTCGCTTAATTTGCTTTGTATGCTTTCAAGGTATGTTGGGTGTGTCAAGATTTTTCATTTATTCATCAATAATGCTATTCTTACCATATTTTTGTAACACAATTGTATACCACCTTAGCATGTGGACAACTACATCATCTAAATTAATTAGCATTTAATTTCAAAATGTTAATCAATAATTAATAAAAAGATTGTTAATTAAATGATAATTGTGGTATACGAGGAGTCTCATTCTTCCACATAAGATTATTTAAGTGTTTTAATTAATAAAAATATTGAAATTAAATGATGTAGCTTGTCCAACTCATCTGCGACCTAAGATGGTAAATAAATGTGGTATAAAATTGTGGTAAGAATATCATTAATACAACAATATATTTATATTAATTAGGAGAAAACACATAAAGCTAAATTATAAGACTATATTTTAAAGAGAAACAAATTTTTTTATTTATTTTATAGAGGAACAAAACTTATTCATTGTTTATTTTAATTGGCTTTACATTTTCAATTTTACCTCTTTATGTTTAAAGATGGATTTTTTGTCTCCTTATATCTCTTCTCTTTTTTCTTCGGTACTCCCTATTTTATTCCCTCCTTGCAACCTCTCTCTCCACTACTTCTTCATACTTCTCTTGCTCCTCCTCTTCTCTCTCGTAATATTCCCTAGATTTATGAGAACCATTGATATTTTTAATTTTATTCTAGTTTTTTTATTTTTTATTTTTTTTTATTTTTTTTGAGGTTTTGATGATTTGGATGCATGAATTTTGAAACTGATCTTGCAGAAATGTTAGAATTTTGAAACTAAATTTGCAAAATTGTTGGAATTTTGAAACTATTCTTACAGAAGTGATGAAATTTTGAAATTGGTCCTGTAGAAGTGTAGGAATTTTGAATGATCTTACATAATTGCTTAATTTTGAAACTAATCTTGCACAAGTGCATGAATTGTGAAACTAATCTTGCACAAGTGCATGATTGTGAAACTGATATTGCAGAAGTGCATAAATTGTGAAATTGATTTTCTAGAAGTGCGTGAATAGTGAAACTGATATTGCAAAAGTTCATAAATTGTGAAACCAATCTTACACAAGTGCATGAATTGTGAAACTGATCTTGTATGAGTTAGTTTTTATGGATCTAAAATCAGTTTGAAGTTTCTATAGATGGTGTAGTTTAGGACAAATCTATTGGGGGCACGGCTAAAATTTTGAATTTTTTGTTTTCTTTTTTTAGTCTAGGTTTGTTAAGGTTTGGGCTTTTGTCTCTTCTTGAAATGATTCAAAACTAGTGGAGTTTTATGAAATATATTTTATATTTTTGTCCCCATAGGTAAAAAGCTTCATATCAATTAATGCCTAAGAGACTTAAACCAACCCACATATGAGTCAGCTATAATAATTTAGTTAGAATTCGCTTTCAAAAAAAATCAAATTTAAAACTTATAACTTATAAGAAAAACATCAATAGCTATAATATTAGGGAATTATTTGGCACTACAATACTTCAAGTTTTCTATAGTTTAAAAGGAAAAATACACATATAAATTATGAGCAATAAATTTTTTATAATGCCAATAATAATGCCCTAAGTTTAAACGGCACATGTGTCAAGATTTTAGATGCATGGGTTCTATAAAATACACATGGGAGTTTCATCATGACAAAGTTTGGTGTAACTAAATATAATTTTATTAATCTCGATGTACGACTAGTGGACCCAATATCATTCGGCTAGGCCAATCATTTGCTTTGCTTACCAACAACGTGGTTCCGCCACGTGTTCATATACAAGTGGCGGGGTCTATCCTATCAGTAAAATGCATTCAAAATGCCGAAACTGCCCCTATGAACACCTAACAAGTGAAGGCAAATTATGGGGTTTTCCTAGCCCAAAAGTGGAATAATATAGCCAGGCAGGCATGCAAGCTAGCAAGCCGCATATTTTGGGTGACAAAACTAAGATTTTTCTTGAAATATCCTGACTTTATCTGAATAAATGGTAATCAACTTTTACTCGAAACCGAAAATTTTGCCAAATATGGAAATATACAACTTTGTCAAATACCCAAAAAAAATTGTTTTGAGTTTTGACTTAGGGAAATATATAAGGAAAACTAACGAAAAGTTCAAAAAAACTTTAGTTTTAATGAAAAATGACGAATAAAGGTGTAGTGAAAAGTGCTAGAGAAAGATAAAAATGTGGTTTTTCGTTAAAAATGAACAATATCATAAGTGTTTCGTTAAAACTCTCAAATATACAAGCAAAGATGTTATTAATTTGAATTTCTTTGAGGCATCATGTTGTTATTTATTCAATTTGAATGTCTTTTATCAAAGACAGTAACATTGAAACGCTAGATTTACATTGAAGTTTACCCTAATGACCGTTCATCTCGTAAATATAGCGATAAGTATATACCCCTATATCTTCATTAATCACCAAGTTAGAATTGTTTCATTAAGTAATTTTTCATAACCAAGTTTGAATTGTTTCATTCACTAATTTTGTTCATTGACTAATCACATAACAGTGTTTTATCTATTTAAATCTCGGCTAATATAATCAAAACGTCATTATTTATAATGTACATACAAGATACTAATGTACAATGCACATGTCATTTAGGATTAAATTTTAGGGTTCGGCATTATGATCAGCACGTCCAAAGTGTAGATTAGGGTTTGGCATTATTATTTTTTTCTCTTTAGGATATTCTAAATAGTTTCCCGAGAAATATGAAGCACATGCATGCATGAATGAATTCAAAGATTTTGGAGCCATCATCAAGCTGCCATGCATGGAGCGTGTCCAAGCAACATGTGCTATAAAGAAAGGCTATGGAGGAAAGAGATCTCCTGATAAGTATCCTAAGAGCAACTCCATCCTTTAGGTTTAGGGCGATAATTGTTCGGGCTACTGGACAATTGGTAATTATTATCTTAGTCAACAGTAATTGACCATAAAGAAAGGCTATGGAGGAAAGAGATCTCCTGATAAGTATCCTAAGAGCAACTCCATCCTTTAGGTTTAGGGCGATAATTGTTCGGGCTACTGGACAATTGGTAATTATTATCTTAGTCAACAGTAATTGGCCGAGTGCATCTTCATCCTGTAAATAAATTGCTCAAACAATTGTCATTAAAAAATTAATATTACGCTTAATTTCGAATAAGACTTGTAACACGTCATGTCATCTGTTATTACCCGAAATTACATTTTCCGTGACATCATCCTAACGTCAGACTGTCTCAAGCGATGGGTTGGGCGATTGGGGCCCGATCCTTCTCTTTTTCCCTGTAGCCCGACTAATTGCACATGTACTGGGGCTCATTTTGTTGGTTTTCGTGAATTACATCATCCAATTTTTTCTGGCAATTGGAAGGCGTAGAGTTGCTCTAAAACGAAAGGACTGAGGCGCTAAAAACTCATGTGGATAAGAATATATCAGCATGTGTCTATATAAAAACTCATAATTCATCATAATATTGTAGGTATATATGCCCATCCCTTGTTTGAATGGGGTACAATCACTTTTCGTCGAGCGGTCAGTTCCTTTAAATCAATGGCCTTCTCAACAGTGCCAAAGGGCAATAATAATCGAACAAACCAAAAACCAACTGAGAATAAAGATCGATATATAATATATATATACACATATTTGATGGAGAAGAGCCAGCAATATTGGAGCTCTTTGTTTCTCTTTTTATACTACGTATATTATATATCCACTGATTATCCACAAATGATGGAGCAAGAGAGATCCTATTTGTCTTTTATGAGTTTGATTTTGACGGCAAGATCAGAGCTTTTGTCATGTCAATGCCATTCAAACCAATTTCATATGAATTGTCAAATAGTTGTTAGAAGATATTATCAATGAATTTACAGAGTCATATGTAACTCCATGCCCACTCGGGACTACGTATCGGTATTGAATATATTATCCTTTTGGCTAGAGAAGCAGGGGTGAAGAAAAAAAGAAGAAGTGAGAGTCTGAAATTGTATTGAAATTCAACTTTAAAACTAAAAATCCTCTTACGTAATTATTATGGTTTGGCCAAATCATTACTGACATTGTTCAATTATATTCACGATTTTGATCCTAACTAAATCAAGCCGAAATGTTCCCCCAGTTCTGAGAAATGTTTTCTTTTTTGCTACTTTGTAAGGGAGTTAAATACTTTTTATCGAATACAAGTAATATTCTACATTAATATACCTTAAAGAAAGAATTTAAATTGAGAAAGCAATCAATTAAAGATGAAGATCCTAAGAGTCATATTAATTAATCACTTACAAAAAAAAATGGAATATTTAACCTAGTTTAATTCTAACTCGTTTGTTGACCACGTGACAAAAAAAAAATTCAAAAAGAAGACCAAATAACTCTATGATTGGTGAGCCAAAAATGATTAAATAATGTAATGACAAATGTATGTTGTTATCAGTCACATGATAATATTAATATATACAAATTCTATGATTTTCTAGTGGAACCCTAAACCCTAATCCACCAAAAAGGAACCCTAGCCAGCTCTAATTTCCAATTGATTGGGAAGACCATTGGGACGATGTATAAACTTCAGTTTAATTAGTCTAAGCACGCCATTCGTACTATTATAATTTATTTGTTACTTTTCTAAAAGTTCTGTTCTAGGGTTTGAAATTATGTGGCTCAGCGTTAGGTTTTTCAAACTATGTAACTGTTGCTTCTGCTGCGCCTACCTTAATTTCATGGGACTAGTCTTTTGGGAAATAATTTCATGGAACTAGTTGGACTTGGACTCTCATGCTGCACTTAAAGGTCGGTGCATTAAGGCAAAAAAATATTGAAGTTGTTCAGCAAGTTTGGCAGGCTATGACTTGTGATGCTTCTAAATGATTATTAAAACTGCAGGGAATAATGTGTCGGAAGTGCACCGAAAGATGACCATGGGAGGTAGAGTACAGGGACATCCAATTGAAAAGTTCGGGCTCATTTGATAACCAGATCGCTTTTATTTTTTATTTTTTTCAGTATACAGAGAGAGTACGAGGAAAAACATATCCTTCAGTTTTCGGAAGAAAATTACCACAAGTGGCCTAAGCACGTAGTTTAGACCGTTTACGTTCTCCTAGAAAATCAAGGTTTAAAAAAATTATGATCATTCACTATTTGATTTTAATCTAACAGTAAAGGAAAAAAAATAAAACAACAAAAGTTAAATAATTACTCACTGTTAAATAAGATTGAAAGGTGAGTGACTATAATTACCCTGGTATATAGGAGAGCAAGACTGCTCATATAAATTCTCCTGGTTTGCATGGCGTGTAGAGTAGAGTATGACAAGTTCACATTTAAACAGTCAACTTAGGGCCACATGTATTGGCTGATTTGGTATTTATGTGCTTTGAAAAAAAAAACTGCTTCTGCTTCTACTATGCTGTGAGAATAAGCTCATTTTTGCTGCTTCACGTTTTCAACTTTTTTTCACCTAAAACTGTGAAAATAAATTGTTTTTAAGTGTTTACCAAACACTTTTTCAGCTTAACTTTTTTTTTTTTTTTTTTATACCTACTTTTTATAAAAGCACATCAGTACCAAATCAATACATAATATCGTTACTCATTAGAGGCACATTCGACATTAGCTGAAAAAAGGCAAGGAATTTGTAGCTAAAATGGCTTACAACATTTACTCGTGTACTCGAGCTCTATGTTCCATTCTCGTAGCCCAAATATTTGTTTGTGTCAAAAAATTTAAAAAACTAGCTGAAGAGTATCTGTCTTGCTTAGTACCGATAATATCCAACACATGCAGAAGGAAGACATCATTTGACAGCATATGAACATCTAGTATTCAGAATAGTAGATATTCAGAATAGTAGCGTTGAGCTTTGATGAAATTAAGGTTCCACCACAAAACCAATTGACAATATAAGAAGTAGCCCAAGATCATATGAGCATATAACAAACCTTGTCCCTCACCTATGTGAGACAACTCTCAACAAGCTTCTCGACCCTTTGCCTAAGGATTAGTCAGTTCTATTTAAGTTTCTTTTGGAACATATTAGGAATCTCCTGATCTTATCAATCACGTAAGATTCAGAAACGAAAAAATTAATCACCAAAACCTTGTCTGCATTGTTGCCATATTAAAATAAAAATCTAGAAAACATATATAATGAACAATTTGATAAAGCCAAATGTAAGAATTCTCTCTCTCACGCTATCCCCTCGCCTGCCCCCGTCCTGCCTCTCCCTCTCCTTCGCCCTCCATGTTCAACACAATCTGTTGAAATGAAGCTCATGTATCGCATAATTCGAAAGCATTGCTTTGTGCCTAAATACTACTAGTTCGTGCAGTCAAATCCATGGCAAATAGAAAGCCAGATTACCAAGACCAGAAGTACGAGGATTCCGAAAACGACCAACTTTATCTTCATGTTTTGATACCACATTTTCCTTCTTATTTGTGTTCCCTTATTTTTGTAATCTTGGGCCTGAAAAATGCAACAAGCAAACTTATTCAGCACTTAACTAAGGGGTTAATACAGAAGACAGATAAAAGGGCAGGGTTGATCTTGCCTCCGCTTACCTGAGAACGAAGATCTTCAGTCTTGTCAACAAGAACAGTCAGGTTTTCCCCTCTATCGATAGCCTGAAAAGCATGTGTAGGTGGAATAAGCATGAAATGCAATATCTACGGCCTGGTTAATTGGTGTAACGAATCATATAATGCAAGGTTTATACATCCCAGATGGTGACCGCGAGAAGACGTACTGGGCTAATCTTACTAGAATGAATAAACAAAGTTGTAACGAGAAGCTCTTTCTGTTCAAGTGTCTATTGGGATTGACAACCAAGAGTTACTTTACTCAACTGTGGTAATTTGTACAATGAGAAACCATATGCCTAGTAGACAGAACAATGAATTCGTACTTAACGCTAGTAGCATGGGGCTACCTTGTTTGCAAACAAGTAAAGTACTCCAACCACCAATACAGTACAGTAAAAATCAGGGACCTCCCACACGATTCGAATAATTTTATATACTCGAGTAAATTTTAAAAGCTGACATAACAGAGTAATAATACATATAGCACCACAGCCAGCAATGAGCAATGTAAATCACGACAGAAGCCCCCGTACGCCATTCTAACAGTCCATAACACCTGTGAATTACAAAATCACAATCAGAGAGGGACAAACAAACCAGCAAGGTCTCCTTGCTTTATATCTTTCTGATCCTTCTTAGTTTGGGACTCCTCTGCTTTAGGGATTAGGAACTATATCTGAAATTTTTTTTACTTCCTCTAAGGAAAAGCTTGCCACTTGGATTGAAACGCAAATCATTCCCTTGCCAAAAGAATTAAGAAAATAATACTCTTCAAAAGATTCTCCATGCATTTTTACTCTCTAAAGCTATGGATTTGCCATTTTTGATGACCACCACCCGCCTTGGCAAACCCCAGCACCAACATTACCACACCACCACCATTAATAAGTCACACATTCATGATGGAGCCATTTGACACATCCACTATGAGGTCACATCTCTTCCTATTACTAATAACTGCTAGTTGTTAGATTTTATCCATCATTAGATTTTCATAAATTTTTGAAAAGCTAAGTTCAACAACTTACTTGATTAAGGGCAACTTAGAAATTTTTTTAGTCCCACTTAGTGAGGACCAATGTGTCTTTCATGTACAAATGTTGAGGGAGGTCTAAGTAGACTTTGGAAAGACGGGATGTACGTGTTTGCTATTTAAAAAAAAACAGAAAAAACGAAAAAAAAAAAAAAAAAAAACAAGAAGACAAAAAACAAACTTCTGGCAGAAACATCACTAATTAGACCTGTGTGATGCAGATGGTATATCAATAACTAAAAGCATTCCTACTTTGACACTGAACAGATGCACTATATCTGAGAAAAGAAACCATACCTTATCAATATTCTCTAACATTATACTTTTAACTTCTGAAACTTGCGCCTTCACTTTCAATAGTTTTTCAATCTCTTCTGCATGATCAATTATATATTTCATGTGCTCTTTCATAACTGGTCTGTAATTTTCAAAATCATCTCAGTTTCCATTTGGACAGAAATTTGTTCTCAAAAGAATAGAGTTACTTGAACATAATCTATCATGATTCATGAATGAACATACCCGAATTCCTTGTTAAGACTTTTGGCAATAGCCGTATCTGCTTTACCACCCCCATATCTTTTTCTGAAGTCAGCTCTCACTCTTTCTAAAAATGCAATAGATATCTGCTTGCCAACAGAGTCTTTGGCAACAACACAGTATGCTGCAAATTCCATAAAACACGGATAAGAGGTCTGACACCAAAAAACTTCCCCCTAAAAAAACTCTCAGATTCAAAGTACTTTGATTTGGGCACACACATAGATGCATCAACAGACTACAGAAAATAACAGATTGTACAACTAATTCGTTAACATCCAGTTCATACAGAAACTAAGACTATCTCGAGCATATTGTCAAGGTTAAAACTGATAAACTTTTAAAGCTATATACAACATTTATTGAATTGGACATTTGTATGCAAATAGTACTAGCATGAAACATAATAAAATAAACATATAGCTATTGAAATGGTTCAACCCCAAGCTTGTGCTTTGCTTTATCTTAGATGAACTCACAGGTCATCTCTGTGGCCAACTGATAGGCACAAATAGACATTTTTTTTTGCCCTTTTAGTTAAAGAAGGCCAAAAGCCTGGAGCTGAGAGTCGAACTCCCAGCGTGGGTGTGCCTAACAGCTCTTAACAACTAAGCTATGAGCCTCCATGAACTGATGCTAAATTTGATTTGGGTCATATAATAGCTATCTATTTCCATAAAGTGAGGGATCCAAAATATGGGGCAGTCAATTAAATTATGGGTTGCATCCTAAAGAATGCATGGTGTAAGTACAGGCTCTACTATTAAATGAACACAATCTAAGAAATGCGATACCAATCCATGGAGACTAAGAAGTTTGTTTGTTTTCTCTTCATAGTGAACTAGAGAATTCAAAACACCATTTGAATTTTCAGCATCTAAACGCGGAAGAGCGTTGATCACATTTACTATTATTCAAATGGTATTTAAAGTGCTTCCTTCTTCTTCATCTCATAATTATGTAAATTATTTCATCAAGTTCCTTCCTTTTCAACAATTCAACCAAATCTACTCACCAAAATTCACCTGATTTCCAAGCCTAGTCAATATTAGCTAAATGCCAAGTCTTCTAACTGTCGAAAGCCCAAACAAAACAAAAACAAAACGAGACTCAAAAATTTAACTTCTTTCCCTTTTTCAAAAATTTTCTCAGCAACCATACTGAAGAAAGTTGAGGTTTTACCATAAAACCAATTGACAATTAGGAAGCAGCCCAATTACTTATAGCTATAAGCACATGCAAGGTCCCTTCTTTCCCCGTCGTGGGATTCATACTCAATACAAACAGTTTAAAAGACTCGAACTTTACCAAAGGCTCCGAAAACCAAGCAAACCCTAGTTCAAAAAGCACACTAATTTCCAACTTCCCACTACAAACCAATCAAATCCCAGATCATAAATCCTCACATTTCTCTCTTTCACATTAGATCCAGCTACTCCGGCATGCAATTCAAGCTCCCGGACTGTTTGTTTTCCCGGAAAACAAAAGAAAATCGTACAGAAACAGAAAGCAAAGAGATCAGCCAGCTGGAATCGAATAGAACTACGCACCGTATCCATCCTCCACGAGGAAATTGAAGGTGTGGTGATCGCAGCTGTAGGTGAACTTGTTGTTGGAGGAAGGAAGCTTCTGGAGACACTGCGCCGCAATCGCGGGGAAGTTGCCGGTAAACTGGGTGTACTCCGACAAGATCATCGTACCTCGGGCCACGAAGCTGTAGATGAACGATTCCTGAGTCATTTCCGAGTTGGCGAGTCAGCTGGCTCGGAGGTGTGGAAGCAGCAGTAGCAGACAAAATCGAAGGCTCTGGTTGGTCTTTGTTTCTTTGTTATGAAGTAAGAACTTTTGCTTTCGGGGTTTATGATGCTTAATTAATTATGCTTAACGTTCATCATTAAGTCACTAAAACAGTGGAGTCTGGAATTAATTATTATTTTAATTGAGTTTAGTGGACAGCGATTCGTTCCTGAGCGATTCAAAACTGTTTTGAGAAAATGCTTTTTGTTGGACTGAAAGTCGTAAGGCGTCTCTCTGCTTTGACCGGTGTAGAGTGTAATGACGGTAATGCCCCTATTTAGCCGCAAGGGCGCTGTTATACAATTGGCGATCCAGGTCCGCAGAGGAGCGTATTCTTGGAAATACAACCGATTACTAAATGAAAAAACAGCCGGCGGCTGCGTTGTCCGCACAAGTAGCGTTTGCAGTTTTCCGTCGCCTTTCAATATTTTCAACTTTGGCTACTCGATCGTCGTGAAAAAATGTTGGCCATCCTCGACCGAATGAGAATTAGGTAATTCGTCATAACCTTATAGTTTTTTAAAAAATTAATATTTTAATAAACAATGTCAGATCATATTTTTTACCATCTCCAACCAATGGGTCAAAGGGTCATAGGTCAAACATAGCTCTGTGACAAAAAATCATCTCTAACCGAGAAAGGGCCAAAAGGCTATTTATCCAAATATAATTTATTATTTTAATTGAATTAATATAATAACTTAAATTAAACTACCTCAATAATTTTTCGAGATGGAATGATTCTTACCATCCGTGGTTATGTATCCACAAATTAATTCACAAGACAACTGGATCACTTTTTGGGCTCCTTTTTAAAACTACGAAGTAGTAGAAAAGATTATTTCCATCTGTCTTCAAATTAATTTAACAAATTCCCATCTGTGAAAATATTGGTGGGTTAATAAATGCCCACAATGATATTGAAAATATTGGTAGATTTTTCAATACCCATACAAAGTGATATTGACTTGGGAAATGAAGCAGGATCTTTTTGTCAAAAGTGTCTGCTGTAAATTTCAATGTATAATTAATACGTTTGTTTAAGTTGCTCTATAAATAGAGTGATTTGTATGCTTTCAAGATACATAGAGAACAAAAAAATATCAATAACATCATTATCTATCCCTCCATCTTTTATTTGTCATCCCCTTGTGTTATAGTTATAATGTAATATTTTACACCTGCTTCGCTCCTGTCACTAGTAAAAGTTATCTATCTAACTTTTACCTATTTATAACACGTTATCAAGACGACTCTTTAACCATTTCTCATTTCTCTTCGCTGAAAGAAAGGAAAACAAAAATGTTTCCTCTAAGGATTTTATTGTTCTTCTTCTTCCTCTGCCTCAACTACTGGATATACCCTCGCGAAGAACTGTTTGCATCATGCCTGCTTTTAGTTTTCAATCTAACAGTTACATATATCTTTGATTTCTTGTTTGGTGTAGCTCTTGATTACTAACCCAGTGTTTATTTATGTTAATTTTAATGCAATACAAGATGGTTTGGTACAATCGCTCATCTTGAACTGCAAATTTAATCTTACTGCAATCCAAGATGGTGTAGTATCATCGCCTATCCTGGACTGCTGATCTAATTTTACCCCAAATTTTAGGTGGAGTGGTATAATCACCCACCCTACCCTGCATATTTAATTTACCTGCTGTTTAATTTCATTGCAATTTTAGGTGGTGCGGTATAATCACCCACCCTACTCTGCGTATTTAAATTTTCCTGCTACTTGAGTGGTGCAGAATAATCGCCCATCCTATATTATATTATTTCAATGAGAATGGTGCGGTACAATCGTTCTCCTCATTCATCATCTAAATCTCGAGCTAGAAGTTTCAAGTGCTTATCATTTTGGCCTGAATATCAAAATGAAAAAAATTTGTAAGAACCAGAAGTTCTAACACTACATACCTCCAGAATGCATATTATTGCAAGTTCTTACACATCTCAGTTCTTCTTTCAAAAAAGAAAATGGCGAACTTGGCAAAACTTGATTTTGCTGCTATGGACATTACTGGAAAGAACTACCTTACCTGAGTAATGGATACCAAGATCCATTTGGAGGCAAGAAATCTTGGAGAAACAATCAAGGAGGAGAACAGTGCATCTTCTCAAGATCGAGCAAAGGCCATGATTTTTATCCGTCACCACCTTGATGAAGGACTAAAGAGCGAGTACCTAACTGTTGAAGATCCGTTAACTCTCTGGAAAGCATTGAGAAACAAATACAATCATCATAAAACGGTGATTCTTCCAATAGCTCGTTTTGAGTAGACTCACCTAAGCATCCAGGATTTCAAGTCCATGGTTGAGTACAATTATGCGATGTTCAGATTTAGCTTCCAGATGAAACTCTGTGGGGAAATCATCATTGAAGAAGATATGTTGAAAAAAACGTTCAGCACTTTTCATGCCTCAAACATGCTCCTACAACAGCAGTATAGAGAGTGGAGTTTCACTGAATACAACCAGCTGATATCTGTGTTCCTGGTAGTTGAACAACACAATGAACTCCTGATGAAAAATCATTAGTCCCGACCTACTGGATCTGCACCATTCCCAGAAATGAATGCTGCTTCCCTCGAAATGAACGTCACATCATCTGGTGGCAATAATCATAAACGAAGACGTGACCACATGCAAGGACGATGGAACAAGAAAGGTAAGAATCATAGTGTCCAGTTTCACAACCAGGTTCCAAGGCATAATTCAGGCTCGAACTTCAAAAATGTAAATCGCCACAAAGGTAAAGCTCATATGAACAAAGCTCTAAAAAAACTCTGAAGGAGCCTACCATAGGTGTGGTGGCAATAGGCACTGAGTGCGTACTTGTCGTACCTCAAAACATCTGGTAGATCTATATCAAGCCTCCATCAAGGAGAAGAGTATTGAGACCAATTTTCTCGATCAGGTTAAACCAATGGATATACATGATCCGGTGTGTGACTTATCATGGAAGTTGAACACAAATCACTTAGATGTATCAGACTTAACTATGGAAAGGGGAATGAAGTGTACCAATCTGACTGAATCGTTTATGTTTGATGTACTGAACTTGTAATTTAAAACTAGCATTTCAAATTCAATAAAAGTGGCATTTAAATTTCTTATTATAAATTGCTTTTAACCATGATCCCCTTACTAAAAAAAACATGGATAAGAACTATGGTCATTCTTAAAACAAGAGCAATGACGAAGATATTTGTCTTACAGACAGCTCAACCACGCATATAATACTTCGAGATTGAAAGTATTTCTTAAGATTGATGCTTACAAAACTAAAGGTAACAACAATATTAGGCCAATCAGATGTAATTGAAAGCTCAAGGAAAGCCCAGATTATGTTACCAAATGGAGCAACATTGTCTATACAGAATGCATTGTACACTACTCAATCTACTCGAAATTTGTTGAGTTTCAAAGACATATGTTTAAATGGATACCACATTGAAACGAAAAGTGTAGCAAATGTGGAGTATCTATGCATTACCCCCAATGATACCCAGAAACATATATTGGAGAAGTTGCGTGGTTTGACGAGTGGATTATATTATACATACATAAAGACAGTTGAATCACATATTGTCATGAACCAGAAGTTCATTGATTCAAAAGTTTACATGTTTTGGCATGACCGTTTGGGTCACCTAGGATCTACCATGATGCATAGGATCATTACCAACTCTAATGGACATCCATTATTTTGCAAAGATTGTTCTCAAGAAAAATTGGTAATTAGACCATCACAACTAAAGGTTGACGCTGAATCCCCCATCATTTTTGGAAAGAATTCAAGGGGATATTTGTGGGCCAATTCAACCATCCTATAGATTATTTCGATATTTTATGGTTTTGGTTGATGCATCTACCCGATGATCACATGTTTGTCTCTTGTCTACTAGGAAGATAGCTTTTGTGAGACTTCTTGCTCAGATAATTAAGTTGCGAGCAAGGTTCCCAGATTATCTCATTAAGTCAATCCGACTTGATAACGCTGGTGAATTTACGTCTCAAACTTTTGATGATTACTACATAACATTGGGCATTAATGTTGGACATCCTGTTCCTCATGTCCATACTCAAAATGGTTTAGCAGAAGAATTGATCAAGCAGCTTCAGTTAATAGCTCACACTCTGCTTATGAAAACAAAATTGCCAGTTTCTGCATAGAGACATGTCATCTTACAAGATGCATCATTGGTTCAATTGAGACCTATAGCCAATCACCAATACTCTTCAGTACAACTTTTGTTTATGCATCAGCCAAACATTTCACATTTACGAGTTTTTGGTTGTGCTGTTTATATACCTATTGCACCAACACAACGTACTAAGATGAGACCTCAACGCAGACTGGGAATTTATGTGGGTTTTGATTCACCGTCTATCATTAGATATTTGGAATCCTTGACAGGTGATATGTTTACAACTCATTTTGCTGATTGTCACTTTGATGAGATAGTCTTCCCATCGTTAGGGGGAGAAAAGACTGTTCCAGAAGAACGACAATAGCTAACATGGGTTGTTCCCACTTTATCTCATTTTGATCCACATAACATTCAATGTGAAAATGAAGTGAAAATGATCGTTCATCTTCAACGCATTCAAATGCCAGATGCATTTAATGATGCTATGAAAATGACAAAATCACATATACCAACTGCAAATGCACATGCAAGAATTGATGTCCCTGTTGGACAAAATAAAGTGGCAGCGAATGATTCATATAGTGCAAGCCTGAAGCGTGGTAGACCTCTAGGTTCAAAAGATTTAGCCCCTCGAAAGAGAAAGACAATGGCACAACTAAATCTAAATGAACTCATTCAAGAAGAAAAAATGAATGACAAATCCACAATTCATGATTCTGTACTTTCAGAAAAAGAAAATGTCCTTGGTGAAACACATGTACATGAAAAAACAGAAGTACATGAAAGCAAAAAAATCTCCATAAATTATGCTTGTATTAATGAATTATTAGATCGGAATGAAATAATCATTGACGACATGTTCGCATTCATAGTAGCCACCGAGTCTTCAAAAGGTTAAATTTATTGAATTCAGACAAATCTGTTCTAATGAAAATTTGGCAGACATGTTCACCAAGTCTTTACCAAAGTGCATGTTTTAGAAGTTAGTGCAAAGTATCGGATTACATCGACTTACCATTTAGCTAAATTTGAAAAATGCGGAATCAGGAGGAGATGCATATCAGGGGGAGCACCCATGATAAATGCATGTTGTACTCTTTTTCCTTCGATTAGGATTTTTCCCACTAGGTTTTTCCTATCAAGGTTTTAACGAGGTAACATAAGCATATTTAACACTATATCAACAATTCAAGTAAAGTTGTACTCTTTTTCTTTAGCTATGGTTTTTTCCCACTGGATTTTTCCGAGCAAGGTTTTAACGAGGCAACTAATGTTGATATGTGGGCATCCAAGGGGGAGTGTTGAAAATACTGGTGGGTTAATGAATGCCCACAGTGATATTGAAAACATTGGTAGATTTTTCAATACCCACACAAAGTGATATTGACTTGGGAAATGAAGCAGGATCGTATTGTCAGAGGTGTGTGCTGTAAATTTCAATGTATAGTTAATACGTTTGTTTGAGTTGCTCTATAAATAGAGTGCTCTGTATGATTTTAAGATACATAGAGAACAAGGAAAGATCAGTAACATCATTATCTATCCCTACATCTTTTATTTGTCATCCCCTTATGTTATAGTTACAGTGTAATATTTTACGCCTACTTCGCTCATGTCACTAGTAAAAGTTATCTCTCTAACTTTTACCTATTTATAACACCATCAAATTATAAAAGCAGTAATTCTTCTAACATGTACTTATATATACGCATTATATATATATATATTTGTGGAATTAAATAACTAAATTACCCAAAGTAGTGCTTGGATGGAAAGGTAGCTTTTAAACCAGTAAGATGAGGAGGCTGGCTGGTTCATTTAGGCCAGCCAAGTGGCTTGATAGGGTGTTTTTGGTCTGGTGGGGTCCATGAGCTCTTTGACCTAGTCTTCGGTTAGAGACGATTTTCATGTCATTTCGGCTATTTTTAGCCCTCTGGCCAGATCGGTTGGAGATAGCCTTAGTTAATTTACTAATTCGTAATGAGATTTAAAGGAAACAAAATCTAAATTCGTTGCCTTGTTGATTGAGTTGTGAAAAGTACAAAAAAAATGTGTGAATATTATCTTTTTAAAAGTTTAGTACTGAATTGTCGTGTCCTTGTGCATCAAAGTTGGTCTCGTGAAATTTTCATTTTTATCGTGAAATTTTTTTTGTTGCTGATGACTTTGGTCGTTTGAGTTTGTCATGTAGTTTTGGTCTAGTTTTTTTTAGCAAGCTCCTCCTTCTTGCTATATGTTGCTAATTGCAAATATAGATGGGGCATTGTGACCTCATGATATTCTTATGTAATCTTTCTTTTCTTTTAGGTTTATATCTCGTTGTCAACAAAAGAAAAAGTAAAAAGAAGTCATGAATACTATCAAATTATGTGGACTGTCATAAATTAATTTTGTGAATATTTTAAACTAAAAATATTTACATTCCGATAAACATTTAAAAATCACTAAACCGACACATGAAACTCATGAAACACTATTGTGGATGCAAATTTCTTCCTCCTTGTTTTTGGACAAAATTGCACCTATAAAACAAATAACACATTTGGTCAAGGCCTAGAGCCTCACGCACCCACGATGAATGGGGGGCTTTAGCCGAAGAACCTTCGATGCCAAAGTTAGAATTTTGAAAGAAAAGTGTTTGAAGAATTTAGAGAATTTTGCAAGGGAGTTAGAATTGAGTTTTGGAGAGAATTAAGGTGTTTATATAGGGGTGTGGTCGGCCACTTGGATGGTTTTGTGGGTGAAGTTCATGATTTGTGTTTTATTAACAAATTAATTGAATAATTAATCAATTAATTAGCTAATTAATATAATAAAAATGAATGATTTAGGGGTTACCTTGTGGAAAAGATATGATGAGAGATAGATGAAATAGGTTATAAATAAATACCTATTTGGGCACTTTTGACTTGATTGAGGGATGTCCACTGCTCGAGCATAAGAATTCTAGTGTGACTCGAGAGTAATTTTGTCCTTTTTACCCAAAAATTCATGTGTCGTCTCTTGATTATTTTTGGCTCCATAAATGCCCCCACACTTGTTGGGCTGCTCGTAGGAAAGGGCGGCAGGTATAGAGATCTCCAGCTTTGATGTAGATTCTCACTTGGACTTGGAATTAGATTCTTCTGGGAAAGGGAAATAAATTGCCTCCAAAGCCTATTTAAGTCTACCTTAAGTACAGGATTAAATCAACTTCAAAAGACAATTATTTTTCCTACAAGAAATAGAGAAAACTAGAGGATATTTGTTCCCCCTCCCCTAGCACTATTCTTTGTTTGCCTATGCAAAGAACCGTCTTCCGTTGATTTCTTTGTCTTTTTCGCGTCGCATCGATGTAAGAAAAACTTAATTCTCTTTGTCTTCCTCATGGGTGATGCTGTCACGGGGCAGATGTCAGGGTGGTGCAGCACGTCGGTTGATAGGAGTCAGGAGTTGACTTAGCATGGGTCAATGAGGTAGTGTGGCAGGGGTCATTGCTTGTGCTGCTTGGTTTGACTGAAGCCAAGGATTGGCTCGGCATAAGCCGAGGAAGTGGTGTGGCATGTGCCACAATTTGGTATGCCTCGTTTGGGCTGCTTGCCAAAAATGAGGAAACTGCTTGAGTTTGATTTATCAGCTGTCGTAAATTAAGCAGTCAATGATGAAGCTGCCAAGATTGAAGCTGCTGAAGATGAAGTGTCGGCTGAGTGAACTGTTAAGTGCAAAGTGGATGCTACCCCCTTATTATTTGCTGCCTAGTTAATCTTCAAGCATTCGATCTTTTGAGCTATGTGACCTTCTCGCACTAGAGAGCTTATCCAAATGAGTGTCGGGGAATTAGTTTACCCTCTTGCACAGGAAAGCAATTAGTTTACCCTATCGCACTAGAGAGCTTACCCATATGGATGTCGGGGAATTGGTTTACCCTCTCGCACTGGAGAGAAATTAGTTTACCCTCTCGCACTATAGAGCTTACCCATATGGGTGTTGAGGAATTAGTTTACCCTCTCACACTGGAAAGTTTACCTATATGGGTGTCAGGAATTGGTTTACCCTATCACACTGGAAAGCAATTAGTTTAACCTCTTACAGTGAAGAGCAGACCTATACGGGTGTCGGGAAATTGATTTACATTATCGCACTGGAGAGCAATTACTTTAACCTTTCACATTGGAGAGCAGACCCAATATGGGTGTCAGGGAATTGGTTTACCCTCTTGTACTAGAGAGCAATTAGTTTAACCTCTCGCACTAGAGAGCAAACCTATATGGGTGTTAGGGAATTGGTCTACCTTCTCGTACTCGAGAGCAATTAGTTTACCTTCTGACACTGGAGATGTCATGCCCCAGACCCGGAGTCCGTGGAAAAATTCAAACCCAAGTCTGAAACACGAACTAAAAACTAAATAAATAAAATTAAAACTAAAACAGGGTGGAAAATAAAATTCTTCTTATTTAAAATAACTCAATAATTCTTTACAAGGCTAAATAAATAAATATAAATTCTAGCCTCACATCTATTTCGTCTCATCTGGTCCACCCTTTTGACAGTTTGGTTAGTAAACCTGCATAAAAATTGAAGGTGAGCTTCAACAGCTCAGTAGGGACATAACCTTACCACGGTAAATTGACAATTTAAATTACGTGTTATAATCATGTAATCAAGTACCAAATCATTATCGATAACCTGCACGTCCCATACCATGCATTTTACCTCTACAGTGGTGGTTCGAATGTTCTAATATACAAATTAATCCCATGTAACTCAATCATCCCCATTTCCCCCTTTGTTAGTCATCTTGCCAAAACCATTCGTCGCCAATCCCGAATTACCCAAAAGAAACTGTGCACTGTGAGCTCGCTTAAGACTTGGTACCTACTAAGAGTTTGGCTCAATTACACAAAAGATCATTTCCAACTACCCTTATTTCTAGAATTCCTTCCTGAACACTGAAACTCCAACCACACGACCAATTATGAATGATTCACAAATACTTTCATTTATCATTCACATATACCATAATATATTCTCAACAAATAGCATTTCATCAATAATTTCATAACCAATAACAAGTAAACACGCAAAGACAATATTTATCCAATTAGCAAGCTAGATCACATTAATCAACCAAGAAGATCGATAATAATAATATAATGCTTCACGAAATTTAATAAAGCTAATCTTCATAAAGGTCTGCCGTATTTCCCCTACCTTCCAAAGCAAGCAATCAGAAACCAATCATATTGACCACACCTTGTGAAATCCGATGTTCTCCCTTTATTTTCCACATTCATTTCTGCATTCAGTAACCCAAGAATAAAACCATAACCCTTAATTAACAAGGTTAAGATCACTTTGTGCCAAACAAATCTCAATAGCCTATATTTCTCATATTAAGGTCCCTGCTCTCCTTATTTTCCTTTTCTTTCTTCCTAATTCCTTAATCTACACGTGTAGATATATATACATTTATGCATTCCCTCTTATTTACAGTTCAACCTATATGAAAACTCTTCATTCTCTTCCTTCATAATCGCACAACCCTTTGCATATATGCATATATATATATATATATATATATATATTAGCTTGTATAAATACTTAAACCCTAGATTCCTATAAAAGTATCAAACTAGCTTGAATAATACCACCCATGGACCACGACATATGAGTTAACTTCATGGAATTAATAAGAGCTGACTGCTTCTATTTAGGTCAATCCCTTATATTCCTCATTTTAGTTTTAAGGAAAGAATAAAGAATAAGAAATCATTACCTATAATTTGGGTGCCATAACGTTAACATGGGCGTAGTGGATTAATGTCTTAATCACTTCCTTCTTTTTACCGGCCGGTCTCTCTGTCCCTTATCTCTCTCTCTCTCTCTCTGCAATTCCCTTCTTTTTTTGTTCTCGTAAGAAACTAATCTTTGCACCCTTGGCTCAAAACCTATTTATAGGAAGCTAAAAGTCAGCAGTAGCTCTACTTTGATTGGATGGTCTAGCGATAAGAGATAAAACATTAACCTGTTACAGATATGTGCATACACGTAGATGAGGTGCTGTCAACAATATAAGGATGCTCTTATCCTACTTATTACTTTTCCTAATCATTTCATTAATCACAACCCGTGTTTACCCAATTCCAAATCAGAACCTCAAACTCACAAGCTTATCCAACTCAAACTTAGAAAGACCTTCACGTGGCTTCCATCCACTTCCTATGTATATTTATTAGTGACTAAATATCTAACCTTATGGAAGACCGAATTAAACAAAATGAAGCATATAAGTACATAAAAATCAAAATCTTTTCCCTTATCACAAATATAATATAATTTAAAATATGGGCCTTTACAGGAAAGCTTACCCAGATAGGTGTTGGGGGATTAGTTTACCCTCTCGCATTGGAGAGCATGAAAGTCGTTGTCGTGAGTGCAGTTGAGGAAAGTTGGATTGCTGGACAACTGAAATAATCCTCAGCCTGCTAGATCTTGTTTGGCTATCTGCTTGAGACTTCGAACCGCTTGTGAAACCCACGTAAGTATGTAAGTGCAGTGAGCTGCTCCCAGAATTATTACGCCATCATTAGACGTTTCGTCGTGTGCCCTTTTAAGGCTTGGGTGGCACAAGCCACATGGCAAGATCGATAAGGTTGGAAGCCGTGTTGCAAGATTGGCACAGTTATGAGCCATGGTGATAGATCAATGACTGCCAAGAGCCGTGAAGTAGGTAGGCACAGTTGTGAAAGCAGTGATGGGGCTGGCTTGGGCCAGTTTGTTTGCAGCAAGATGAATTGGACCACTAGGTTAGTGATGCTCCGTTACTGGTGATGTGCTGTTTCAGTATTGAATCGTCTGGGGTGTTGAGAACAAGGCATGCCCCCGATTCTTGGTAGTTGGGCTGGTGTGTCATTCTGGTATTCATTTGCCCCCGGCATGCCATTAGGCTGAGCTGCTACCTTTGTCAAAACAGAAGTAATCTTTGTATTCGATAATCTATGTGAGATAGTTTTGTCTGCTCGATCTTGTCATTGAAAGATAACCCGCTTATGTTGGTCATGTCTTATCGGAACGTCTTGTTAATAACTTCGTTGCGCTGGAAAACACGCAATCGCTTGGTCATGAGCCTTTCTACTTCTTTCTGAATTTGCCTTTGTTGGGGTAGCGAAGCTCTCGGCTGCCTCCGGTCGTGACTTGCTGGTCTAGGCTGCTTTTCCATGTGTTCGGCTCGTCTATGCCACTGCTGCGGTGTATGTGGTATATTCCTAGCAGGCGAACGGGTAACTCACAAGCTGCTGGTTGAATTTGAGCTGGATTGAATGACTGTTTCTCTTCGTCCGTGTGCTGCCTACTCCGATGTGAGGTGGATGATGCTCCTTGCGAGCCTTGCCACGAGTGAACACTTTGCCTGGAAGGTTGCTTATGTTGATTATCGGAGTGTGGCCCCAACTATGAGTGTATGTTTGTCCGTAGGCCTAACTGAGAGTGCACGTTCATTCGCATGCTAAAACGAGAATATACACTATCTGGGGGGCCCAATTGGAAGTGTACTCCGTCAGAACGCTCGGTTTGTGACTAGTCAAGTGGTTGCTTGTTAGGACGTTGCTGGAGAGGTTCATCATTTACCCTTGTCCTACATTGGGACACCTCGTCTAGGGCACATTGCATCTCGGTACGCTGTAATAGCTGATTCACCAAGAGTGTTTGATGTGGGAGGGCGTTTATCAACTCTATGACTTGTCGAGACAAATGTTGTTCGCCATCTGGGTTGAAAGAGCTTGGACGAAATACATCTCATTGAGTAGTGGAAGTGTAATGGACTTCAAGTGCGAGATTTGAGTTGGGATGTCAAATCTCCAGAGAAATGGGGTGAAAATACCCTAAGTTCAATCGTTAGTCCTGAAATATGAAGCTGGGACGGTTGAACCGGTTGGGATTGCTTGGTAGTCCACAAGAGTGGGTTGGGCCTCAAATTAAATCGTGGGAGCGGGTTGGATCCCCGGTGCAAGTAGGGCAGCTAACGTGGATTGCCCTACATGAGGTGTGCATGGGCACTGCTGGGCTTGGGCTCTGCTCGAGACAGCGCTGGGCTCACGCTGGCCTTAGGCCCACTAACATTAGGTTGTTTTTCTTGTCGCAGCTGCTTGGGCTTGCGTTGTTGAGGTAGTGGCTCGGGTCGGCTGGCGCTGGGCCTGGCTCGGCTGCCTTACATCGTGGGCTACAGATTGGGCTATATGCCAAGTGAACAAGGCTTGGGCTTGCACTGCTGGGTTAGTGGCTTAGGCCTGCTCGCGCTAGGCTTGGCTTGGTTGCCTTGCAGTGTGGGCTACAGATTGGGCTATGCACCAAGTAGACGAGACTTGGGCCTGCACTGCTGAGGCAGCGGCTTAGGCTGCCTCTAGCGCTTGGGCTTACTGTTGCAAAGTGGCATGTGCTTGAGCTTGTGGTTGCCTCGTTGCTCGCTGCTCATCGTGGGCTTGCTGATACAGAGCTGGCCATTCCCCACTGCCACATTAGTCCCTGTGGCTGCCATGGTGGTGGTGCTCTGTGGTGGCAAAGTTAATCCTTTTGCCAATGCTTTGAGCCTCATCATTGTGGTGGGGCCACGTCTTGTCCTTCATCATTTGATCCGGATCTTTGAATGTATGAAGTTTTGTTCGTCATGGTTTTCGAATTTCCTGTCATTGTATTTTTTCCTCACCTCTATTCAAAGAATTGAAAAACTCTAGGAATAAGAAAGCATAAAAAAATTACGAACGAACGAGAAATAAGAAACTTTGAATGCAAGAGTCTTCTTCGAGCGTCTGAATCAAACTCTCAATGAAAGCACCAATTTGTGGATGCAAATTTCTTCCTCCTTGTTCTTGGACAAAATTGCACCTACAAAACAAATAACACATTTGGTCAAGCCCAAGAGCCTCACGAGCCCACGATGAATTGGGGGGAAGGGGGGCTTTGGTCGAAGAACCTCCAATGCCAAAGTTAGAATTTTTAGAGAAAAGTGTTTGGAGAATTTAGAGAATTTTGCAAAGAAGTTGGAATTGAGTTTTGGAGAGAATGAGAGTGTTTATATAGGGGTGTGGCCGGCCATCTTGGGAGGAGATGGATCGGCCACTTGGATGGTTTTGTGGGTGAAGTTCATGATTTGTGTTTTATTAGCAAATTAATTGAATAATTAATCAATTAATTAGCTAATTAATATAATAAAAAATTAATGATTTAGGGGTTACCTTGTGGAGAAGATATGATGAGGGATGGATGAAATAGGCTATAAATAAATACCTATTTGGGCACTTTTGACTTGATTGAGAGATGATTGTCCACTGCTCATGCGTAGGAATTCCGGTGTGCTTCGAGGGTAATTTTGTCCTTTTTACCCAAAAATCCACGTGTCGTCTCTTGATTATTTTTGGCTCCATAAATATGAAATAATATGAAACACATGATAAAGATAATTAAACACAAGACACATGAACAAACACATGGTTTTGGAAGATGGTAGAAAGAAAAATTGGAAGAATTGTAGGAGAAAAGTGAGTTTTGTGTGGATGTTTCTACAAATACATAGGTATTTTTAGAGTTTTTGGGTGAATTTTGAGTTAAATATTTTTTTATAAATATTTTAACCGTTAGATTTAAATTTGGGCCGTTAATATTTTTTTATACCATTAGATTTGATCATATTTGATATCAGTTGTTGGATTCAATAAATTTAAAAATATAAAACAAAAATATTATCTAAATTAAATATGGACTGTTGAATAACCAACAACCCATTTGAATGTGAGTCGTTGATCAACCAAAAGAGTCGTTGGGCTCAATTTTATTGGCAGACAAGTGGGAGACACGACCATGTGGGTGAGGGCCGCAAGGGGTTGCACTTTGCAGCTTTCAAGTTGGTTGAAGAGTGTGCCTCAAATGGCGCACGTGAATTTGGTTGCTTGTTGTCCAATTTCATCTGTTCCACTCTCACATGGGCTCCACCACTAATCTTGGCCTAAATCTTGGCTGTAATCTAGCTTTTTTTTAGGTTTTAGGATCAAATTAGAAATTGGGTTGGAATGAATTGGGGGGAATAGAAAGGAAATTATAGGTTTTAGGCCATGGGTTGGAGTTGGCTTAATAAGATTTAAAGGAAACAAAATCTAAATTCGTTACCTCATTTATTGAGTTGTGGAAAGTAAAAAGAAGTATATAAATATATATCACCTCAAAAAAGGTTAGTACTGAATTATTGTGCCCTTATGCACTAAAGTTGTTCTTGTGAAATTCATCATATCTATTGTGAATTTTTTTTTTTTTTTTTTTTTGTTGATGATTTGCGTAGTTTGAGTTTGTCATGCAGTTTTTAGTCTAGTTTTTTTTAGCAAGCTCCTCCTTCTTGCCATCAGTGGCTAATTACAACTCCTCCTTCTTGCCATATGTTGCTAATTGCAAATATAACTGAGGTTGCGTGACCTCGTGAGATTCTTATATAATCTTTCTTTTCTTTCAAGGTTATATCTCGTTGTCAACAAAAAAAAAAAAAAAAAAAGAAGTATATGAATAATATCAAATTGTGAGTTACTTTTTTGACGAATTACTTTGATTGTCGTATTTGGAAGGTCTTGCTTTACTTTCTATGGGTAACTTTGATTTGGGAAAAGTGGAAAAGCCAGTATATTTTTCTCCACCGTGTTTATTTACATGTTTAGTTTTCATAATTGGATGAATTTTAGATTATGTTTACATGGCATTCAGTGCAAAGCAGAGGCAATTAGGCAAAGTGCAAACAATCATAATAAAGAAATTAAAGGATCAAACCTATTTTGTTGCAAGAATGGAAATTCTGATGTGGGCTTTGACGCTTCGTTACAGATTTTGGTTTCAGGAGCATGCGGCATAGAAAGGAAAACCGAAAGGTGGAGCTAGGACTTCTGTTGCTAATTTTGGGATGAGCGACAGTTTTTATAGGAGAGAAGAGTGATAGTTTTTTTTTTCTTTTGTTGGAAGCAAGGGAAAACAACCAAGGCACAAAAGCCAAAAGAAAAACAGGAAAGCCTACAGAGAGGCAAACACCAAGAAGGCAACCAAGTAATGAATAGGGATAGGACATAAAGACCCCTCCATCGAGTGGAAGCGTCACCCCAATCACTACCACAATGAAATTAATGTGGACACGGCAAACCATCATTGTTCAAAACAAAGATCAACGAAGATGGGGGCCGATCGACCCAAACAAAATCACTCATTTCCGTAAAACCAACCAACGTAATCTCATGCGCCGCACCATTAGCTGATCTGGGCACCCAAGACCAGCGACAGTTCTGGAACTCCCCCAGTTGTTTGACCCAAGCCAACAATGGGTAAGACTCTTAACTGCCCATATCCAAAGAACAAGAAAGACATTTAACAGCATCAAGAGAGTCATATTCAATAATGTTAGATGTGACACCTAAAGCAGCTCCCAATTCACAACCACGAAGCAAAGCGATAGCCTCAGCAGCAACAGCCGAGGAAGCTTTAAGAGAGTACCTTGCGGCAGCCACAAACCTCTCATCCTCATCCCGCATAATCACCCCAACAAAACCCAACTTAGAGACCTTTGACCAACTAGCATCCACATTAATCTTAATGTTAGGAGAGGCAGGAGAGCACCACCGAGAAACCTGGCCAGCCTTACCTATCCCGTCCGATCTGCAAGACCCCAAAACCGTCCTCGCAACCAAAAAAGAACCCAAAGCAGAAAAGACAGGAAAAAGCACTTTAGAAGGGTTAATAGGCACCTGATTAAACACAAAACACAGCGTGCCTTCCAAATAAACCAACAGGTAAAAGCAATATAAGACTGCAGCCACTTGGCATTTGAAGAAAAGCTAAAAGAAGGAGACAAAATAACCTGTAACCAAACCACCCAAGAAGGAAGAGCAGAACGATCAACTTTGTAGTTCAAGGCACCTCCAAACCAGATAGGCTCAACCCAAGAACATTGAAGAAATAGGTGCTCAATAGATTCATCATGACAACGACAAATAGAACAGGCTGGGGAAAGGGAGGACCTCCGGTGAAAAAGAACAGCACAAGTAGGGAGGCAATTGTGCATAGTGAGCCAAAGAAAATGCCGCAGCTTTGGAGGCACCTCAAGCTTCCAAATAACTTTCCATAATGCCTTAGGGACCACACAGGCATCAAATTGCCGAGTATCCCTCAAAACAATCGATCTACTTTGAATCCAACGATAACACGACTTGATCGAGTAGGTTCCATTCTTGCTATAATCCCAGACAAGCCGATCCTTGTGACTCAAATCACCAAGAGGTGTATCCTCAATAGCCTGTTGATCCCTCACCGAGAGGAAAGGCTGCAGAAGGCTAAGATTCCACCGCCTCGAAACCGGACAGATAAGCGAATTAACAGAGTGATAGTTTTTGTGAAAACGAAAAGGCCACTACAATCGTACTTTTTGTGAAAATTGAGAGAGAAGCGATAGTTTTCTGACAACAAAGAAAGAAAGCATTTGGTTGTTTTGAGAAAAAAGTTATGGTATTTCGATTTTCTAATTTTAATGGGTATTCAAGTTGATACGATATTGAATCGTGTCGTTATCGAGTAACTCGATAAGCACATGTTAAGCTAATAAGTTGGTTCAGGTATTCACGTGGATAAAATATTAGACAATAAGAAAAATATTAATTTAATAATATTATGCTACTAAAAAAATACTATAATTACCAACGGTAGGATTTAATTCCGAATTGAAAGTTAAAATATAAATAAATATATATATATTTAAATTAAATTTAGAAAATTGATGAACGTTGGATCAATTAAGATTTAATCTTGGGCATCCGATGTTTTTCTCAATCCTAAATAAGGCTCTCTCTTATTCTTGAAGGCTCGAATTTAAGCAGCCACTCTGTCTCTCTCTCAAACCTCAACTTCGGCCAACCACAAGTCCACCACCACTCTTTCTGTTACTATCATTTGAAAAAAAAAAAAAAAAAAAAAAAAAGAAGAAGAAAAGAAGAAGCAATACTTTAAATTATAATTTACACACCCAATATAATTCTTTACACACACACACACACTATCTCTGCAACCAAAACAGACCCCACGATATGTACGTAAATAGAATAAAATAGCTTGATATTGGCAATTTTAAGAGGTAAAGTGAGACGAATTTAATTTTAGAGATAAAATGAATTAAAAGATATGGCTATCAATATATATATATATATATATATATATATATATATATATATGAATCTCATATCTATTAGCTAGATAGTACAAATGTGGTATGAAAAATATAAATTTAAATCATCTTCAGATCTATGTGTTTGAAATTTAAGGACTTAGAGATCCAATTGTTGAAGAGAGAGGTCGTGCTCTTGATTTATCTTAAATAAACCAATAAAATAAGCTAATAGTAACCATAAAATAAAAATTGAATCATCTGAATTTCTCCATTCATAAACTCAGAACACAAATAATAAAAAATAATTTCAATTAAAAAAAAAGGATAAAAATAGCAACTTTCAAACAAAAACAGTCCAAGTTGTCGAACAGTCACACACAAAACTCAGTACATTTTACAGGCGGCAATCTCAAAGTCCCACTCTCCGCTGAGTGCCTGCTTGCCGACCCAACCGACACTCAAAATTCAAAATTTGAACTTCCTCTTCTCCTCCTGTTCCTCCAACTGAACTGAAATCTCCAAATTTCAAACAAACACAACTCAAACAAACCTCAGAAAGTCAAAAATCTTCATCTGATCTGGTCCCAATCCCAAATGGCCGCCGCCAACTCTTCTGATTCCTCAATTCCCTCCACTCCTCCACTCTCCTCCGTACGCACGCTCCTCCTCTTTATCCTTACCATTTTCTTTCTCTTTAATTTGTAATTTCATGTTTATAAATCTTTTTAAAATGTTTTCAACTTGGAATTTGGTTTTGTATGATTGCAGAGCAAGGAGAATGTGACCCCGATTGGCTCCAAGCTTGCGGTAAACTTTTTTATTTGTTGCTTTTTTTTTTTTTTACATGTATTTTGTTTAGGGTTGTGAGAATTCGAATTAGAAAACCCCAGATTGTAATTTTGGATTTAAAACTGTTTTTAATTTGGTGCACAATGTTATGGTTGTTCATAGGAATTGAATGAATCGAGGTCTGAGCTACTTGGTAGAATTCAAGGGTTGAAGCAGGTGAAACAACTGCCACTACTTTCTCTCATCTGATCACATAATGGTGTTTGTGCCTAATTTGCTTGTTTACTGATTTGGGTAATTAGGATTTGCAAAGTTGGAGGTCGAAGTTAGACACTCAAGTGAAGGTCTACCACGATGTAAGTGTTTATATAATTTTTTTTATACATTTGGAAAAGCATGCATTTGGATTCAGTTTATAGTTAATCTTGGTGGGATGATTTGTTCTTGCTAATGTATGTGTGGTTAATGTACGATTTGGGTGCCTGTTATTTGGAAAGTAAGATGATTTGGTTGGAGGGTTAGTTCAATTGAGTTCTTTCTTTGATCACTGAATCAAAATTTACCAAAAGTTCTTTTATATGCATTTGAATAATTAGCTTTTGGAATTCGTATGTTTATTATCTTAGTTGATGATGTTTATGTTGTGTGATTCAACTTTTGATCTGTTGAGAACACTTACGGGTTACATCAACAAACTATTTTCTTGTTCATATTCTCAAACCTCAAAACCACAACTGTTGGTGTTTCCCATTGACCTTTGATATCTATAAAACACATATTTCTGACAG
This sequence comes from Pyrus communis, assembly GCF_041283825.1. Lineage (NCBI taxonomy): Eukaryota > Viridiplantae > Streptophyta > Magnoliopsida > Rosales > Rosaceae > Pyrus > Pyrus communis. The sequence goes on from NC_142577.1 coordinate 20,759,927, forward strand.
ATGGTGATTGAAATGGCCAGAAGTACAGAAATTGGGTTGTGCATCAAACTTGGATGCAAATTCTAAATACGAATAAGTTTGTTGGATGTGTTTGTTTTGTTATATGGAATCTCTCTTCTGATTGGATTTGAGCTAAAACTTGTTTGCTCATAGTTGTATTGCTTTCTTTTTGCAAGTGTTAACCATGTTCAACTCTTGATCCAATTCTCTTCCTTAATGCAGGAGCTTTCAGAACTCAAGAAATCCCTCAACACTGAAGTGGATCAACTTCGATCTGTAAGTTGTGCTCCAGCGATCAATATTCGTCCAAATTTGATTTTGAAATGTGATCGTTTATGCTAACTTAAGTCTTTGAACTGAAACTAGGAATTTCAAGATCTGAGGACCACTCTTCAGCAGCAGCAAGAGGATGTTACAACTAGTCTTAGAAACTTGGGGGTATGTTTTCATACACTGCTTACGGGTGCATCTTTTGAGTAAAAAAGTTAGCATAAGAGCTGGATTAACGTCTTATTAATTTCTTCAGCTGCAGGATGTCTCAGGAGATAAAAAAGAAGCCCAAGATACCGAAGAACCAAATGTTTCAACCAAGGTGGATGAGGCCAAAGAAGCTGAAAGCTAGATTGACTTCACTCCGGAGCACGCGTGGCATACGTTCGTTCCTAAGTAAATTGTGATTCTTCGTGAATCTGAAATTTGTTATGGTGGTTTAGAGAGAAGTTGCCACAACCTTCTTGTCTTGCGTAACGCACAACTCGTTTCTGAATCAAATTATGTAGTATTAACAATATCCTCAGCGTAAGCAGCTTTCTATCAGTTTTTTTCTCTCCTCTCATTTGTGCATCCCCGTTATTAATATACATCCAACGTGAGATGATTTACTTTATTGTCCTGGCAACATGGTTGTGCTGGAGAACCGATCCAGAGGACGACATTGCTCGTGTTATTGTGAGTGATGCTGTCACTGAGATTGCGCTATCCGCAAGATGCGTGCTTAACATCGGATTATCTGGCGCTGCGGCAGCATATGTATAACATCGGATTATCTGGTGCCGCGGCAGCATATATGATTGCACTATACATGTATACCATGTGCTGGTTTTCCTACCATCTCATGGTTTTTGGAGTTGGCAATGCGTGAAGAGAGCCTCGTATCTTTTAGGCGCTAATGCAAAGCTTCTTTCATTTTCCGATGTGAAATCTCTCAACATGCATCTGGAAAAACTTAATTACATTTATATCAACAATCGTGAGTGATGAGACGTAATAAGTGTTGTAGGAACATCTATCATCTTGTCAAGATACCTGCGGTCTGGGGCCTTTGGCTGTTGGGTCTGGGTCGCTAAGGTCACCTCTAATCGAGGGTTGGCCAGAGGGCTCGCTCCAAGAAGTTAATATTTTAATGAACAGTACATGGTCATATTTGCCTCCGTCTCCAACCGAGGGTCATAGGGTCAAACATAATTTATTATTTAAAAACTACAACTTAAATTCAAATCCAACGGCTAAGTGACGTCAGCTAGCCGTTGGATTTGAATTTTTCTTTTGCTATAAATATGGTGGATATTGGGCTATAATTCACACAACTTTGAATTCAATTTTTTTCAATTCAAGTTTGCAATGAATTCCAACTTTGGATCCTCTTCGGATTCCAACTACGGGTCCTCATCCAATTCCAAATTGGAAGAAAATTGGGCGCAAATGAGACGAGAAGATGAGGAGTCTGATGAAAAAGTTCAAGTAAGGCGCAACAAACAAAACAGAGCAGTAGCCATGGTGTGTCAACCAACTGAGGAACAACCTCAATAAGGTGGCTTTATTGCTGGCCGCTCTTACAAACCACAAAACAGAGCGATGCCACATGCTAATTTGATGAACAGCTACTTCAACCCCAACTCGGTGTACACATAAGAGGATTGTAGACGTCGTTTTCGAATGAGGCGTCATGTCTTCGAGCGTTTACTTCGTCATGTCTTGCAGGTCAATCCATACTTTCGACAAAAGCGGGACAGAGCAGGCCGCCCTAGTTTCTCACCTCATCAGAAGGTTACTGTTGTACTCCGAATGATGGCTTATGGCTCCCCAGCTGATTCGATGGATGAAACCCATGGTATGTCTGAGTCTACATGCTTTGATACTCTTGAACAATTTTGTGACACAATTGTTCAGGTTTACAAAGACGAGTACCTCCGCGAGCCAAATCAAGAAGATCTGAATCGGCTCCTTCGCAAAGCTGAAGACCATGGGTTTCCGGGCATGATAGGGTCATTAGACTGCATGCATTGGGATTGGAAAAATTGTCCCATCGGATGGTAAGAAGGTTTTAGCAAAAGGTCGAGAAAGTCAATTGTTGTGTTAGAGGCGGTTGCCTTATATGACACATGGGTCTGACATGCTTTCTTTGGAGTCCCTGGATCCCAAAATGACGTTACAGTTCTTGGGCATTCACCCCTCTTCAATAACTTGACGGAAGGTAAAGCACCTCAACTTGACTACTACATCAACAACCGTCAATACAATATGGGATATTACTTGGCAAATAACATCTACCCAAAGTGGGTGACACTTGTCCAAGCAACTTCAAACCCTATGAATGACGCAGAAAAGTTGTTTACCTTACACCAAGAGGCATACCGGAAAGATGTTGAGAGAGCTTTCGATATTCTACAAGCATGGTGGAAGATCATTAGAGAACCGGTAAGAGGGTGGAGTTGAGAAAATTTGGACTCCATCATGATGTCTTGCATCACATTACACAATATGATAATGGAGGATGAGCGAGATGGGTATATTGATGGAGAGTCCGATGACGACCAAGAAGATCCAAATAGGTCAAGAATGGCTCGTGCAAAAATATATGATGGGACTAATTTGTCTTTCAATCCAAGAACTGGTAGTATCTCTATAAATGAGTACATGATGAGCTATAAAATGATACGTTCTCGTGCCACAAACAAGTACCTACAACAAGATCTTGTTGCACATCTTTGGGCCAAAAGAAGCATGGAGTAGGCGTTTAAGTTTTATGTTGTTAAATGTTTTTAAAAATATTGTTTAAGTTTTATGTTGTTAAATGTTTTTTTTATATTGTATAATTTGTATGTTGGTTAATGTTATTTAATGTTGTTTCATGTTACTTAATTTAATTTAATGTTGTATAATGGCTTAGGAAGTTATAAGAAAAAAATATATAATTTAAAAAATATATGAAACAAATTTTGTGAAATAGAAGTTATAGGAAAAATTTTGTAAATAAAAAATAATAATAAAATTGTAAAAAAAAAAAAAAAAAATCAAATGCAACGGCTAGCTGATGTCAGCTAGCTGTTGCATTTGAATTTTAGCTTAAGGATTGACAGGAATAATGATTTTTCTGGCCAGCCCTCCAGCCCTTTCAGATTCCGTGGGGCCCTCTCAGATTTCACGAGCCCTCTGACCCAACCCTTGGTTGAAGACGATTTTCAAGCTATTTTTGACCTTCTGGACCCTTCGATTGGAGATGGCCTAAGGTGGTTAAAGGTAGTGGCAACTCTTAATGTGACTAACAAATTTCGTACTCTAAGTAAGTAATCATTTGAATTGGCATCTACCCAAAAAATAATGGGTACTGCTATTCACACATCAATTTTTATCTTTTATATATCCCTCTCAATTTTCGATCATCAAATCGTATGAATTAAAGAAGATCAATAAACAAAAATTAATAAGAATATGTAAGAAGTAAAATGAAGTGTGTGAATTACATGACCCAAAATAAAAGTGTCGGGGACATGCAAATGTCTTCCGTCATCATTAATGCATGGAGAGAGTCTTGTCGTAATGATATGATCAGCCTCATTGATCAGCAAACTACATTTTCCAAGGATTTAGGTGCCCTTAATGAATCGAATATGGGGTTTGTTGCGATGTTTATGATCCAAATAATTAAAGAGTTCTGGTCTGCAGGGGTAATTTTTGCATGGTGGATTTTGAGTTGTATTATTACTGCACATTTAAATCTTCATTTATTTAAAGGATGTAGTCAAACCAAGATTTTAAAGGATTTTAAAAATGATAGATTTTATGGGATTTAAAAGGATTAAAGACTCTTACAAAATTCATATAGATTTTAAAGAATTTGAATGGATTGTGGTGGAAGGATTTTGAAATTCCACAAAATCCACAATTCATTAAAATCCTCCAAAATCTTAATTATTTAAATACACATAAATTTGAATGGATTTTAAAATCCTTTAAAATCTTTTAATTGACTACATCTAGATTTAAATGGATTCTAAAATCCTTTAAAATCTTTTAATTGACTACACTAAGATTTTAAAGTCTTTTAAAATCCTCTCAAATCTGAGTTTGACTACAACCCCCCCTTAGTACACGTCATATATCATAATACAACAGAATTTTTGCATGTTTTATCATCTTTAATTGCAGTTTTTAATTATTCTTTACTTTTGACCAAAAAAAATCCTTTACTTCATTTTTGTTTATTTCAATTTATAATTATAGTGTTTTTTAATATTTATACATATATTCTCTACCTCTTTATAGACTTAATCATAAGTTAAAGCAAGATTAGACTTTTTTAATTACTCTTGTTTAGGAATTGGATCCCATTCGGATCCATTTTGTGGGGATCCTAGGAATCCCCACACCTTAACTATTCATCATGTATCATACGGTTAGAAAATCTCTATATCAAATAAACACAAATAGTATCTGATAAAAACAAAGTGGATCCAAAGTGGAAAGTAGAAAATCTCTATATCAATTTAATTATTTATTTCTTGTTTTATTTATTGACAGACATAGTTAATTATAAAATTTAAATGGTAATTTCACGCCCTAAATAATTAAACGTACCAATAGATGATATTAGAGTTGAGGAAAACTTCAAGTTCAAAAAAGAACAGGATACGCTAGGGGGATCGTATTGTACCACCCTTTTAACATATGAAAAATAGAGTTTACCAATACAAGTAAGTTACATATCAATATAAGAGATGACATTACGCGATCTATTAAAATGTGATCTCCTTAATATTTTCCGTGTTAATTTATTAACATTCAAAGATGACTTCATGTTATACTACAACAGCATAAGTATGGTTGGTTTCCAGGGATAATGAAAATGGAGCAGCTTTTTCTTTTTCTGTGTCAATTTGTTTTATCTGTAATTGACTGAAACGAATTGTCCATGTCCTCTGCTAGGTTAAGTGCCCATCAAGCAAGCTCAACTTTAATATATGAAGTGGGAAAGTTTCTATTTATTACTTTGGGGCTTCTGTGTATCCAAACCTGTTGTATGTATACTGCCTCTTTGTACTCCAAAGGTCAAACTAATCTACTTTTTATTATTTTTATTTATTTATTATATTCGTTTCATGAGGGTTTTGGTTGTTTGGGAGAGAAAGGCCTGAACTTGAATTCAATGTCCTTGGGAAGCAACGGATTTATCATTGAGAATTTGAGACCTCTCACAAATGTGACTTGTGATCCACAAGGCCTCTAGTTTGGGTTAAGATGTTGTTTGGAATAAGTTACATCATAATCCAATTCGATCTGATTAAACTTTTAAGCGTAACTGTCACACCGTCACGTGATGTTATCAGTTCACAATCAACCATGTCAATCCATTATAATGAATGGAAGTGACTGTCACATAATTCTTGTTATAATGTGGTATAAATATGTGGTCTCTCTACCATTACTCTTATTACAATGGATGACCATCACACCTAAAATCTCATTAAATTGCACATCACTTGTTTTTTTTAATATACAATGATATATTGCAGTAGTGGTTCGGTTAAGTCACACAGTAAAGCAACAATAATAACTTAGTACTCACTTACAATCAAACTTAAAATTTCTCACATACAAGTGAAGAAAAATATCACTAGATCGTAACATTATTGACAATTGTTCGACATTGTTTTAGTTTTTGAGATCAGTATGATTAACACACCTTAATTACTACTTCCCCCATAAATCATCAAAGGATCATTAATTGTAGTCAAATATTACATCATTTTTTTGGTTGAAAAAGAGCAGGAACTTTGATAGCTGCGCACTCGCTCTCCTCCGCATACTTGTGTTTTATATTACACTCCCATCTCTCCTCTCACTCACATTCACCCCTCTTCACTGTTTTACCTTCATTTTATACCTCTGGTATTTGCTCTCTCTCTCTCTCTCTCTCTCTCTCTCTCTCTCTCATGGCTTCTCAACAAGAACCTCTCAAATATCAGGTACACAAACAAGACACATTGCTCTTCTTTCTCTAACTAACTTGCTACTGTTCTACTTCATAATTTTTTACACCATTTTCGCTGTTTTTTCTTCAGACATGGATCTTGAGAGTTCCCATGCACTGTGAAGGTTGCAAGAGGAAGGTCAAAAAAGTTTTACAAAGAACTGATGGTACAAAATTAATTACCTTTTTTTTTTGTGGTAAAATACATTTTAGTCGCTGTGTTTCTCCTCGACTTTAACTTTGATCACTGTATTTTAATTTTTTTTTTTTCAATTTAGTCACTGTATTTTTACTAAAACTTTTATTGCAGGTGTTTACACCACAGCTATTGACTCACAGCAAAACAAAGTAACTGTCACTGGAAACGTCGGCATTCAGACCCTCATCAAGAAGCTGGCCAGAAAAGCAGGCAAGCAAGCAGATGAATGGCCGGAAAAGCTCACCGGAAAAGAGAACAAGTCGGAGAAATGCAAGAACAAGGAGAAACAGAAAGTCCCAAACCAACAAAGTGTAGAGAAAGTTGAAGTCCACAAGCTTACCACTGCTCAAAACAGAGCAAGTACTACTACTGAAACCGACCCAAGTAAGTTTCCCGGCGAAACTTCGGGGAATAAGGCCACCGGAGGCGGCGGGTCTCCGGCCGTGGAGGTTCCGATCAGTGAAAGTGAGAAGAGTGTGAGCAGCAAAAAGAATAAGGGGAAGGGCCCAAAAGATGATGAGAGTGGTTCAGCAGGCTCTAGTGCACCAGCATGCATAGGATCTCAACCAGTAGATCCAGTTGATCTCTTCCGTACACGCCAGATGGCATATATGTACCCGCTGGCTCCTTATCATTGTTATGTTCCATCGTCACCGTACACGTGTGCACCAACTGGTCATCAAGAGGCTGATGGGATGAAGGCAACACATCTGGAGAGTTTGCAGGTTTTCAGTGATGAAAACCCTAATGCATGTTTTATCATGTGAGGTTTGAGTTGCCAAAAATCAAGATCTAACGGCTAAAACATACCACAACGTAGTAGAATTTTCAATTGTAGTGAGGAGGAAATAAGAGAATATTAGAGTTGAGAACAAGTAGGGGACGTTTGGAATTCCATTAACATGACTAATGTTGTTTGTGAACAAAGAATCATTTATGCTTAATTGTTTAGACATGCTTCTGTAAGGACTAAAAATGCATTCAAATAATCAAAAGCGCTTTTGATAACAGTTAAAAAGTGTTTTTGAGTTATAAGAATGTGATTTTCAATAACAGTTAAAAAGTGTTTTTGAGTTATAAGAATGTGATTTTCAAGAAACGTTCAAATTTTTTCTAGGAAGCACGAGAACTTTTCATAGAAACTTTAGCTTTGCTCAATTCGAATAAAAGCGTTTGTATTGAAAGCGTTTATGTTGAAAGTGATCATGAACATAAGTGCTTCTTACAAAAGCATTCTCAAATTTGCTCATAGGGTTCCTTGTGAAGTTGGGAAAGAATAGAAGAAAGAATAGAATCCAATCACTGTATTGATTCCCATCTGAAACTGCAATTGACATTCTTAAGAAAAAGCTCAGGTCAAAAAAAGAGCAACCCATCTTTATTCCTCAGTAGCTGCCAGAACATGTTCTTTTCTTTTTTTTTTGGTTGAATGCTAGAAAAACATTCTTTAATTATCAGCAAAAAAATAACAAAAACAGCGATCCCAAGGCAACAAGGCTTTCTGCTTTGTTATAATCTTGTAAAAATTGCCAAAATTGCAAAAAAAAAAAAATAAATATAATTTATTTGCCCTTCTTGAACAAGCCTCTTAAAGGATAATAAAGATATGTAATTTGCAGACGAATGCAATGAAGCAGTCTTTTGCCAAGCAAAACTTGATAAACTATAAACATTATTATAGAGCAGGAGCAAAGTATATCTCTGACATCCAACTATATACAATTTGGAACCTAAAACTAGACTGCCAGAAATATTAAACATTCTATTGCACCACAAAAAATAATCTTACACGCAAGTTGACGCCCTTGTCGTGCGCTGATTTGTACCGAGAATAATCACCATTACTGTTACATCGTCGTGATACTTCCTCCGCCTTCCTGCTGGAATGTTCATGAGTTCTTCCATACTGAAACCTGCAACGAAAGTATTAAGGACTGGGCAAACAAAAACTATGCAAAAAGACAAGTTATTCTGTCAGATAAAATAAAATGTAACCAACCCTGTGGTGGGATTTCCTATTTGAAGACTTCAGAATACCATACTTTAGAGAAAAATGTGTATGCATGCCTTAGGGTGTGCTGTGGTGGGCGGAATGTATATATTGATATCATCCAAGTTAAACTTGGTCTTGAAATGTTTCAATTTCGGGATCAAAACTGGAGTTTTGTTCACCCATCACCAAAAAGTATTTTCTATTTACAATTAAGAGGAGAACATTATAGGAGAAGTTAACAAACGACAACAAATCAAACTGAAACTACTTATTTTAAACTGAAAGATCTGTTATCTTTCAACAAACGCAAGATGCCATATGGTAATAATACCGCATAGGCCATAGAAGCAGGGCCTACGAAGCAGAGAAACGAAAGGGAGAGAACTAAGAGCACACAACATGGAGGGTGAGCGTAGCCTTCTCCAATAACAAATCAATTGCTTTTCTATCTTGGTTAATCTGATCAAGGGTTAGTTATACATGCTTCTGTGTTTAATAAAGGTAGCCGAAATGAAACAAAGCAAACTTGTAGGGGATATGGATGGAATGACAACAAAATCTCCACATGATATAAAAAATGTCTACCTGCAGAATTGGCTGCTCTTACTACAAGCTGCTCAAGCAGAAACTTAGCTGGATCACCGGAGGGGTTGCTCAAGATATAGGAGTGGACAAGCTTTACTGCCTCGTCATTGGTAAAAAAGTCAAACAAGCCATCACTACCAAGTACTACAAAGCAATCAGATATTGATATTCTATGCACATTCAACGATGGTTGAGTGGAAACATATGGTGGGCTTATAAGGTTACGAACTTGAAGAATTCCCATCAATGCATCATTCAGGTTTTTCTGCACAAAAGTGAAAAGAAAAGAGATTCAGTAAAATCCACTAATGGAAAATATATTGATTATGAAGAAGGGGCATAAGATATAAACACACCAGATAATGTCAGTTTATCTATAAAAAAAACTTCTTTTTAACCTACTTGGTGTTGGTACATAATTGTTAAACAATAAGAGTGACCACCTTTTTCAAGTAACCAACTCCAAAAGCTCGAGTGACCTTCAATTTCCCTTTTACTTTTCCAGCCACGACGGTCATGGGATCGTCAGGATGTTCACACAAAACTCGCATTCTTTCACTTTCGTCATCAACTGTATGACTATCAGTGAGCTGGATAGCTTTTAACCTCTCACTCCGACTCATTAAATAACCATCACCATATGTTGCCAATACAGCTCGGCTGTCACCTAAATTTAGTGTGTACAAATCCTTCCCATGTAGAAGCACAACTAAAACACAAGACCCAACAGAAACTAAATCTGGGCGATCCACCATTTCCTGGTCAACCATGTACAGAAAATCATTCTCAGCCTGACTAAGAGCTCCTTGGAGACTATCAAGCACCCTGTGCCTAAATGAATCAGTTGATGTTTTTACTTTAGCACATGGAGCATTCTCAGAGATATGGTCAACACTTGAATCCTTTTGTGTATAAATTCTGGATGAAAATCTTTCGTTGCTGATAGTATTTCTACCATCTCCTATACATGGAAGGGACCCATCTATATCTGGAGCATTAGAAGTTTTGATGGATTCCTGACTTGATTCCCAGTCTAATGAATTAAAGTGAAATACGATGGTTTCATACAGTGTCCCAGCCAGAAAATCAGCTGCGTCTCTTCCATTGAAACCATCATAAATTGCACAAAAGAGCCACTCATTTTCTTCAGAACAAACAGCTTGAACCCTGTCTTCACCAGCAGCTCCACCCGCCACTTGTACTTCCATACCATTAAGAAAACCTTCATTTCTGGAAGGACTCGTGGTTTTCATTAAGTAAGAATCAGAATCAGGCGTAGACGGACTGCAACTTAAGTTTGACATACTACTCTGAAGAGAAGATGATAATATATCCAACCTCGACATAGCTGGTGAAGAGGGAACTCTACGAAATGAATTAGGAGAGTCCCAACTAGGAAGTATTTCTACCCCTATCAAACCATTGCAGATATTTGTGTTTGCCAGAGTGGCATTTGCTCCTATTGCAGCACCAGACAAGCAAGAGAAACTACTGTTCCTTCGGAGTTCAGGCAAGGTTTCATATTCATCGGAATCCTCACAAAAACTGCCTCTGTTGCTATTGCATTGATAGCCAAAGCTTACTTTTAGTTCTCCTTTAGTTTTAACCATAGTCTCTCCTCGCATGATCTACAGATGAAAACATACAAAATACAAACATCTTGGTTATTCATTAACTCAAATGTTTGCAACGTGACAACTTGGAATTGATTTGGTTATCGTTATTGCACGAATACCATTTTTTTTTCAAATATGAACTTATAATTCATAACTGTACCGCTGTTTTTCAAAGTGTGTCATTATAGCGTTCAATGGTGAAACATTGGAACTATTGAAAATCAGTTGATATAACTACAAAATAAAACAGTAAAAATACAGCTTCTCAACTCCAAATTCTTTTATTTATGACAATGATGTAAAAAGTGTGCGCCTTTGATTGGATGTGTGAGAGAGCAAAACGCCAAAAGAGAAATTTTCCTAGCTATATGCCACAAGAATGCATACATCTCCAAGTTCAATGATCAATACTAATAATTCAAATGCTTATCCACAACAAGAAAACAGACACAGAGAAAAATAAATTGAGCTGATCAACTAAACATGAAGCTTATGGGGGCTAATAGCTTGTGGTGAAGAACACTACTCTGTCCCCTTACGTAAACTTGACGATCAGAGAAAACAGAAGGAAACTTAAAAGTTAGAACCAGGGGCAGTGTGACCGGCCCGTTGCATGCAAGTTCGAATCCTGCCCCCCCCCCCCCCCCCCCCCCACCCTATAGATTAGACTAGTTTAGAATAGAATATCGCCTTGTGAAAAAAGAAAAAAGAACTTAGAGCTTAAGGAAATTAGATAAAAAAATTACGATAATTCGAAAACAAATAGCAATCATAATATCATTCTATCCTCATTACTCCATCGAAAGATAAATAATTGGCAATAAATATACGGTTCCAAAAGTGATTCTTTGCATTTCAGACGCAATAAAAAGGGTGAAACAATAAGCAAATTCAATCAAATAAAAGGTTCAGAAACGTAGAGAATATGGTTCAAACACAACCCAATAAACATTAGTGAAATTGCAATACATTATCGAAGAAAAACACGAAGAATCGGAGCTGGGATTGAAAACCCACCTGGGTTTGTTGGTGTTCTTCAACAAAGAGGCCTCCAGAAGAGCAATGGAAGCAAACCCAGAATGCAGCTAGTGCTATACAACGTATATATATATAGGTGTATATATAAAAAGAGTGATGGAAGTGATAAAGGGTATGTCTTTGGAAAGAGCAGATCTGAGAGAAGGAGAGAGACCGACAGAGAGAGAGAGAGAGAGAGAGAGAGAGAGAGAGAGAGAGGTGAGTGGAGTGGAGAATCTGTATCTGGGTGGTACATAAAACGGGGGAGGTGGAGATGGAGGTGGAGGGAGAAGAAAGGGAATGGGGAAAATGGATGGTGAGGAAGGGGTATATGTTGAAATGAGCGGAATTTGTTTGGCTGGCGTTCTGGCTTTTTGTCTATTCCTCCTCTTACCGGTAATGCCGTTTTCCAAGTTCCATTTCAACTCTATCATTATCAAAATTTTTATCATGCTTATTATATTATTCCTTTCTTAACCCTGAAAAAAAATCAAAAATCTTCATCTTCCAAATAAATAAAAACAAAAATTATCATATAAGTCATATAATTAGCAACAATAATTCCATTAAGGAGGTATTGTGTGGGTGAATCGACACATAGTATTACTAATTCACTAAATTCATAATAATATTATCATTATCGGATGATATTATTGTATTTTAATGTTGTATTATTTGACAAGTGATATATGTGTATTATGTCAATTAGTAATGTCATCGCATTAAATGTTGATATTATGTTCTGCCCACATTATGCGTTACAAGATAATCTCCGTACTAAAGTGTACTTTGAAACACTTGATAACAATATTTCCACTTGTGACATATTTACTTAATAGAAATGAAAAGTAAAAATTCGGAAAATTTAGTAATAAAGCAAGGAAAGAAAATCTAATTAAAACCAACTAATTCTCTTCGTTAATTTGATACATGATTTTCATGTATTGGATTACGGGTTTGAACCGAAAAACTAAATATTTTTTTCTTCTATTTCTATATATGTAGTAAACCCAAGAAAAAACTAATACTTTGATGATTTCAATACTCATATTTTAGAAAATAAACTCAAGAATCATAATAATTCCAATTCTCATTACCTGTACGTGAACAGTTGAGTAATGATACACTTACCATCAATTTGTACTATTGCTCTTATAGAGGTAGGGCCTAACAACACAAAGGTTCCATCTTTATTAGAGAGATAATATAAATGATGGTATAAATAGACGATAAGAATAACATTTTTGGAATATGTCAGTTGATAAGATAATCTACGATAAATTACAGGAAAAGAATAAAAACTTGAGTGAAGAAAAGGGAGCACATTACTCAAACCAACTTAATTAAAGCTCACATCTACATAAGTAACCTGTCATTGACCTATAAATTATAATGCTTTAGTTGGCCTAGCCCTAGGAACACATGGAAACTGCAAGTGAGGTATTTTGTAATTATAATTTTACGAATTAATAATTTAATTGGGCGGATGAAAATATTTTCTTATTTTTATATTTATTTTTTTAACAAATGATAAAATAAGCTACATTAAATATATTTAAACTACAAAAATATAATTCAAACACAAGTTGTAAAAAGATAAATACACTACTTTAACCAAATTGGTTAAGCCAAGTTGAAATATATAACTTGTGTCCTTGTTTTGCTCTTTGTTTTTTTTTTTTTTTTCATATATAACAAATGTCAACGAAGGTCTCCATCACATGATCTATTTTGGCTGTGTTAATAGGTCATCAGATGTCATGTTAATGAAGGTTGGCCTTAAACCCTAACGAGAAGCCACATTTCAACCGAAAAGATATGAAGCCAAAGAAAATAAGAGCCAACAGAAACTTTTTCTAACTGTCACCTGTGTTAAGCTAAGTTGCCTAAAACAAGGTGTTTATCTTTTGAGCTCAAATTCAAATCTTCATCCTTATAAATTAGATGAATTCAACGTAATTGTCCTATCGCTTATCAAAAGAAACTTTTTGATCGAAACAAAAGTGTAATCCAAATTTATGTACAATTCCAATAATTTTGTAGGAAAACTAATAAAAATAGCTTGAAAACTTTGAGTTTTAACAATAAGGACAAAGTAAAAGGTAAAATGAACAGTACCATGATTAACATTTTAATGTAAAAATATAGTTTTTCGTTAAAATAAACAAAAGCTTTTCTTTAAATTTCCTTAATTTTGTGGCGAATAGTGACTGGGTTCGTCATTTTGTATGAAAATTTTCATGCATTTTTAGATGTCGACTGTGGACCACACACGTATGGCATCTCCTGGTACACCCCGCAGGCATTGCGATTTCCGGCTGCCGGATGAAAGCTTCGAGTCTTAAACGGAACTTCAAACCAGGAAATCCGAATGAGGATGGTGTCGCCTTCGACTCATCCGTCCAAACGAGACAAACTGCACTCCTTGTCTATGCATGTGGAGTGTCGATGGAGTTTCTCTATATATAATAATTAAGCGGCGACCGTTTAATTAAATACTGAATACATCTTGTACACAATACAAACAAATTACAACCAGTGACTCACTAATCGTAAAATCCTTTTAAAGCCCGAAAATTTTATAGTTTTACAAGAACATTCTATAATAAAAGTTATATAAATTGTCAATTTTTACACAATGATGCAGATCTTTGTATCAATGAGAGCAAAATATTACATCAAGAATTAGGACCCGAGTCACCCGATATTGTAAAAGACCTTTGTCGATCCTTTCTTTGTCCGTAGTTGAGTAACCTGAACAAGTAGTAAAAGACCTCACTTGAATAAGAGTACACCAACAGATTCTTTCTTGAAGCACTCACTTCATCCTACTAATTTTGCGAAAAATTTGGGACATCAATCAGTTCATAAGAAAACTGAAGCAAATGGATCTTACCGTAATGCTCTTGATCTCTGATATATCAGAAACATGGGTACCGCCACACGGGCAGCCAAGGCTGTCCCCTAGCTTCACAATGCGAGGAGTGCTGTCCTGCAAGAGATCAGAGATGCAAAAAAGTAAATGCAGTTGAAGTTAGTACTCGACAATTTTCAGCACTAAAGTTTGAAGGGTCCAATATGAGCATGTATTGAAAACAGGTCTAGTGTAAGGAATAACCTTTGCAATATAATCGGGAAGGCAATCACCACACAGCTTACACGCTTCTTCATATGGTAACAAGGCAGCAGAAACCTTACAAAAATATGGTAACGGATTAGATCTAACACCCCATACCAAGCATGCAACTTTAGATAAATCCTAAATATTGCAACTCACTTTTCCTCCTCTCGATATTAACGCATTAGCTTCTACCTCCAACTCCTTTCGCTTACTTTCTGTATCTTTTTGTGGAACTGTGCCCTTATATTCCACATATGGCCTGGAAATATTATAAATTTAGAAGTACTAATTCAGAAGGATATGCAAACAACAACATCGTGTCTCAAAGACCAAAAACTGTTCACATCTCAGAATACTGAGGCTGGCAATGAACTAATTTAAATTTGAGAAGAATTGGTGAAGATGTGTTGCTTCAATCTGAAGCATGTGTCATCGACTCATCGCTTATGCCACTGCTGGTTTTTTTGTATGGCTTATCTGTTTTGGGGTAAAAGCTTATCCGATATACAATAGTGGCCTCATGTGTCCTACAAGACAACTCCACTGGATCCTCAATCCAAAGGAACACTATTGACCTAATTGGCTCTAAGTAGCGCATTTATTTGGTGGCTTATATTGGGCCCCATAACCCTTTCCACTAGAAGCACATAACATACAGGAGACTTTATGGAGAAGGTTTGGAGGCCTACATAAGGCAGCTGCTGCCCAAGACAATTGGGTGGGGGTGATCTCGGCTACAATCAAATCATCGTGTTTACATGTGTGACTGTTATCAGCCCGTCTACATATGTCGATTGGAATTCATGCGTCAACAACATAAAAGTTCCTAGTGTTCATTCATGGGATGGTGAAAAGTTTTCACTTTGAAGCCCACGAAGACTGATCATTGTGCTGTTTTCCACAGAAAGATTGACTCGTGGAAAGTTGAAGTACAAGTGAGTGATTACTACACTCAAAAGGAAGGATCATTGTGCTGTTATGTTAAAAAAAAATCCTGGCAGCTCACATTAAACATATCTAAATTAAGAGTGATCGTGTCTTTTCTGTTTTGTTTATTTTAAGATAACTACAAAAAATTTCAATATAAATTGCACAACAAAGAAACTCAATTGCCAAGAAACGAGGATTGAGGAAAAAATTAGAAACAAGATTCTTGCCAACTAATCGTTTAGTTCCCTGATATTAACAGAAGATTTTGCAACAAGAAACATACCTACACTTTGTAATCTAGGCTTAGAGCAATAAAGCAGAAATAAATCATACCCCTGAGGGAAATGGTAGCCTTTGGTTGGCTCTAAATCACCCAATCCCACATTTCTCATACATGTATCCAGCAAATGCCCAGCTGAGTGAAGCCTGCACATAAACAATTCCACAACATTCAAAATATAGAACACGAAACAGCAAGTAAGCAAACCATCTTTGGAATTTTTTGGCCGAAAATCGAACTTGGTTTTGGTTATACAATAAATGCTCAATCAAAGAACAAGTTGAGCAACTTAATTATAAATATAAACAATCAAATGATCCGATTTCTTCGAGTAGATGCGTACCTAGCATTAAGCCTGCGCCTAGACTCATCCACACACAACAGCACCTCTTTCCCTTTCTCGAATTTCGACTCCGATTCCTCACCGGAATTTTCAATGAAACCGTAGTGGTAAACCTAATCAAAATCAAGTGAAACACCAATCATAGACATTAATTTTTTATTTTCTAATCAAATATTTGAAAATTATAGAGAGAGAGAGAGAGAGAGAGAGAGAGAGAGATCATATCAACAATTTGATTACTTACTATGCCGTCTCTGGACCGCACATCTTCTACTACGAATTTGACGCCGGAATCGGAAACGGCGACGAAGCCGGTGTCGGCAGGTTGCCCGCCACCTTGGGGATAGAAGATCGTCCGGTCCAATACCAAGGCGATTCGTCCATCTTCCCCCTTTCAAACAACAAAGCACACGGTAAAATCCAATTAGGGATTGCATTAATTTTCTGGCAGTATTTTCTCGGGAAACAAACAGAATAGAAAGGAAAGGAACAAAGAGTGTGAAGTGAAAAGCAACTGACTTTAGATACGGATAGCAACGTGGCGGTGGATTGGAGCTTCCACATGTCGTCGAAGTAATCAAGCTTCGTGGAGCCCGAGCTGCTCGAATCCATGGCTGCCGGCGAATGCCGATTTGAACACTGAGCCGCCGCGGCGTTCGGAACTCGTAAGCAGTTGGGTGGCGCTGGCGGCTCTAGTAGTCCACGGCCTAAAATACAATGCCCTGTGCCGAATTTTGAAATTTTTTCCTTTTTTGAAACTTTGACCTTTTAGTTACGTTTACGCAACGCAATCTATTCCCATGAAGAAATTACTGTGTTAATGAGACCTGTTATTTAATGCGCACGTGCTATAATAACAAAAGATGGTTTGAAGACTGTTAATAAAACATTACTCATATCGTCACGTATTTTAATTGTTAGATTTGATTTTTAACTATTAGCATCATTAGAAAAAATTTATATACCATCTTCCTTTTCACCCTTATTTGTTGAGAAATTTTTTTTATTCTATTGTCGATTTAGAGCAACACCCTTGAGATTGTGAATGTATTGCCGTATACGACCAGTCGGAAGGGAAGAATTTTTCTAATTTGTCGCACTTGTCCAACCTTGGCACCTTTTTTCCAGTAAAGATTTGTGACCACCAGGTTTACAATTTTATGCCACATCACACGAGGGCCTGCAGTACCAAAAAGGATATGTTCTAGCTATTTGCTTGAAGCATTTTTCTATGGTTGATGGTTTGAGTTTTTCATGGTCGAAAATTTCTAATTGAAGTGCGTCTCGTTCGCAACTGATGCTAGCATATATTTATAATAAAAAAAGCATTATTTATGAAGTATGCTAGTTTTATCAAGACGCGTTTGTAGTTTAACTCATTGATTAGTATTCGCTTGGAGTAATTCGAATTTGAAATTTTTTCTTATGCCAAGTATCACTTTCTTTTTTTCTTTTATTGATGTTAGGCGAAATGAGTGTAGAAAGGAGAGGCAATGACCATTATGACCTTGAGTAAGTAATAGTATTGTGACTTCGTTTTTGGTTTTCTAATTATACATTGCATGCTCTTTGTACAAATTTCTTAACGTGTAAAAGTCTACAATACCAATTCATGCATGTTGAAGCCATGTCTTAAGTAGTAACAAAATTAGATAGAACATCTTTAGCAGTGTTTTTGTCTTTCTTACATTTCATCTTTAGTCAGATCATATGGGCGTTCACACTATTTCACAATGACAATCACATTATTTAATTGCTTCTTGTACCTGCAAAGCAAACTGATTTCGTTTTGTCCTTCCCAAGTTCTTGAGGCTTCGGCTTCTGCTTTTCAGGTACTTTTCACTAGGGTTTTTGTATTCTAATTTTTTGGGTTGTACCTCAGATTATCTATATATATTTCTTCTTATTTTTAATCTTAATGTACTTTTAAGCTTGGCAAAAGTAAGATACAAAACGTAGAGAAGCTTTTTTTTTTTGGTTCAATACCTAGAAGGCTTTTGTTCAGGCATCATCAATGGCCTCTCACAATATCAATGAAGAAAGCATGAAACGCCTCATCGTCCATACAGTCTCTTCCAAACGAGCTTTTTGTCGAAGACTCGCGAAGGTTGCTGTGCGCTCTTTCGATGATGTTTACTCGGCCAAGTTAAGTTGCAAGAATTTCAACAAAAGCGCTCAGGACAATCAAATATTGGAGGAGGTCAACATCAGCAAGATCTCGCTGGTTTCTTGGCGCGAAAGGAAAAAACTCTCCCGATCTGGAACACTGCAGGGATCGCGGCAATGTCAGGGACTTGTATAGGCAAGGGATGTGCGACCTCTTCACAGGAAAGAGAACAGAACTCGAAATCAAGTCTCTAAAGAGAACGGCCTCAAAGGGTTACATAGAAGCAACCTACGTGTACAGCACGATCTTGGTGCATTATGGGGTCGATTTCAGGCAGAAAGGCCTCAAGCTTCTGCACTCGCTCAACCGCCACAAATCGAAAGGGTTGAGCGAAACAGAATCCAGAGAGGAAATGTTCCGTAACTATTGATAAAACATTGCGTATTATTCTACGCATTGACAATTCACACGAGTCTTGACAAAGTTAATGACAATTCACAAGTGAGGGGGATCTAAACTTGTGTTACTTGCTAGAGAAGGCAATACCCACAGAACATAATCCATGTCGATGCCCATAGGAGTCAGAGAAATATTGGGGTCACTAGATCAAAGCATGTATTGTCCTGGATTTCATCAGAGGTCAATTTTTGACATAGATGATAAGATAATCATGCAAATTCAGTGGAAATAATTTTATGAAACCAGAAATATAATTAAGGTACTCAACGAGTAGAAGTTTCACTACTTAATCGTCAAAAGAACAGCCCATTTCAAGAACACCAAAAGGTTGGGAACTACTTGCAACGTTCAAGTACTAATTGAATAAGAAAAAACCCTCAACATCACATAATTTAGTTCAGAAATTAAACAACTCATCCCCATTAACTGAAGAAGAATCATCTCTTTCTACTGTTTAACTTCGGTTTTCTTCTTCTGCCAGAGACGGTCCAAACCACTGTCGGCCTCTCCCTACAAAACAAAAGAAAGCACAAGAAATCAGAGCACAACAGATGGAATACCAATATTGCAAATGACCGATACGAAATTATAAGAGGATGCTAATTATCATTTGAGAACAACTGAAAACCTAATAAAAAACCATTAGTAACCCAATATTTTTGAGTTTGACTGTAGGCGTCAATATGATTTTGTTTAAAATTTATCAGTAATCGAACAATTTCCAAAACTGTAGTAGCACTTGTGTCCCGATACGATAAAAAATGATAGCTGAATAAAAAGTGATTGTTTCGGCACAGTTAAGGATTTACAACCGCAGCAAGACTTATTCGATGTGTGACTTGTATGTTATTTTCTCCGTTGTGGGGTTCAAATCCAGCCTCTGAATTCATGTACTTTGTAATATAGCTTAAGAATGCAGTCTTACAAAGCCAACGACAGAACCAAATGAGACTAACCCAACAGAAAACACACAAATATAATCAATTTCCGCAACCGTTGTACACATTCTTATCACCCAATACATTCACAAATGCCCAATAAAAGCACAAATATTAACACAGTACAACGAGGGAAAGAAGGCAAAACCTGAGCACGGACGTAGCCGCAGAGAGCGAAGGTGGAGCACTGGCCAGTGTAGATGCCATGCTCATCCAAATGCCCAATGTTAATCTGAACAGACGCGTGGTCCTTGGAGGTGATCAGCCTGTTCGTCGCCGAGCTACATCCAAACAAACACCACAAAATTTAACCCTAAAATCCCAATCCCAAAAACAAAACAGTCGCACAAAATAAAATCGCCCATTAGATTCGAATGGGTACCATTTCCTCGGGATGTAGAGCTCGGTGATGATTCCCTCCTCGTTTTGCATCTTGGCGGTCGAGATTATAACCCTAGAAACAAAACCCACAAAACACAGAAACGGATGTCAGAATTTATCGAATCAGCGAGGATTAGAATACTCGGAATGGAAGGAGGAGAGGAGAAATCTATACCTTTGGGGAAGTCGGAGTGGTGGCGGCAACTGCTGGAAGTGAGAAGCGCTGCGTTTTTTAGGGTTTCTGATAGCTTTTATACGAATGAGGAGTGCGACCGTGATAACTATAAAACTGGGCCTATCAGATGAACCCAATTAGCCCAAATAATTATATGCCACGGTAATATGGCGCGTACTGTTCTGGACCCGTTACTGGATGGTCAGCTTTTTAGCCCATTTAGGAAGGCATGAGGATTGGGACTATTTTTGGACTTTGGGCTAGACTGGTGACGTAAGAGCCGACACAGTGTGTTAAGACGCTTCAATTATGTACTTGGAAGGGTTAAAGACTTTTTAGGCACTGTGTTTTGGAAGAGAATTTTGTGTACGATGCGGTCTCTCTTAATTACGAGGGAATAAGCGCGGGTTCCGTTAAGGGATATGTTGGGTCCCAACCTCTTAGGACCCTACCAAAAAGGGGAAACGGCTCGAAAGGTCCTTTGGGAACTCTATGACAGTCTGGTACGAGCCTCAATAGAGTTTATTAATTGTTCGATGAAATGCATGCCTGATACTTCTCAACAAGGCTCAACAAAGTGATGCTCAACAGAGCTCGACAGATGTCGCTGGACCTCGACATCATTGCTTAGCATAGGTCGACGAGCCTCATCGGCATAGCTCGGAAAATGTCGATACGTCCACCACCTAACACAATTTGGCAAAAGTCACATTCGATCCTCTAAAAGAAGTTTTGAACTTTTACACTAGGACCTATTTTGGCCACAAAGGTGGGACCACGAGTATAGACAAATAAATTGGAATACATCGAGCCTTTTTCGTGTGTTGCACACAGACACGTGGTCTGATGAACGAAACCTTAGAACTTTTTTCCTTGTTTTGCCAGTTAAGCTTGGCACGTAGTTGTAGACTCGAAGTGGTTTACAAGCTTTTTTTTTTTTTTTTTTTTTTTTTTATTAAGAAATAACTGGTGGTAAGTTACGGTTATTCATTCTTTTTGGAGGTCAGAAAGACACACAAAAACATTTCATCCTCTTCTTGACCATAAGTGTAGCTTCCACAAGTTTGGTTTACAAGCGTGTTGGGTTCAGTCCTTGGATTTGCAGCAATCAAACTAAGCATTTGAAAGATTTTACATTCGACAAGAAAAAAAAAAAAAAAAGGATTTTACAAATTCTCCAACAACCCGATGCACTAACTCAAGTGGGAGAGAAAGTGATTTCCTTTTACAATGTCAAGGGGGAATGAATTTACTTTGCACTTTACCTAAATCATCCTCCACTCTTTTAACTGCAAATGTAATTTTCACGATGAAAAAGGGTAAAATGATTTTGATATGTGAATATTCAACTATAAATTAATTCTTTAAGCACTTATACTCAGGTTTGATTATTCAATATGAGATACTCTCATCATGCCTCTTAATATGTGATTTCGTGAGTGACATTGGAGCACGTGTAGCAATTTGGCCGGCCGCATATATAACATACTCTTATGTACTGTTAGAATGAGCATTGAACTCAAAGTAAAGTGACAATGGTTGTAGATGTCTCGGAGATTTTAAACACAAAAGACTTCCACGTCTAATATGAAATACTCTTAATATATCATCTCATGTGTGTTGTCTTGTAAACCTAACACACTTGTTCAATATTATTAGTTGACGTCGAAGCACGTATTTTTTATCCGACCTAACAGTCCATTTAGTACGAATTTACAATGTTATTGTTAGTTAGAAATAATATAAATGTGTTTATCAAAAAAGGAAGAATATGAATGTCAGTTTGAAGAAGTTGAGATTCCACTATAAAATTAATTGACAATATTGGTAGTTGTCGAACTCCTTATAAACTCTTGTTAGGTTTCTCTTTCTACCAATGTGAGATTTTTTACCTTCACATTCTCACACATCCTCTCACGTGTGACGAATTTTCAAGCCAAATACGTGAACAACATGAATTGGATGACATAAGACATGCATGACCGTTAAGCTTTACACATGAATCAATATATTCTGATATCACGAACAAATTGAGGTTGTAACGTTATTATTTTTGTTTAATCATGACAGCTCCCAAAGATAAAGCGTGATTAGTGGATGTCCATAAAGTCATTGGCATTCTTAAACTTGAAGGCAAAGACGGTAAAGTGGCATATCACTGTAAATAATCCCAAAACAAGTGGCATTTCCTCTCCAAAGGTCACTTATAAGGCCAAACCACTCCACAAACCCAGTTCCTCTAAAAAAGTTCATATTTTAGACAAAAACCCCAAAAAAAAAATGGGAAGCTCAAGAACAAGAACTCCATCACTCTTTGGCTGCATCTTAATCTGTGCAATCCTGGCCGCCCATTTGGTAGCGATTGCTTCGGCCGTTGATTTCAGCGGCGGCCACCAGCTGGGCGAGTTGAGCTGGGGTTCGATGAGATCGGCGGCTGGGGGACTGATAGGTGACGAGGACGAGGATGCGGAGATGCTGATGGACTCGGAGATCAACCGGCGCATCTTAGCCTGGAGGAGGAGGTACATTAGCTACGGTGCGCTGAGGAGGAACACTGTACCCTGCTCGCGGCGTGGCGCGTCCTACTACAACTGCCGACCCGGGGCTCAGGCAAATCCCTACCGTCGCGGCTGTAGCGCCATTACTCGCTGCAGGCGCTAATTTCAATTTTTATTTTTTTAAATTTAATTTCCACCTCCTTTTTAATTATAAAAAAATTATATTATTTACGGTCTAGTGAGTGATTGTGTGTTATATACCTGAAAAGATTTTAATAAATGTTGTAATATTGTTGCTCTTCCATTTTTGTATTTTTTTTTATTTATGATTATTTGTGATGAAAATAAGAGGAAATAATAATAATATTATTATTATTTGTGATAAAAATCCAGATTCCAGAAAACGTGTAAATGGGTTGTAAAGGGTACTTGCGGGATGTGACATTTGTTGGGTGCGTGTGCGTGTGATCTGTATCTCTGCGGTGTACAACTGTCTTGCTATAGTGCAAACAAGACCATACAGCATGATTGGATTTTAAAGCAAATGAAATTTAGATGCAAAATTTTAATTTCGGCTGTGGCTGTTTTGTGGGATATTTCTTTTGGTGTGGCCGGTCGTATAATTATGTGTTACGGGATACGAAAGATATATACATTGGGGATTGTTATTAGCATTCTAAAAATCTCATTCTACACTTCAAACTTTTTATATTAGGAAAGAAAAATACACTTAGGAGGAGTATACACTTAGGAGGAGTATAGAATGAAATTTTTGAAATGCCAATAACACTTCCCTACATATATGATTATATATAGTTATGTACGACTGGTGAGGCCGTGGTGTAGTAGATTTTCTCTTCTTTAGTGGGGTGGTAGCCTATGGGATTGAAATTATGAGAAACTAACAAATTTGGGTGGATATTAATCTAAAGGTCGATACTTTGTGGAAAGTAATACAACCTTCACCGAAAAATAAATTTATTTGTTCATACCACACGATTTGACTTCATTTATTCATATAGTTAGTTATCAAGAGAACAAAAACAAACAAATAATTAGTTATAAACAATTGTTACGTATCAATGTTGAGTATCAATAACAGCTCTTTTATATGCCAAATATTGAAACTAGAACAAACACTTGGAAGATATGGCTTCAATGCTACGTAGCACTAATTGATGTTTTAGCGGTTAAATTTAACTTTCACAACAGTTAGATATCATATTTTCAACTTTTTTTTTAGACAAATTATAATGTTAATGGGGTTAAACTCTTATTTTTTATATTAATCATTCATTATCCGTCCAATCCAACGCACTATTGAAGAAAAATTGTGTCACGTAATAAAAACGAAAATTGTTATTGTCCAAGCGTTATTCGTATGGTGCTGGGGTTTGCCAAGGGCCACAAATCCAGCGCATTCTTATTGGCATTTTAATATGGTGGATGGATGGATGGATGGATGGAAAGTGATAATATAATGTAGGAATGGGAATCTCAGCGTCAATTGCCGTCCACATGCACTTGCGGAAGGTCCAAATCGGTGGATGTGAGAGCACGCAATTGAATTATGGGTTTCTTTTAAGCCTTTTTGTGACATACAACACAATCAAATCAAATCAACACCTCATATGTCTTTGTCGCACTTGCCTTCCATAAACAATCAACATTTGGGAATCTGGCAGGACCACAACATGATATTACGTTAGGGTGGAAAAGTAAAAACATGAGATTACATTATTCATTTGGAATACCAACGAATACTGCCCCAGTAACGTACCAAATCTGGACAAGTACGAAGTTATGTGATACAAGTGAAGATGCTCTATCAATAATATTATTACAGGGGAAATGAGGTTCGAATGTCTGGCTTCTTTGAGAAGAGATGTACCATCAGATTAAGAGCTAGTCGATCAATAAACCCTCAAAATTAGACTCAGCCCCCCTCGTGCCAAGGTTTTCAATGATAAAGGGCATCACACCAGTAAGACACATCATGAAAATACAAGCGAGGAAATGAGAATCAAAAGGGCTTCCTACATTGCTGTCAGAAAATGACAATCAAATTTGGCCTTGCTTACAAATCCATGGAGTATAGATCTGCTCCGAGTGATCATCTATATAGTATGATTTGGATCCAAATGGAACAGCCAAACGAACGCTCAAAATCAGGCAGTAAACACACCCTATCGATTAAAGCAACACAACATGACATAGTTACTCCTTGCCTGAATCATGAGCTGACTTGGGCTCTATTTTTTGCTTCAACGAGGCTGAAGGAGATGGCGATCCTTCCACTCCCATCTCGGTTCTGAGGTCATTGATGCTCTGCTCCAACTCGTCGATCCTGCTGCCCATCTCATCAAGTGCATAAGGTCAAGGAAACCAAAAACCAATTTAATCCAAACCAATGTGATCTATTTAGTTTTTGTATTTATAATCACAATAACAATAATACTGGTTCCATATATCTCATCGCAGTCAATGTACGAAAGAAATTACAAGTCCTGCGCAAAGAATAATTCAAATGTGATCAAGAAAGATATAGGTCAAACAAACATGGTTCCCACAACAATTAAAAGAACATATATAACCTTATTAATCAAGTATAAATATGACAGGTATCACCAATCACGGAGTCCACCAACTGAAGAATTTGACAGAAAAAAACGAAAGATGATTGGATTAATCATAATCTATAACATTCCTCAAGATTCTCACGTAATTTTCTGATACGCTGCCAAGCAAGCAGAACAGAAATCTAGGACAGCCAAATGGACCAAATTCAAATGCTACCAACTTAATAATTTTGCTCTCTAATATCATATAACAAAACTAGTATAACATAATTCATAAAACCAGTGTACAATAATATAATGATCAATTTGAAATTAGCAAGCAATACAATAAGGATATTCTTTGTAATGATGGAGTCGGACGTTGTCTAGAACCTGGATTGCTGCAAAACTCAAAAACATAAGTTACACAGTCCATTGGACTTCATTTCAATTACAAAACCTCCCAAAATGTATGACAAACTCACCATCTATTGAAGAAGATTTTGGACCTGAAAAAACCAAACAAAAGAGTATAAAACTCACCATCTGGTGGCATTTCGATTGCTGTATAAAATTCAGCTATGAAACTAATACGCAAATGGAGTGACAATATTATGTAAATATGTGGGCATCAAAACTACCAAGTATACATGGTAAACACCAATAATTGAGAAACCAAAAAAAATGCCCACCTCTTAATATTGTATTATGGTTTTGTGAATAGTGGTAAAAACAACAAATCATCAAATTAACCAACTGCTAATCTCTTCATCGTTCAGTTTTAACTTTTAAATAATTTCCGTCATCATTGAAAGATTAGGATACCTAATACATAAAAGCCACATAACCATCATCTTCAACATGCCCACCACTCATCCATACGGCCATATAGAAGTAGTACAAATTAATTTAACATATAAAGCGAAAAAACTAGAACCGGAACTCACAAAAGCTGTCATGTCAGCAGTGCTTTGTTTCGGGTCATCTGTATCATCCTGCCAAAAAATAAATAGATAAGCTACTTCACCAAAATGTCATCAATAGTATAACTATTAGTACATACTATGGTGCTGGATTAGACAAAATATACAGTAAGTTCATATGAAAGGAACTTGGGAGGAAACCATTTTCAGTTGATAAATGTGAAGCGACTGTAGTTTAACTGACTTCTATTTTGACCCCCAAAGGCTACAACGGGCTGCACAGTATGGGCCCTTTCACCCAACTGGACATGTCACTGACATGTAAGCCCAGATCTTGCCCCCAAACATTTTATTTTTATCTCATCCAACAAGTTTACAAATGTGCCCTTGATATCTCATGTACTGAAGGGAAGATGAACGAACTTCATTCAACCTTTGTACAAGATTCCGAAATTCACCAAAGACAAATTTGTTCCAGAAACTCCAAACTCTAACAAATAATATTGAAACTTTTGCCAACAGGCATATCAATGCAATTGTCTGCAACCATAATACGGTAAAAGTACTTGCTCCACGCTTCTCTAATCTTTACATGTCAAGCTTCCACAAAGAACATGCATTACTTTCCCCATACACAATTATGCATAAGTTTGTGAATTCTGTATCGACATTGGACACTTTCAGGATGATAATCGCGTGTATCACACCATTGACCCACACCATTGCAGGGTCATCCAGCCTTTACCCGATTCTCCTTACTAAAGTAGTAGAAGACACTACTGAGCTTCTCTCATTACTTGTACCCCCCCTTAATAAGTGCTCCACTAGTTACAATTCAATGAGTACCCGACAACGACAAGCTACCAAATTTACTGCAACATCGTAAATATCACACCATCAAGGAATCCCAAATTTATTTGAGTCTGACGAACTTTGGTTAGCAGCTGTAAGTACCCAAACTCCATCACAACAACTATAAACATGCTACCGAAAAGCAAGTACGGATTTTGCGAACAGCGAAAAGCAAGTACTCAAATTCCATCACAACAACTATCACATCAGAACTACTTGCCATACGAATTGAATTTCCAAATTAAAATTTCAGAAACAATGCAAATGTTTTCAAACACACACCAATTTTCTCAGTAACCAAACAGAACGCTAAATACAAAACGAAAATGACTCGCAAAATCGACAGAATTCAAACTTTCAAAGCAGCAAAACAGCACGAGATTAGTAAAATTGAAATATACATAAAATAACAGATCGGGATCCATTATCAACGGATTTACAGGTGAAAGTGAGTGAAATTTTCGAAACCCTAATGAAATCAGTGTAAATGCGTTGACGAGTAAAAGGGAAATTACCATGTTCGAAGTCTCTGTGGGGAAGGTTTTGGAGACGCTCGGTTGTGCAGTGTAGTGAGTACAGAGAGCGGAGAAAGGCGTATACGTAGTATTTGGTTGGAAGAAGAAGGGGTATAAAAGCTACCCAATTATCAATTTGTCCTTATTGCTTTTTGGGATTTTTTCTTTTTTTTAATAATATGAAGAGAGAGTAAGAGCGAATTTAATCTTACAATCAATTAACAATAATATAATTCAAATTCGTTTTTTGACAAGAAGCAAACCTAAAGCATCTTACTTACAAGTAAAAACGAACACCGTTAAATCGTAATATTAAGTGGCTATTGCTTATTGGAATGAAATTACCTTCTTTTTTACTTAACCTGGACGAATTTTACTCTCTTGTCCTTTTATTCAGTTATTTTTTTTCTTATACAAATGATGTATTTTACTTGCACATCTTATTAATGCTTCCTAAAACGGTACTTTGCGGTGCTTCTTGAACAAGGGAAGCTCATGTCAAGTACTTTTATCTAAAAAAAACATTTCTAAGACCGAGAGGTGCTTTTTAAATTCTTTTACCAAATGTAGTTAAAAGCCCTTATGATTGCTAAATAAAATTTTCAACTTTCTTTTATAGAGTTCGTCATGTGGAGAGTAATTTGTATGGCACGATGTGCTACTACCGCACATTTTGTGCAAATTATACAAGGATACATGAAGAAAAATCAACACATTTTTTTTTATTTTTAGTATGTAACATCACCATGAAGGTGTATCCGTGTCATATAAGTCATTCTTATATAGTTCAAGTGCTCAATAAATTTTATTGAGCATACTTCTTATATAGTTCAAGTGCTCAATAAATTTTATTGAGCACTTGAACTATATAAAATGGATTTGAGTCCAAAGTTTTTAACTCAAAAACAATTTTTAAATTTTAAGGTAAAAAAACCTATTTGGTAGGCCCATTTTGTAAAACTGGACTAATTTTTTTTTAAAAAAAACAGTCCATTATAATTTGAAAACAACAAAAGTCAAGTTTTATTTTTTTTTTCATGAATTCATTTTCTGTACCGTGATGGAGGTCTGAGCTACGCCACGCAGACCACGAGCAGGCCTTGCATCTCACCAATGACAAACGACCTGATAAAGATGAACAGGTAATCCCTTTTTTCGAGTTTCTGGGTCTTTGAGACTATAATTCCTAAATCCAATTCGAAGATACCCTTTTCACCTTGTGTATTTGTGACTCCAATTTCGGATTTAATTTTATGTAACTCTCTCTCTCTCTCTCTCTCTCTCTCTCTACTTTCTCTCTCTTGTTTTCTGTATTATCTATTTGTGTTGAATTGCATAAATGTTTGATTGTTTGTATAATTGGTCAATTATGTGTTTTTATTGGTGGTTTCGAAGATCTGTTGCAGCTGGGTTTATTGGGTTTCTTTAGAATTAGGCAGTTATTGGGAAAATTGGGGGAAAATGTTACAAAATTTGTAAAAATTGGGAATTATTATCGTATATTGTTATTGAAGGTTTTACTAATTGATTTGTGTGAAATTGGGTTTCTGTTTCTAATATGAACGTGGTGTATAGTGTATAAGGGTGTTTCATTGAGATGACAAGATGCTTAATATACCTATTTTTTTTCAATTGTTAGATCGAAGAAGGAAGTTCAATTTATCAAGGATCAAGTTTTGGAGTAGCAGGCGCCATGCCACCTTCGGTTCGAGGTATAGAAATCTCGAACTTGGAATCTACTTAGAGCTATGGGTTTATCTGGAATTTACTTGGAGGCCCTGCAATTTTTTTTTTTCTCTTCAAATGACACACCCCGACCGAGATCGGGGCGTGCTGGCCGTCACACAAAGGTGACGTAGCCATGTGCACGTGCGGAAGCTAATAAAGTAGTAATCTAAAAGTACGAATAATTAAAAACTAGCATACAAAGTACTAAAATAAGTGCTAGTAAGTGAGATACAATTTCAGAGCAGGTCTATAGCAGCCCAAACAAAAACGACAATGGGGAGTGTCTGTCAGAACGCCGGAGAGCCCTCAAAGGAAACCACCGCAACGGCTAAGCAACTAGAACCTGGAGGGGCGCAAAACAAAAGCGTGAGTGGGCAAAAACAAAGCTCTTTGAAAACCATTTAGCAAAATACATTCTAACCCCTCACCGTAAAACTTGTATACTTCCCAGAAAAATAAACATATAACCGTATGTATAAACATGCAAAAACATGCTCAAGGGTATGCCAATCATGCTCAAGATATGCCATGCCAAAGCCTCATAATAGATGTAAGTGCCTAGGTATAAATCACATCAATATCATAACATCTGGCAGCCGGAGTCACCTAACGTGACCTGTACGGCTGCATCTAGAGCTCAAATCTCAACTCTATAACTGAACCTGCCCACGAGTCGGAACCACTCAAGGTGGTCTGTACGACAGGCCTGGGTGTAACATATATATAAGCTCTAGTGCTACGATCACGTGAAGGCTGTGCGAATAATCGCGGGTCACCTACGAGTCGGAACCACCTAAAGTGGTCTGTACGACAGGCCTATGCACCTAACTTGGATCCAAGCTGAGCGTGTGGTGCGGGAGGTGAACATCACGTGAAGGACTGTGCCCTACTCTGGGCGGGAGCACTATCACCGGGGGTGCAGGTTATGAGCTCTCTAGGCATCTCAACCACTACTGAAACATAAACGTGAATGTCACTTACCTGGCACTTACCTTTGCATCCACAACACCCAATATGCATATGTATATGTATGCCACTAATGATGCATGCAATGATGCGTAAACGATAATAATAAAGTGCATGGCATAATGTAAATAACCCTTTTTAAAGCATTTCTGGGAATATAACTGTATATAGGTATATACGGAAAACAAAAGCCCACTCACTGGTATGTAGAAGGGTCGTAGCCCCCCTGTCTCGCGTGTGCACGCTCGTCCTCGGGGTACGTGTCACCTAAATGCGAAACAACTATAAAAACGTTAACTTTAAAGCACATAACCCGTTTCTCGTAATAACTTCTCATACATTGCTCAAAATGGACAAATGAATATACCCACGTGCTCTACACAACCTCAGGATCATAACCATATTTTTAAAATAATTTTTGGACCCCACACGCGCCCCCACGCGCCAGCACAGGCACGGACCTACGCGCCCCCCACGCGCGGCCACGTGCCAGGCACACTGACGGTGTCAACAGACGCCGTCAGGAATATTCCGTTAAATCTAACTGATGCCGTTAACGGCATCAGGAATATTCCGTCAACTCTGACGGAATATTCCGTCTCCTTCTCCACTCAGTCCCCGACGCCGGCGCCGTTGCCGTCGCCGGCACCGTCGCTGGAAAACCTGCAACTCACAATTTCTCACTCGTTTTTCCACCTTTTTCCACGTTTCTTGCACCAAAAGAAAGCCCTAGACTAGTAGAACATGCCCCAACAAGTTTTAAGGGCTAAAACTAAGAGATTATACCTGTCCAAAAACTCCAAGCTCGGCCAACTTCGAACCAGGCCTTCCCGACGTCCAAATTCGTCCAACGAGCTACTCCAACACTCCTGGGAACCTCACAAACACAACTACGAGCTCAGAAAACCCAAAAACTTAATGTACAAACTTTGCATGAACAGTACCCAAAACGGCCATTGATGAATCGACGTGAAAACCAAGGATTCCTCACCTGAAAATGGTATGGCTGAGCTCGCCTCGACCTCACGAGTCGAATGGTGTAGTTGGTTCCTTCGATCTGTGATGGTTTGAGTGTTTTTGATGTTTGTCCGTACGTCGAAGGAAGAAGAAGAAGAAGAAGAAGAAAGGGAGAGAGAGACACGGGACAGAGACAGAGAGAGAGTGAAGAGAGACAGTGAATGTGCAGGTGTGTGTGTGGCCCAACTCATGCCACCACACACAAATAACCCCACAACGTGACGAAAAACATACTATGGGCAAAATTGTAATTTCACACGTGCGATCTAAAAATCTCGGGACGGGATGTCACATCAAAGTTGTAAGCTTTTAGTATGTTGTTGCATGCTTGCTGCTATAGTCAACATTGTATACCTCCGCGTTTTGTTCATTGGATATGCTGGTGTTGGTTTGACCTTTTATCGTTACCCTAACCATTCATATTATTGCAATGTACTATATTGTTTTCAGTTTTTAGAACACAAAGTTTACATATGCAACAGAAACTGCAAAGAAAAAGAATTTCTTATATGTGCGTATTATAATATTATAGTTGCTGTGATTACCTAATTGCCCCCTAAATTTCTGATAGAGCGTCCATAGCCTTCGGTAGTTGATCCCCATCACTTGAAGTTGATGTATTGAGAAACTTGATGTATTGGCAGAGGAATAGGATGCTGTTTCTTTAACCTTATAACACCAAATTTAGTGAACTTAATATTTATGCAAAAAGATTGGATATTGGTCTATTATCTTTAGTGATTGCCTGAGTTTTAACATTAATGATATGTACTGCAGAAAATGCTAAAGAATTTCTTTTTAAGTAGGAAGTGTGTGAAAGTGAATATCAATCATTAAAAGATTAGGATACCTAATACTTAAATGCCGCATAACCATCATCTTCAACATGCCCACCACTCATCCATATGGCCATATAGAAGTAGTACAAATTAATTTAACATATAAAGCAAAAAGACTAGAACCGGAACTCACAAAAGCTGTCATGTCAGCAGTGCTTTGTTTCCGGTCATCTGTATCATCCTGCTAAAAATATATATAGATAAGCTACTTCACCAAAATGTCATCAATAGTACACCCCAACGTCAGCATGACATCAGATGGGCTATCCCATGGGTTTATTGATTCTAGGCCGGCCTATGGCTTGGCTTGGGCTGGGGTGGAGCAAAAACAGGGGAGGTCGGTCCATATTTTGGGCTGGGTGCCAGCCTATGAGGCTGGGGTGGAGTTGCTCTTAGGGAGGAAAGAGGTTTAAAGCAGTTGTCGTGAAGGAATGAGGGAATACCCAGCATTTCCTTCTGGTGATGAGACGTTCATGGGAAACAAGGGTATACATCATCACGATGCTTGTTGCTGCAATGTGGGAATGGGAAAAGTCCCATTAGCAAGGCCACATTTAAAAATGTCTTGAACTTGAGTTTGATTATTCAGCCTATTCAAGGTTTCTCATAGCCCAAATAATCAAGATGGCTAATGTTGAGGCCCAAAAAATGTCACATGCAAGCCCAATCAAGTCTTGATGCCCAATTGTTATACAAGCTTCAAGTCAAGCCTAAATACATGCAAATATGTGAAATAGAGAAATGAATATATTCACACAATCATGCCACACTACGGTAATTAAATCGTACATCTATATAAAGCATGCCATGCCCATGCATATTCGTCACACCAAGCCTTATCATGGTAACTAGTATTCATGCTAAAATAAGCCCAAGTCACATGCCCAGGGCTTATCAAGTGAATTGTGGCGTGGATAATTACTGAAGTTTATCGAGTCTGTATAAAGTCAAGATTATGGATAAATTTTAATTGCTTAGGAGCCCAAAGATCCAAGCCCATAACCTTTGAAGTCCACATGGCCAAGCTTGAAATAGAATAGACTTAGTTTACCTCATTCCCTAGCAAGCCAACCAATTTAGTTAGAAAGGAACCAAACTCTAAGCCCTAAGATCACGTAAAAGGCCAACAGAGCAAGCATTTAATGAGGAAGGAGGCTGACTTTCCCTTCCTAACTCGCGCATAAGATCAACGCCTCAAAGACAGGAGACACATTACTAGAAGTAACACTTGTGGAAGGCTGACCCAGAAAGCAACGTCTCGAGAAGAAGGCGCGTGCAGGGTTCGTGAGGGTAACGACACCTAGCTACTTTATACCAAAACAGAAATGGCAAAAGAACAAGAGGAAAATGGGAAGAAAGACAACCACAATTAGAGATTCCTTAGGAACCCTAGAAATGAGTGATTCACCTACAAAAGAGAGATCGAAGGGTTATAGGAGGGGATCCAAGAACACAATACAGGCCAGAGAGAGAAACAATGTTAGACGGTGATGCACCAAGCTAGGGAAATCGCTCCCTAAGTGCAAACATCCTTGAAACCTCAAGAATCATCACCCCTACAAGCTTAGTGTTTTCTATAACTTTTCATCTAAATATCCTAGCCATTAGGAGCCTTGTTACCACCCCAGGAAACTCAGATTATCCAACCTAGAACCATGCATCCATGCAAACTCTCTTTCTCTCCTTCATGCTAAATTGATAAACTTCTAGCTTTCACACCACGCTTCTCTTCATCAAGTCATTATAACATCCACATACTAATGATCCCATTGCTATGAGCATATTCTGAGCAGAGCTTGCCTATACAATGGAAGTGAACGAAAAATGTGATATTTATAGCTTTGGAGTGGTTGCATAGTCATGGGGAGGCATCCCCAAGATATGTTCTCGTCATTCTTGTCAGTGTCTTCTTTGTCTTCATCGTCATCGTCATCTACATTACCAGCCCATCAAATGCCGATCATGGATGTTATGGACCAACGTATATCGCCTCCAACACATCAACAAGCAGGGGAGGTTCTCTCTCTTGTGAGGATTGTGTTTTCTTGCTTGCATCCCAGTTCGCAATCTCGTCCAACAATGAAACAAGTTTCTCAACTCCTCTCAACTCAGAAGTTAAGCCATTGCATATGATAACCTGCGGTGATTGCTTGTTCACGATCCTTTGACTGGCTGAGAATTAGAGAAAGTGGGTATTTCCTATAAATAATTTTCCCTCTGTCGAGTCTTCCTTTTAGAAGAAAGTTTGTAGACGTTTCCCTTATTGTGATTTATTTCATGCAATTGTTTGCTATGGAGAATATTATCCGAAAGTGTGTTATCTACACACCACACTTACACATTCTTGCTATTTTCTATCCGTTGATTTTCTTTAATTCATTCGAGCCGACGACCAAATATTAGAAGAGTATGTGAAAAGTAAAATGAGGTGTGTGAATATCACATTCCTATCCGAAAATATTACCAGTGACTTTGAGGTCAGTTTAGGAATACCCTTTCTTTTTGCATTGGTTCAAATACGTTGACTGAATGCTTTTCATAAACTGGTAAAAGGGTTCAACCAAGGCATGCTTATCACTTTTGCTACAACTACCATTTGTATGTATATATGTATGTATGTCTGTGACCAGTCTTTTAAAAAAAAATTCAAACACTTTTAAGAGACTAACAAATGGAAGATGTGCCAAATGTGGTACACAATTGTGTTCTCCTTAATATTACAGGTCTAATTGATAACCATTTCATTTTCCATTTTTAATTTTAATTTTTGTGTTTGAGAAGGAAATACATGACAGTAATGTGGGATATATATAAGAGTGGAGTAACAATTGTGGGAGATGTAGAAGAAAATGTACGAGGAAAGACGTACAAGATGAAAACTAAGATCTAAGAATATTTTAAATTGTTTTTCACTTTCATCTCACCTTTCCCTTGGTTATTGTCCTCATGTCCCAAGCCAAAAAAAAGTAAGGCAAAATTCGAAATGGTTATCTTGTTCCTTTTTTTTTTTTTTTTTTTTTTCTTCCATCAAAATCCGAAATAGTTAAGAAACTCAGATTACATGATACAATGTGTTAGAGTTCATTTGGCCAAAATTTTAGCAAGATTTTTCATAGACGGAAGAAAACAAAAATAAGCTTAGAATCTAGCTAGCTCCATTTCCAAATAATGGCTTCATCCCTGATCTTTGGGCTCGTTTGATACACATAAGGTCATCTCCAACCGAAGGATCCAAAGGGTCAGAGGACAGAAAATAACCCTAAAACCGTCTTCAACCGAGGGTCAGGCCAAAGGTCTTGTGGGCCCCACTGGACAAAAAAGGGCCAAAGGGCCAACCGGGCGACCCAAATGAGCCAGCAAGCCGGCCTCGGGCCGGGCTGGAATTCAAATGCAACGGTAAGCTAGTCGTTATTTTTTAATTATTATTATTATTTTTTTTTTTTTTTACAAAATTTGTTTAAAATTTTTTATAAACTCTTTTTTTTTCCCCTATACCTTCCTAAACCATTAAACATTACATAACATTAAGTAACATGAAGCAGCATTAAACAATATTAAACAACATTAAATTACATTAAGTAACATGTACATCGAGTTGGGGTTGAAGTAATTGTTCATCAGATTGGCATGCGTCATCGCTCTGTTTCGTGGTTTGTAAGAGCGACCAGCAACAGAGCCACCCCATTGAGGTTGTTCCGCAGTTGGCTGACACACCATGGCCGCAGCCATGGCTGCTGCTCTATTTTATATGTTGCATCATGCTTCATCTTCTTCATCAGACTCCTCATCTTCTTGTCTCATCTGCACCCATTTTTCTTCCATTTTGGAATTAGATGAGGACCCCCAGTTGGAATCCGAAGAGGATTCAAAGTTGGAATTCATTGCAAACTTGAATTAAAAGAAATTGAATTGAAATAGATTGAATTCAAATGTATGTGAATTATAACCCAATATCCACCCTATTTATATCCCAAAAAAATTCAAATCCAACGGCTACCAATGGCTAACTAACATCATGCTGACGTCACTTAGCCATTGGATTTGAATTTAAGTTGTAGTTTTTAAATAATAAATTATGTTTGACCCTTTGGCCCTTGGTTAGACACGGTTTTTTGTGACAGGGCTAAAACGAGGCCTATTGTGACATCCCGTCCCGGGATTTTTAAAAACGTACTAGTGAAATGACATTTTAGCCCCTAGTTCGTTTCGTTATTTGGTTTTGATTGTTTTGTGTGGTGTTGGCAAGCTGAGGGCCACACACACACACTGTCTCACTGTCTCCCTCTGTCTCTCTCTCTCTGTGAGTTCCCCGAGCCCCATTCCCTTTCCTCCTCTTCGAAAACGTACGGACAAACCCACACCCACCCTAAACACTAACAGATCGAGGGAACCAAGGACATATTTAAGCTCGTGAGGTCGAGGGGAACACAACCGTAGCAATTTCAGGTGAGAAACATTTAGTTTTCACGTCGTTTCGAAGTGGTCCGAATTGTGTACTGTTCATGCAAAGTTTGTACATTAAGTTTTTGGGTTTTCTGAGCTTGTAGATGTGTTGGTGAGGTCCCAAGGAGCCTCGGAGTGCTTCGTTGGACAAAATTGGACGTCGGGATCGTCCTGTTCTAAGTTGGCCGGTTTTGGAGAAATTGCACAGGTATAATCTCTTAGTTTTAGCCCTTAAAACTTGTTGGGACTTGTTCTACTAGTCTAGGGCTTTCATTTGGTCCAAAAATCACGAAAAACGGTTGAAAAATGAGTGAGAAAACCTGAGTTGCAGGTTTTCCCAGGTTCCGGCGCCGGCGACGTTGCCGGCGATCGAAGGAAGAAGGCGACGGAATATTCCGTCAATTCTGACGGAACATTCCTAACGCCGTTAACGGAACCAGTTAGTTTTAACGGAATATTCCGGGGTTTTAACGGAATATTCCTGACGGCGTCTGTTGACACCGTCAGTGTGCCTGGCACGTGGCCGCGCGTGGGGGGCGCGTAGGTCCGTGCCTGTGCTGGCGCGTGCGGGGCGCGTGCGGGGTCCAAAATTTTTTCTAAAAATATGGTTGTGACCCTGAGGTTGTGTAGAGCACGTTGGTATTCATTTGTCCATTTTGAGCAATGTATGAGAAGTTATTACGAGAAACGGGTTATGTGCTTTAAAGTTAACGTTTTTATAGTTGTTTCGCATCTAGGTGACACGTACCCAGAGGACGAGCGTGCACACGCGAGACAGGGGGGCTACGACCCTTCTACATACCAGTGAGTGGGCTTTTGTTTTCCGTATATACCTATATACATTTATATTCCCAGAAATTGATTTAAAAAGGGTTATTTGCCTTATGCCATGCATATTATTATTATCGTTTAGGCATCATCACATTTATTAGTAGTGGCATGCATATACATATTTATATGTGGGTGCTGTGGAGGCATAGGTAAGTGCCAGGTAAGTGTTAATTAACGATTGCATTAATTAGTGGTTAGAGATGCTTAGAGAGCTCATAACCTGCACCCCCGGTGTTAGTGCTCCCGCCCAGAGTAGGGCACAGTCCTTCACGTGTTGTTCACCTCCCGCACCATACGCTCAGCTTGGATCCAAGCTAGGTGCATAGGCCTGTCGTACAGACCACAATAGGTGGTTCCGACTCGTAGGTGACCCGCGATTATTCGCACAGCCTTCACGTGATCGTAGCACTAGAGCGTATATATATGTTACACCCAGGCTTGTCGTACAGACCACTTTAGGTGGTTCCGACTCGTGGGCAGGTTTAGATATTGAGATTGAGATTTGAGCTCTAGATGCAGCCGTACAGGTCACGTTAGGTGACTCCGGCTGCCAGATTACATGATATTGATATGGTTATACCTGGGCACTTGCATATCACTTTGAGATTGGGGCATGGCATATCTTGAGCATGATTGGTATACCCTTGAGCATGTTTTGCATGTTTACACATACGTATATATGTTTATTTTCTGGGAAGTATACAGGTTTTACGGTGAGGGGTTAGAAAGTATTTTGTAAATGGTTTTAGAAAGAATTGTTTTTGCCCACTCACGCTTTTGTTTTGCGCCCCTCCAGGTTCTAGTTGCTTAGCCGTTGCGGTGGTTTCCCTTGAGAGCTTTTCGGCGTTCTGACAGACACTCCCCATTGTAGGGTCGCCTTCGGGCGTACTACTGTTGTTGTTTTATTTGGACTGCTATAGACCTGCTCTGAATTTGTATCGCACTAACTAGCACTTATTCTAGTACTTGTATGCTAGTTTTTAATTATTCGTACTTTTATATTACTACTTCTTAGCTTCCGCACGTGCACATGGCTACGTCACCTTTGTGTGACGGCCAGCATGCTCCGATCTCGGTCGGGGTGTGTCAGTTTGGTATCAGAGCCTAGGTTTGGCAGTCCTGTGTCCTTGTGAGTATTCTAATAATTTTGGTGTCTTCTGTCAGAACTATGCCGCCTCGTCGGGAACCCCGTCGCTCTTCTGAGCCTAGTTTTCCCGATATTACTCAGTTAGGGGAAGCTTTTGCTACAGCCCTTCAGGCAGTGATGCGCCCTCCCCAGAGGACTCCTCTGGAGACTATGTACAACTTGAAGCTGGATAAGTTTAAGGGCAGTGAGGGACCCGAGAGCGCAGAGCGCTGGCTAGAACACATAGAGAAGACTTTCCGGGTGCTACATAATCAGGGGAACTTGCCTATGGAGAGGTGGGTCGAGACGACCGCTTGGTTTCTGGATACGGAGTCGGCAGCTTGGTGGGAGCAGGAGCTTCGTAGGTTGACTCCGGATCAGAGGATTGATTGGAACGTGTTTACGGGGTTGTTTAGGAGAAGGTATGTACCCCCTGAGTACATTGACCGTAAGAAGCAGGAGTTTTCCGAACTGAAACAGCGGAAGATGTCAGCGAATGAGTACTACCGTAAGTTTACGGACTTGTCCCGTTATCACCCTGATGTCGCTGGTAATCTGGCGGAGATGCTCCGTCTTTTCCGTCTGGGCACCAGGAAGAAGTGGCGTTCTATGGCGTCTACGGTCCACAGCGAGACTTATCGGGACTTCTATGAGATACTGTTGAGGATCGAGGACTCCGAGAATATGTCGAGCGATACGGATGAAGAGAAGGACGGCAACCAGAAGAAAGATGACAAAGGCAAAGGTCAGGCATCGCTCGGGCCCCGACAGACTCAGAACTTCAAGAGAGGTGGAGCTAGTTCTAGTTCTTCGAGTGGTGGCTTCAGTGCCACTGGGCAGGGTCGTGGGGGTAGATTTTCTGGTGGCGCTAGAGGCCAGAGGCAGGGCGATGGTGGGCGAGGCAGAGCCCCTATTTGCCGCAGGTGTAACAACCGACATTTCGGTGAGTGTAGACGTGGTAGCAACGGTTGTTTCACATGTGGACAGGTGGGACATAGAGCGGCAAATTGTCCCCAGGGTCAGCAGCAGCAGAAACCGCAGTAGACCTTTATGCCACCACCTGCACCGCTCCAGCAGATTCAGGGTACTAGTAGCTACGACCAGACGGGTCGAGGTGGTGCTTACCACTATCAGGGTGATGCTGTCCCTTATGCTCCTGGGCAGTATCAGTACCCTCAGGATCCCTATCCCCAGGGTGGCTATCCCCAGTATTCGGGCGGCTATATGCCGTATCCTCCAGCCCCAGCGGGTGGTTCACAGTGGTATCAGGGAGGACAGTATCAGCAGGGGGAGATTGCCACTAGCAGTGCAGGATCTTCGAGACAGTCAGGCCAGCCCAGTCAGGGGCGTGGTGCTCAGGGACGCGGTGTTCAGGCGAGCCGAGGCCGCGGTGGGCGTCAGCAGGGACAGGGGCGTCTTCACAATATTTCTCTGCAGGACGCTCAGAACAACCCAGACTTGATTATGGGTACGTTGAACATTCTTGGTTGTTTTGCTAGAGTCTTAATTGATTGTGGAGCTACACATTCCGTAATTTCTCATACATTTGCTCAAGTGACGCAACCTCGCCCCACACCCCTAGGGTATGATTTAGAGTTTGTTATGCCTAGGGGAGAGAGTTGCGTTGTAGATTGTGTGTACCCGGGGTGTCCAGTGATCGTAGAGGGTGTTGCTTTGTCAGCCGATCTTATCCCGTTAGATATTGTGGACTTTGATGTGATTCTGGGCACGGATTGGTTGCACTTCTATCGTGCCAACATTGACTGTTATGGGAAAGTGGTTACGTTTCACCGACCTGGACTACCTGTGGTTACCTTCGTGGGTGAGCAGAGTGGAGTGAGATATGGCGTTATTTCGGCGCTACGAGCGAAAAAGTTGTTAACTAAGGGTTGTCAGGGGTATCTGGCTCATGTGGTGCTGGATGAGGTTGTTGCTAGCAGAATAGAGGATGTGAGAGTGGTCAGACACTTCCCTGATGTATTTCCTGAGGATTTACCTGGGTTACCCCCAGATCGAGACGTAGAGTTCACCATTGAGTTGATTCCAGGTACCAATCCTATTTCTTTAACTCCTTATCGTATGGCTCCTGCGGAGTTAAGGGAATTGAAAGTTCAGCTGCAAGAGTTAGTAGATAAGGGATTTATCCAGCCTAGTACTTCGCCTTGGGGTGCTCCAGT
Organism: Pyrus communis; assembly: GCF_041283825.1. Classification (NCBI taxonomy): domain Eukaryota; kingdom Viridiplantae; phylum Streptophyta; class Magnoliopsida; order Rosales; family Rosaceae; genus Pyrus; species Pyrus communis. The sequence goes on from NC_142577.1 coordinate 20,800,794, forward strand.
GTTGTTTGTGAGGAAGAAGGATGGAACTTTGAGGCTGTGCATCGACTACAGGCAACTCAATCGGGTGACGATTAAAAACCGTTATCCCTTGCCTCGTATCGATGATTTGTTTGATCAACTGAGAGGTGCTTGCGTGTTCTCTAAGATAGACTTGAGGTCTGGTTACTATCAGCTGAAGATCAGTAGGGATGATGTCCCTAAGACGGCGTTCAGGACTCGTTACGGTCATTACGAGTTTCTGGTTATGCCATTTGGGTTGACGAATGCACCAGCCGCCTTTATGGATTTGATGAACCGAGTATTCCAGCCTTACTTGGATAGATTCGTCATTGTCTTCATTGACGATATTCTGGTGTATTCTAAGTCGAAAGCGGAGCATGTTCGACATCTTACTTTGGTGTTGAAAAGGTTGAGGGAACACCAGTTATATGCTAAGTTTAGCAAGTGCCAGTTCTGGTTAGACCAAGTTGCGTTCTTGGGGCACGTCATTTCTGCTCAGGGTATTTTGGTTGACCCTCAGAAGGTTGCAGCGGTAGAGAGTTGGGAGCAACCGCGAACCGTCACCGAAGTGAGAAGTTTCCTTGGTTTGGCAGGGTATTATCGGAGGTTCGTTAAGGATTTTTCGGTGATTGCCTTGCCGTTGACGAGGTTAACAAGGAAGGATGTTAAATTTGAATGGGATGATAGGTGTGAGCAGAGTTTCCAACGGTTGAAGCATTGTCTCACTCATGCACCTGTTTTGGCACTCCCAGACGATAGCGGTGATTTCGAGGTTTATAGCGATGCTTCCTTGAATGGTTTGGGATGTGTATTGATGCAGCATGGTAGGGTGATTGCTTATGCTTCGCGGCAGTTGAAACCTCATGAGAGGAATTACCCTACACATGATTTGGAGTTGGCTGCTATCATTTTTGCGTTAAAGTTGTGGAGGCACTATCTTTACGGAGAAAAGTGCAGGATCTTTACGGATCACAAGAGTATCCAGTATCTCTTTACTCAGAAGGAACTCAATCTTCGTCAGCGGAGGTGGTTGGAGTTGCTCAGCGATTACGATTGCACGATTGATTATCATCCTGGTCGTGCGAACGTAGTGGCTGATGCACTTAGCAGGAAGTCACAGGGCCGTATTAATGCGTTGTACGCTAGTCGTGCTCCTCTTTTGGTGGACTTGCGTACTACGGGGGTAAGGCTAGAAGCCGAAGATCGAGATGTGGCATTACTTGCTAATTTCCAAGTTAGGCCGATACTTGTTGATCGGGTGCTTGAAGCCCAAGTAACTGATCAGGAGACTCAAGAACTTATTCAAGCTCGAGAGCAAGGAAGGAGGCGAGACCTCAGAGTTCGTGATTCGGATGGCATGTTGATGCTAGAAGGTAGAATGTTCGTGCCTAAGAGTGTGGAGTTGAAGGAAGAAATTCTCGATGAAGCACATATCTCGGCTTATGCCATGCATCCAGGAGCTACGAAAATGTATCATACCATTCGACCATTTTACTATTGGCCGGGTATGAAGAGGGAGATAGCCGAGTATGTGAGCAGGTGTGCTGTTTGTCAGCAAGTTAAAGCAGAAAGGAAGAAGCCGTTTGGGTTGTTGCAGCCGCTTCCCGTTCCAGAGTGGAAATGGGAAAATATCACCATGGATTTTGTGTACAAGCTCCCGCGTACACATAATGGCTTTGACGGCATTTGGGTGATCGTCGATCGACTCACTAAGTCGGCTCATTTTATTCCTGTGAGAGAGAAGTATTCTCTGAGCCGTTTAGCGGAGTTGTTCATTTCGAAGGTTGTGAAGTACCACGGTGTCCCAGTGAGTATTGTTTCGGATCGAGATCCACGATTTACGTCGAAGTTTTGGGTAGCTTTCCAGGAAGCTTTGGGCACGAGATTACTTTACAGCACGGCGTATCATCCACAGACAGACGGACAGTCAGAGAGAACTATTCAGACATTGGAGGATATGCTGCGAGCTTCGGTGTTGCAGTTTGGTGACGCTTGGCACCAAAGGTTGGATTTGATGGAATTTGCTTACAACAACAGTTTTCATTCGAGCATTGGCATGGCGCCATTTGAGGCCTTGTATGGCAGAGCTTGTCGCACACCGTTATGTTGGTCAGAGGTTGGAGAAAGAGTTTTAGTGGGTCCAGAGATTGTCGAGGAGACTACTCAGAATGTTCAGGTGATTAAGTCTAACCTGAAAGCAGCTCAGGACAGGCAGAAGAGTCTAGCGGATCGGCGTGCTACGGACAGAACATATGAGGTCGGAGATTGGGTATTTCTGAAGCTTTCACCGTGGAGAGGTGTTGTGCGGTTCGGAAAGAAGGGGAAACTGAGTCCTAGGTACATCGGACCATACGCGGTCACAGAACGAGTTGGTGAGGTAGCTTACAGGTTGGAGTTGCCTCCGGAGTTGGCTAGAGTGCATAATGTTTTTCACGTGTCTATGCTCCGACACTATGTTGCTGATCCATCTCATGTGATACCTCCTCAACCGCTTGAGATTAACCCAGATTTGACGTACGACGAGGAGCCGGTGACGATACTAGATTGGAAAGAAAAGGTCCTGAGGAACAAGACAGTGAATTTAGTGAAGGTTTTGTGGAGGAATCATTCCGTTGAGGAAGCCACGTGGGAGACAGAAGATCGAATGAGGGATTTGTACCCTCGTTTGTTCTTTGGCCACTAGGGGCTGCTGTTTGGTTGTTTTGAATTTCGGGACGAAATTCTATTAAGGTGGGAAGGTTGTGACATCCCGTCCCGGGATTTTTAAAAACGTACTAGTGAAATGACATTTTAGCCCCTAGTTCGTTTCGTTATTTGGTTTTGATTGTTTTGTGTGGTGTTGGCAAGCTGAGGGCCACACACACACACTGTCTCACTATCTCCCTCTGTCTCTCTCTCTCTGTGAGTTCCCCGAGCCCCATTCCCTTTCCTCCTCTTCGAAAACGTACGGACAAACCCACACCCACCCTAAACACTAACAGATCGAGGGAACCAAGGACATATTTAAGCTCGTGAGGTCGAGAGGAACACAACCGTAGCAATTTCAGGTGAGAAACATTTAGTTTTCACGTCGTTTCGAAGTGGTCCGAATTGTGTATTGTTCATGCAAAGTTTGTACATTAAGTTTTTGGGTTTTCTGAGCTTGTAGATGTGTTGGTGAGGTCCCAAGGAGCCTCGGAGTGCTTCGTTGGACAAAATTGGACGTCGGGATCGTCCTGTTCTAAGTTGGCCGGTTTTGGAGAAATTGCACAGGTATAATCTCTTAGTTTTAGCCCTTAAAACTTGTTGGGACTTGTTCTACTAGTCTAGGGCTTTCATTTGGTCCAAAAATCACGAAAAACGGTTGAAAAATGAGTGAGAAAACCTGAGTTGCAGGTTTTCCCAGGTTCCGGCGCCGGCGACGTTGCCGGCGATCGAAGGAAGAAGGCGACGGAATATTCCGTCAATTCTGACGGAACATTCCTAACGCCGTTAACGGAACCAGTTAGTTTTAACGGAATATTCCGGGGTTTTAACGGAATATTCCTGACGGCGTCTGTTGACACCGTCAGTGTGCCTGGCACGTGGCCGCGCGTGGGGGGCGCGTAGGTCCGTGCCTGTGCTGGCGCGTGCGGGGCGCGTGCGGGGTCCAAATTTTTTTCTAAAAATATGGTTGTGACCCTGAGGTTGTGTAGAGCACGTTGGTATTCATTTGTCCATTTTGAGCAATGTATGAAAAGTTATTACGAGAAACGGGTTATGTGCTTTAAAGTTAACGTTTTTATAGTTGTTTCGCATCTAGGTGACACGTACCCAGAGGACGAGCGTGCACACGCGAGACAGGGGGGCTACGACCCTTCTACATACCAGTGAGTGGGCTTTTGTTTTCCGTATATACCTATATACATTTATATTCCCAGAAATTGATTTAAAAAGGGTTATTTGCCTTATGCCATGCATATTATTATTATCGTTTAGGCATCATCACATTTATTAGTAGTGGCATGCATATACATATTTATATGTGGGTGCTGTGGAGGCATAGGTAAGTGCCAGGTAAGTGTTAATTAACGATTGCATTAATTAGTGGTTAGAGATGCTTAGAGAGCTCATAACCTGCACCCCCGGTGTTAGTGCTCCCGCCCAGAGTAGGGCACAGTCCTTCACGTGTTGTTCACCTCCCGCACCATACGCTCAGCTTGGATCCAAGCTAGGTGCATAGGCCTGTCGTACAGACCACAATAGGTGGTTCCGACTCGTAGGTGACCCGCGATTATTCGCACAGCCTTCACGTGATCGTAGCACTAGAGCGTATATATATGTTACACCCAGGCTTGTCGTACAGACCACTTTAGGTGGTTCCGACTCGTGGGCAGGTTTAGATATTGAGATTGAGATTTGAGCTCTAGATGCAGCCGTACAGGTCACGTTAGGTGACTCCGGCTGCCAGATTACATGATATTGATATGGTTATACCTGGGCACTTGCATATCACTTTGAGATTGGGGCATGGCATATCTTGAGCATGATTGGTATACCCTTGAGCATGTTTTGCATGTTTACACATACGTATATATGTTTATTTTCTGGGAAGTATACAGGTTTTACGGCGAGGGGTTAGAAAGTATTTTGTAAATGGTTTTAGAAAGAATTGTTTTTGCCCACTCACGCTTTTGTTTTGCGCCCCTCCAGGTTCTAGTTGCTTAGCCGTTGCGGTGGTTTCCCTTGAGAGCTTTTCGGCGTTCTGACAGACACTCCCCATTGTAGGGTCGCCTTCGGGCGTACTACTGTTGTTGTTTTATTTGGACTGCTATAGACCTGCTCTGAATTTGTATCGCACTAACTAGCACTTATTCTAGTACTTGTATGCTAGTTTTTAATTATTCGTACTTTTATATTACTACTTCTTAGCTTCCGCACGTGCACATGGCTACGTCACCTTTGTGTGACGGCCAGCACGCTCCGATCTCGGTCGGGGTGTGTCACCTATGGCCATTTGGCCCTCGGTTGGAGATGGTATGAAATATGGCTTTGTACTGTTCATTAAAATATTAATTTCTTGGAGGACCAGATGGCTAAAATGAGCCCTATGACCAGCCTTCGGTTGGAGATGACCTAATTGGATTGGAATAAAGAACTTTCAAATTTCAAGGCATATTAAAGGTGGAAGTGAATGGCTTTTCATTTGGAGGGGATTAAAGAATTAGAATGAGTAAGTTTTCTTCATAAGTAATTCATCTTATGCCCTCTAGGTGGCCGTAATTTTATAACTTTTCCCTTCAACATACCTTTAATATTGTAGGTTATCCATTCTAATTCAATCATGTGTACCAAACAAATCTCTTCATAATACCATAACAATCGATTAAAAACCCGTTCCATCTTATTCATAAAAACTCACTTCCATCATAAGTTCATTTCATCAACTTCATTTCATAATACAATAACAATCGATTAAGAACTCGTTCCATCTTATTCGTAAAAACTAACTTCAATCATAAGTTCATTTCATCAAATTTCATTTAAGTTCAACGAGCACAGAAAATACACAAAGACTGACTTGATCAGGCGTACCTATGAAAAATTCCGAAGTCTTCCCCGAACCATCATAAAAGTCCATTTCGGAATTGAATAATCTTTCAATCTTGCATGTCCAATACTTCAATCAATTAACCCAACAAACACGCTCATTTTTAAGGCCACTTAAACCATGTGCAGTGACAAACAAATGAAAATGACATTAAATGAAGTCATGGGAAAAACCAGCACAACACAAAAAGAAAGACTCCAAAACACAGGAGGGCATATTAGTGTTAAAAGGCTTAGTTTTGGTACCAAACAACTTAATCTCAATTTTCGCCTTCACTTTGGTCGTATTCCATCCATTCCGTCAAATATGCTAACATGGAAGGATAATGTAGTAATTTCATCCTAGGTGGCACTTAGAGTGCCATTCTCTGTGGTGACGTGGCAACAAAAATAAACCGTGTAGGATGAAATTACTAAATTACCCTTCCATGTCACCGTATTTCGACAGAATAGACAAATCCGACCAAAGTGAAACGAAAATTGAGTTACATCGTGTAAAACGGTGATATTTTTGATTCAAAGGAGAAAGTGCGATTAAGTTCGAGTTCCATGGAGCATACCAAAAAAATAAGCCTTGTTAGAATTTGTGAGCATATCACGAATTTTTAAAAATGAAGATACAATAGGCATATAGGCATGGATAAGGGATTCAAATTACGCAAGCACTGCAGCCTTTTTTGGCTTGCTGAAGCATCACGCACTGTCGCACGGTTAGCCCCAAGTCGAATAATCTGCGCAAGTTTGAAAACGCCAACATCATGCACAACGTGTTCAAAGAACATTAAGCAGGAGCACATTTCATGGAGCATATCACCTCTTGGAAAAGATTTGGTATGAGAAAGGTGAACCCCAGCACGAAGTAATACGGTGAAATTTGATGGCTCTCTTCCCAGCTTTAGCAGCTTCACTACATGGTTCATGGCTACTCCATCCCTTCACCCGCTTCACGCGAACCCAAACAAGATCCCGTGTTGTAAGTCTCAAGGAAATCCCAAAACAGCTCATCAGAAAGATAAAATTAATCACCAAAGCGCCCATTTCACAATCCCAAGATGTTATCTACTAAATAAGTATCTCGGGATAATTCTTTCCTCATCCATCCTACGGATGATACAACCTTGGCCAATGGGAAGCCTCCATGTGTTGGGCAAAACCCTAACCCTATGGGCGGCCATCTCTGTGAAATCTCATCCCAAATTTCAGTATTTAGTTTTTCGTATTTGGTATTTTTGCGAATTTGCTTTATGTTCGTTAATTTTTGAATTTTAGTTAATTAAAAATGTTTGCAAAGCTCGCACATAAATCAAATACTTAAAACTACTAATCGACCAACAATTTTTCAGTGTACTTGGAATATGGCCACGTGACCGTCTATATTTCACCCAAATTATAAGACATACATGTATGAATTGTGTTTCAGATAATTAACGGTTGCCTCATCAGTCATATAGATATAGGCATTGATGCAGATTATAAAGGGGGTTTATTCAGCAGTGTTTTAAATATTCTGGTATTTGGCTATTCCATCAATAATTAATTGAAATTCATGTATATTAGAATGATTACAAAGTCGTTTCCCCTCGATCCATTTCAGAATTGAATTATTACTTATGCAACACGCATTGCATACTACGAAACAAGTCCATTTCAGAATTGAATGATTTGCAATCAATCATGTGCAATTCTTCAATCAATTAACCGTACACACACGCTCATTTTTAAGGCCACTCAAATACATTAGTCGTATTATGTCCATTCCACCAAATATGTGATGGAGAAGAATAATTTAGTAATTTCATCATTGTTGGCACTTACAGTGCCATTTTCGATGGACATATGAAAGAAATACTTTGACTTTAAAGATAATCTTTGATCATAGTCATGAAATACAGGAGAATACTTAAAAAAAATAAAAAATAAAAAAGTGTCAATTGAACATCATTCAGGTAGCAGACCTGCAGGCATCTTTGAAGAAAAAATTTGAAGACAGATTGCCAAATTGCATGTAACGTATGTATATAAGAGACAAAGACTTCGACTTGGAGCAAGTTAATTTATGGAGGACTCCAAAGTCATGAAACAAAATATTAATTGCAAAGACTTTTCCATGGTCTGAACCATGGAGATGTCAATTTCTTGTGGAAAACACAACGTTCTGCAAGTCCTGTATTTTTGTTCTTCTCTCCCACCCCTTTTTCTTTGTGCAGGTCGAATTAATTTGAATAGCTAGTGAAAGGATTATAATAAGCCCTAGAAGTAGACTATAATATGTACACAAAATTGAACAGAGAGGCCATGAGATCTTTATCTTTTCATGCAATCCTGCTGGAAGTGTCGTTGCGATAAACCTTACCAATTCCAGTACACAAGGTACGCTGCACGGAATTTCATTCTTGTCCTTCCCCAATCTTGAATACCTCAACCTTACCCTTCTCTATCTCTACAAAAATCTCTTATTGAGCTCGGTTTGGATCAGAATCACTCAATGGTTGAGAGCACGCTTCAATTGCTATTTGTAATCACATTCACCTTTTTAGCAGCACTTTACATTCTTGCTGCTATCTGTACAATAATTGTCTTCGTAGTGAAAAGAAAGAAGAAGCATCAGGATAAAGGAGAAAAAAGCATGCATAAAGAAGTATCGTTTTCAGTTTTGAATTTTGATGGAAAATCAATGTACGAGGAAATCACAAGGGTGACAGAAGACTTTGATTCCATATATTGCATCGGAAGCGGAGGACAAGGAAGCGTCTACAAAGCAAAGTTGTCATCTACCGTCACAGTGGCTGTGAAGAAACTCCATCAATTGTGGGATGGCGAGAAGAACTTGGAGGAGGGATTCTTGAATGAAATAAGAGCACTGACAGAGATAAGACACCGGAACATTGTGAAGCTTTATGGTTTTTGTTTGCACCACCGGCACTCGTTCTTGGTGTGCGAGTTTCTTGAAAGAGGTAGCTTGGCTAAAATTTTGAGCAAAGATGAAGAAGCTAAAGAAGTGGGATGGAGAAAAAGGGTGAATATTGTTAACGGTGTAGCTCATGCCTTGGCATATATGCACCATGGCGTTGTGCAACCAATTGTTCACCGGGATATATCAAGCAAGAACATTTTGTTGGATTTTGAATATGAGTCCGTTGTTTCAGACTTTGGCACTACTAAGTTTTTGAATCGAGACTCAACTAATTGGACTGCCGTTGCAGGCACATATGGATATATTGCACCAGGTAAAATTGTTCTTTGTTCTATATATTATTTTGTTTTTTCTTTTAGACCAATGATTTTGACATCTTGCATAAATTTCTTAATTTATTCCGGGATAACTTTGTTCTGAATACTATTCATTTTCGTCCATAGGCAGGAGTTACATTTTGATTTGGAATAGAACTTTGTGATTATGTACAAGATAATCTGGTTGTTACTGGTGATCTAGAATCTGCTTGCTTTATATTAAGATTAAATTAGTGATCAAAATAAATTTCTCCTCCATTTTTCTTCATGATGACAAAATGTTCTAGACATTGAAGTCTTATATAGTTTATTATATACCCATACCAATTATCCCACTGCTATGAGCTTATTTTGAACAGAGCTTGCATATACAATGGAAGTAACTGAGAAATGCGATGTTTATAGCTTTGGAGTGGTCACATTTGAAATAATTATGGGAAGGCATCCCGGAGATTTTTTCTCATCATTCTCAACAATGCCTTATTCGTTCTCGTCATCATCATCTGCATTACCAACCCATCAAATGCCAATTGTGGATGTTCTGGACCAACGCATTGCGCCTCCAACGCATCAAGAAGGAATGGAAGTTCTCTCTCTTGTGAAGATTGCGTTTTCATGCTTGCATCCCAGTCCGCAATCTCGTCCAACAATGAAACAAGTTTCTCAACTCCTCTCAACTCAGAAGCTGCATTTGTCAAAGCCATTACGTATGATAACCTGCGGCGAATTGCTTGCTCTGGATCCTTTAACTGCATGATAATCAAAGAAAGTGGGTATTTCCTATAAATAAGTTTTCCCTACATCGAGTCTTCCTTTTAGAAGAAAGTTCTGTTATTGTAATTTATTTCATGCACTTGTTTGCTATGGCTCTATGTACTTTTACGTACTTGTTTGCATGATTTAAAATTTTAGATACTCTATGCATGTTCTGACAAAGAGTACCCAAATTGCATTGCCAATCTAATTGAACCTGTTGTCATCAGATGATGAATAAATCTCAATATCGGATGATTCGAGTTAGCCTGATTGAGTTGTGCGCTGGAATTTCGAAGACACGGCGATATGTAAAGTTGAAGCAAGTAAAAATCTGGAGAAGTATGCTGAAGGAAACAAAAAGAATACCAGTCATTACATTAATAAACCCTGTTTCTGTTTTGCAAATGTAGAAGAAGACGGCTGTGAGTTTTATCATTTTCTCTAAGATATCACATCAGGGAATTAAGAGGCCTCAATTTCCCTCAAAATCATGTTTCTCTTAACAACAGAAAAATAGTAAGTAAGGCGTTTCCCACAAGTATGGCAGCCTATGGTTTCACATTCAGATTCCTTCAAATGCAAAATCAAGGCCGGAGGTAAAGATTCGTGTTTGCACGATTTCTCTAATGCACAGCAGAAAAGGTGAAAATAGCCAAATCACATAACAGTGAACAATCACAAACACGCTCCTAAGTCAATACCAAAATTAATTGGTAGACTAGTAGTACATATACATGCTTTTCCATGTTCATGTGCAAAACATTAAGCAAGAGCACATTTCATGGAGCAGATCACCTCCTAGAAAAGATTCGGCATGGGAAAGGTGAACCCCAGCATGAAGTAACTCGGGTGAAATTTGATGGCTCTCTTCCCAGCTTTAGCAGCTTCACTACATGGTTCATGGCTGCCTTCACGCGAACCCAAACAAGATCCCGTGTTGCAAGTCGCAAGGAAATCCCAAAACAGCTCATCAGAAAGATAGAATTAATCACCAAAGCGCTCATTTCACAATCCCAAGATGTTATCTCCTAAATAAGTATCTCGGGATAATTCTTTCCTCATCCATCCTATGGATGATACAACCTTGGCCAATGGGAAGCCTCCATGTGTTGGGCAAAACCCTAACCCCAGGGTTGGCCACCTTTGTGAAATCTCATCCCGGATTTCAGTATTTAGTTTTTCGTATTTGGTATTTATGCGAATTTGTTTTATGTTCGTTAATTTTAGAATTTTAGTTAATTAACATTGTTTGCAAAGCACGCACATAAATCAATGATCGACCAACAATTTTCCAGTGTACTTGGAATATGGCCACGTGACCGTCTATATTTCACCCAAATTATAAGACGTACATGTATGAACTGTGTTTCAGATAATTAACGGTTGCCTCATCAGTCATATAGATATAGGCTTGGTGCAGAGTATAAAGGGGATACAGCACTTTTTGGGGTTGGGGGAGAAAATTACTACTTCTGTGGTTATTGAAATTGGGTACGATTATACCATTTCTTACAGGTCTGGATCTCTCATTACTTGTTACCCCACTTAATAAGTGCTCCACTAGTTACAATTCAATGAGTACCCACCAAGCTACCAAATTTACTGCAACACCGTAAATATCACACCATCAAGGAATTCCAAATTTATTTGAGTCTGATGAACTTTAGTTAGAGCTGTAAGTACTCAAATTCCATCACAACAACTATAAACATGCTAACGAAAACAAGTAAGGATTTGGCGAGCGAAAAGCAAGTACTCAAATTCCATCACAACAACTATCACATCAGAACTACTTGCCACACGAATTGAATTTCCTAACTAAAATTGCAGAAACAATGCAAATGTTTTCACACGCACACACACCAATTTTCTCAGCAACCAAACAGAACGCTATATACAAAACGAAAATGACTCGCAAAATCGATAGAATTCAAACTTTCAAAGCAGCAAAACAGTACGAGATTAGTAAAATAGAAATATACGGCATAAAATAGCAGATCGGAGTCCATTAGCAACGCATTTACCGATGAAAGTGAGTGAAATTTTCGAAACCCTAATGAAATAAGTGTACATGAGATCAAATAAGTGAAAATTACAGAATGCGTTGACGAGTAAAAGGGAAATTACCATGTTCGAAGTCTCTGTGGGGAATGTTTTGGAGACCCTCGGTTGTGCAGTGTAGTGAGTACAGAGAGCGGAGAAGGGCGTACACGTAGTACTTGGTTGGAAGGAGGGGAATTGGTATAAAAGCTGCCAATTACCAATTTGTCCCTATTGCTTCTTGGTATTTTTTTTTTTTTTCCTTTTAACAAACGAGATTATCAACAATAGAAGGATGGAATGAGCTTAGCCTCATAATAGATTAGCAATAACGTGGTTCAAATTTACTTTTCAGCAAGAACCAAACTTAGGACATCTTACTTACAAGTGAAGATGAAGATCGTTAGATCGTAATAATAAGTGGCTATTACTTATTGGAATAAAATTACCTTCTTTTTTTTACTTAACGGACGAATTTTACTCTCTTGTCCTTTTATTAAGTTATTTTTTTCTTATACAAATGGATGTACTTTGAGGTGCTTCACGAACAAGGGAAGCACATGTCAAGTACTTTTTTTTTCTAAAAAACATTTCTACGAACTAGAGGCGCTTTTTAAATTCTTTTACCAAATGTTGTCAAAAGCCCTTATGACTGCTAAATAACATTTTCTTCTTTTATAGAGTTTGTCACCTGAAGAGTAATTTATATGGCACGATGTGCTACTGCCGCGTATCTTGTGCAAATTATACAAGGACACATAAAGGAAAACCAACACATGTCTTTCTATTTTTAGTACGTAACATCAATGTAAAGGTATATCCGTGCCATATAAATCATTATTGTCAAAACAATACTTAGGGAGCAGAAATTGAACACAAACTCTACGTCACCAGAATAAATTTTATTGAGCACTTGAACTATATAAGTCTCTTCCATTTTTTTTTTTTAATGGTTAATTTGCCAAAAAGAAAAGAAAGCAATTTCGCATACCAAGCCACGTTCTAAGAAAAAAAAAACCCAATATTTGCTCCATTAACGTTCATTACTTTTGGTCCCGATATTATCATCATTTAAACCTTGTGTCTTTTTGGTAACATCCCATCCCCTTCTCCCCCACAATTTTCTTGCCATCCATGGCTTCCAATCCCCTCCTCCACCACCGATTCAACAATGTCCAATCCATCCCCCCACCATCACCACCAAACAAGACACCAAAAACTCCAAAGCCAAAAGAGCTCCCCGGTCTCTATCCATCGGGATTGCAATCCCCCTCTCCTTAACCACAATCACAATTCTCCTGTTTTGCTCAGGCTCCAAGTACAAGGCCTTGGCCAAACCCTTTTGGCTTCCACAACTTAGGCCATATCTAACCAAAAGAGCTAAATGTAACCCCGTTTAGAATTATACTCTCCCCAAAAAATTATCTTTAAATGCGCAGTGTCAGACTATACTCATATATCATCTTCAACCGAAGTGACTAAACATAACCCCTCAGTAATTTATTAGTTTTAAGTTTATACTTTAAATTTATTGGTTAATTTAGTTAAACTACCATTAAATGTTTTCAAATCTAATCGTTGAATTTGAATCAAGTATTGCAACTGAAGAGCTGAGCTCCAAAAAAAAGGCTAAGCAAAGGGTTACATTTGGTCAGCTTAACTCCTCTTGGGCCAAATAATAGTCTAGTGGGCTTCATACAATTATAGTCTAATCATTGGTTAGAGATAAGTTTTTGGGCAAATCAGACCATTTTTTAGCTTTTGGACCTTTAGGCCACCTCAACTGAAGGAGCTACGTTTAGCCTCCCCGTCTAGATTATAGCTCTGCAAGAAATTATTTTTCAATGAATAATGCTAGACCATATCTATATTATATACACAATCTCCAACCGAATGGACTATTTTTTAGGCCCCTCAATAATTTATTATTTAAGTTTGTTCTTTAATTTTATCGGTTAATTGAATTAAACTATCATATTGAAATAAGTTTTTTGGACATATTTTGAGGGTCACGTGTCGCTAAATGTTGTTTTAAGTTCCATGTTATTAAATATTTTAATTTTACTTGTATGTTAACAAACTTAGACATTAAAATGAGGTAATATAGTATGAAAATGTGAAAATGATGTGAGAAATTGTGTAGAAATGACTAAGGTATTTATAGGAAAAAATTAGAATCTTTAATTTTTTTTTTTCTAAATTTTGTCCTTAAAAAATAATAAATAGGCTACATGACGTCAGCTAGTAGCATAGCTGGGGCCAACTTGCAAGGCTGGCTGGCTATGTGATGAGTTTTGTGTCAAAACAGGCTATGTTTTGGCCTATAGCCCTTTGGCTAGCTCGGTTGGAGATGAAGCCCTCACCATTGGAGATGGCCCTAGTCTCATACATTTAGTGCAACCCTAATGTTGCTTATTGCCTTGGGAATAGGCAACCCAATCCACTCCTCCCCCTTCCCAAAACACTCCACTCCATTGAGGCAATTAGACTCAAGCTGACGTCATCATGATATCAGCCACAATTTAAATTATTAAAAATTATAAAAAAATTAAAAAATTATAAAAAAGCTAGTTAAAAATATAAAAAAATCATAAAAAAAAATTCCATAAATACCTAACTACTTCCACTTTACACTGCATTCCAATATTTTCAAATACTTTCAAACAATCTTTTATTATTATCTAAAATTAAAAATATAACTATCTTTTATTATTTTATAAATACAAATTGGTTGAGCTATTGGGATTGAGATGCATTTTGACAATTACTATTTATTTAAGGATATTAAGTTGCCTATTGTCCATAGAGACCTTACTACACTAAAAGTGCCCATAGCCTCATTTTCTCTTCATTCCTCATTGCTTGTTTGGGCCGACGGTGGATTCCATGAACAGCCCAATGCATATGTCACTTTGCATTACTCAAATATCATTGAGCATTTTGTGGGATCCTCTTGTGCGCCGGACCGGGGCTACTTGGATTGGACGATTCCTTTGGTGCATTTTGGAGATCTTTTCGCCTGCTATAAAGTGCTTTCGACGTGTGAATGCGTTTGCCAAAGATCTTGTAGAACCATGTTTGGCTTGGGTGGCATATTTTGCCCTTGTTACTTGCAAGCTTTTGCGTCTTTTGAAATGCACACAAACTAATTATTCATGCCTTCATGGTTAGGTTTAGGATTTTAGGGCTAGAGGCACGGGGATGAATGAAACTAGCAATCGCCCTGGGGAACAAATCTTGTCCAAAATCAGCATATTTAAGAAAGCTAGTCGCATAATTTTTCGCATGCAAGTTAGGCGACTAGGTTTTTTAAATACAAGTTGTTTTTAAATACAAGTTGTATACAACAATTGTATGCAATAATTTCTCCAACCTAAGAGGTGTAAAACAACACAGATACAATTTTTTACTTGTTTATATTTTTTTATTGTAGTCACACAACAAAAGTATGAACATTTTTTTTAACAAAAATTGGTGATATGGAGTATACAATACTCCAAATTTTTAATTAGCCATTAGCCTTTATTAGACATGTAATCAGTTTTTTTACCATATATTTTTTTATATGAAATTATCAATGTTGTAATACTTTTGGATGAAAATTAAAAGGAGTTTATGAGTGATGTGACCAAACTCATATGCTCAATTCCTTCTCTTGTAATATATGTTATGGGATGTGCTTTCCAAACATTATTTTAACTTCTCACATACTTTTTGTTAATTTTTGTCCTTTGGTCTTTTTCAAATATCCGATCCGATAGCTGAAAATTAAAAGTGTGTGTGAGAAGTAAAAAGGGACGTGCAGATATCACACTCCATATGGTATAATAAAGTTAGAATGTTGTGTGGGTATCCTCATATGGAGAGCAACTTACATGAAACTAGAAATTTACAATCACGTAGCGTTCTCATTCAGTAATACATTATCATGCATGTGAAGAAAAACTTGCACATAACTCGTTTCATGCAAATCTTTCTCCCTCATATGTGCTTTCTACATCCTGTTGGAGTTTGAGATCCTCTTGTCCCACATTGGTCAATAGTATTTTTTCACAAGCCTTTATATAGGCTTATTCCCTTTTCTTAGTAATTAGAACTTGGACTATTTGGAAATGGATTGAAGGCTTGGGCCTTATGGTTGTGTGGATTAGGCTTGAATATAATATAGCCTAAATACAATTAATATTAATTAATCAAGACAAGGGCCTTGGGCCTTGGGGCCTTGGAATTTAAAATTAATCAGATTCATTAATTTTAATTTTCGGATTAAGTTTTTTAATTAATTTATTAATTAAAAAAACGTTTTGATTAAAAGACACAGCTGTTAGAAAGAGTTGTACTTTTTGACTAAAAGATACAGCTATTAGAAAGAGTTGTGTGCTTTCAAATACACTGAACAGGTATTTGAAAGGGTGTGAAACAGCCTATATATTTGTAAACACAGTATCCAAGTCATAATCATCTTTTCTTCCTCCTTATCTTCCTTACAAAATTTCCAGAGAGTAAACACACAAAGCAATTCGCTAGAGTTCTATAATCCAGTGCGGGTTGTAGAATTTGGTAGTTGTATCCTGGTCGAGCAGACGTTGTAGAACCACAAGCACAAGAGTGGGACGAAAATACTGTTCGAAGGACATAGTTTTTACGCTAGCCTCTACCTTCTGTGATCAAGTTAGTATCATTGTATTTTTATATTAGTTTATGTATTTGTTGTATAATTTCATTCTGCACATCAAGTATATTTGGTAAATAAAATATTAGAATTTCAAGTTCTGTTTATTTCTGTTATTGTTGTTTATTTCTGAATTGTTCTCCAACACATCCAAATGCCAAAGATTTCCAATGAGATAAAGACATGAATTGACTAAAGAAGATTAGTGAATAGAAAAGATGATTAAAGAAGATTAATCCATATATTAATAAAGTGCAAAAAGAAACTTGGTCTATTATTTATATTAATTATCTAGGTTAGAAAGTGATTGGAGTCGCGTAGTGCTTGCCAGTTATTGCCACATGTAGATATCGCACACGCTATCAGTCAAAACTCCGTTTTGTTTTCGGGACAGCCCAGCACAACGGAATTTCTTAGAACGTCAAAACTCCGATCACATGTGCTATGAGTCAAAACTTCGTTTTATTTTCGAGACAGCCCATCACATGCTATCAGTCAAAACTCCGTTTTGTTTGATGGAGAAGCCATCACATTAGGTGTTAACTCCTCGCCTCGTGGCCAGTTAAATTGGAATTGGCTGTTAGAACGTCACACGCGGACACAGACAGATCCATGTGACTTGATTAATCTGTCTAAAGTGGCACACAAACACAACACATGCTTTTGGTTTTCTTCACTTAATTTGGAGTTTGATTTGCTTGTTGTGAGCCTGTGAAACTGTGAAGTGAAGCCTCTCATGATCTCTACGTAAACAAAAGTGGCCTCGTGAACATGATCTCTCTAGCTGAGTCTCGTTTTCGTGGTCACATGGTGAATTGGTGATCATGACAACATTTCTGCTTTCTAGCTAGCTAAACAAATGAGGCCTCGTGATTTTGCTTGACTTTCTTGTTTTCGTACGTATGATTGTTAAAATACGAATATTGTTTCCTAGTTTAGTGAATTTTATAGAATTCAAATATTTATGTTTACGAGAATTACTTACATGAAATATGTGAATCAACATCGTGTTGTACAAGTGGCTCATAACGCTATAGTGGAGGAAAAAAAATACATATCAACAAAACATTGTACATGCATCATTCAACTCATTATGAAAATTTCGCCGATTTAATTTTTTTTGGTAATATGTGTAGTATGATGAAAAAATGAAAATTATTAGGAAAAAAGGGCATCGATGAGGACATCCTGGTGCATGAGCATAATTGTAATGGGTTGAATAGTTAATTATTAAAAAAAAAAAAAAAAAAAAAAGAGAATTAGTGAGAAATACATGCATCATGGCATGAACATGATTGTTTCAACCACTGTAATAAAATGTCGTTTGCAGTTAATACAAAAATTACTTTTATCATACAATTAAGAACTTGCACCAAAAGTGGGAGTGCAAATAATTGTTTAGATTTGAAACAACTCATGAAATCTCAATAATGAGTTAATAATCACCCAAATATTTTTGGTATCAAAATCTCAATCTCAAATAGTACCCACGACTTTATGATGCATCTCATTTGGCAAATTCCTTTTTGGCAACTTTGCAGAGTATTATATAATGGTTTAAAGTTCACAATCAGTTAGTTATAATAATTTATTATTGTATTCATCAAGATCCTAAGTTGAAAAATAACTTATAATGAACCTGCCACATTAAAAATAATTTAAATCGAACAACAACTTGCATGGTAAAAGTACATTGCACCGTCTGGCAAAATAGAAGGTCAACCTTTAGAGCATATCTAAGGGAGACGTGTGGGCTTGGCTAATTAATAATGTAGCCTCAAATTCAGAAAACAATGTCTGCCTTATAAAATTTGCCTAGTCAAAATGAAAGCATAGACACCTTGTAACATCTTCAAATGAGATGTCAAATTATCCAAATCAACAATAACGGTAACAAAATACAACATTAATGTTTTCCAACTAAGAAGCCAAATCTGATGTGGCATGACATGGATCGATATCTCTCCCTTTTGCTACTAAATTTGACAGCACCTTCAGATTTTTTTAATTAATTATTAAATACTTTTTATTAAATTTTTATTAGTTTAAAGCAATATCCTTTTGTTTCTTTTCATTCCCAATGCAAAGAAGGTACATGAATTATTTTTTATGTTTAAAATTTGACATATCGGTTGAAGAGCAAAAGTATAAAAGATGTCAAAGTGCCTTGTAAGCCTTCAAATTTAAATTTAAATTTAAAATTTAACATTTCATTTGAAAATTGTCTTATGAGGTTAAAATAGTCCCAATCAAAGCCTTAAAAGCGTGGGACACCCTTAAATTTATAATTCTCGACAAAAAAACAAATTGATAGGCTATATCATCATTTTGTCGAGCTTAGTTTTAGCCTTCAACCCTTGCACAACACATTAAATTATATTTCTTGATCAATATATTTAGTAAATTACTATTATAAAAGGAAAAAAAAAGTATAATCGTCGCTGATTTGGATTTTATGGATGACAAATTTGATACCAAATTAAACTACTTATTATATAATTTAACAGAACTTTCATTCATTTTACTGTAAAAAAAAAAAGAAAAAAAAAAAGAAGAAGATTGGCGGGATTGCGGGATGACGAGTCCCCCCTACGATTGGACCGCCGAGTAGTTTTTCCCTCCAACGCGATGACGTGCGAGAAGAACGTAAATAAAAAATACAACTTCTAGAAATTAATTTTAAATAATACGCAACTTGTATTTTAAATAAAAAATACATTTCTGATCTTCATTCCCCTAAGCCAGCACCGACGCTTGGCCTTCTCACTTCTCTAAGCCTCACCCCCTAAACGCCAACCATTTCCTCCATATTTACAATCCTAACCTCCTTCGGAGTACAAAATCCTGAAGGCAGCCTCAAACGCTGCACTTCTTGCATCCACCTTCCGGTTCAACTCGGGCGAGTCAGAATGCTGGACCGGTGCTTTGGGCCTCGCCGGGCCCGCCAGATCCAGAGAGCTTTGCGGCAGGGAACAGTGACGTTTCTGTGCTTGTTCTTAACCGTCGTCGTCCTGCGCGGCACAGTCGGAGCCGGGAAGTTCGGAACACCAGAGCAGGACTTCAACGACATCCGCGAACGGTTTTACACGCACAACCGGCGCGTGGAGCCCCATCGAGTGCTCAAGGAAGCCACGCCCGAAACCAACCAAAACGATGCCGACCAGGCCGGCCAGTCCAACAACTACGCCGAGTTCGACATATCCAAAATCCTCAAAGACGAGCCGGAAACGGAAGACGAGAAGCGCGACCCGAAACAGCCGTACAGTCTCGGCCCCAAAATATCGGACTGGGACGAGCAGAGATCCGATTGGCTGAAGAAAAACCCGAGTTTCCCCAATTTTGTCGGACCCAATAAGCCCCGGGTCCTGCTGGTAACCGGGTCGTCGCCCAAACCGTGCGAAAATCCGGTTGGTGACCACTACCTATTGAAATCAATCAAGAACAAAATCGACTACTGCCGCCTCCACGGGATCGAGGTCTTTTACAATTTTGTCCTTCTGGACGCGGAAATGGCCGGGTTTTGGGCCAAGCTGCCGCTTATCCGGAAGCTCCTCCTGTCCCACCCGGAGGTGGAGTTCCTCTGGTGGATGGATTCTGACGCCATGTTCACCGACATGGCGTTCGAGGTCCCCTGGGAGCGATACAAGGATCACAATTTCGTTATGCACGGATGGAACGAGATGGTGTACGATGATAAGAACTGGATCGGGTTGAACACCGGGTCGTTCCTGCTCAGAAATTGCCAATGGTCGCTCGACATGCTGGACGTCTGGGCGCCGATGGGTCCGAAGGGGAAGATCCGGGACGAGGCGGGTAAGGTCCTGACCCGGGAGCTCAAAGGGCGACCCGTTTTCGAAGCCGACGATCAGTCCGCCATGGTTTATATATTAGCGAAAGGAAGGGACACTTGGGGGGAGAAGGTGTACTTGGAAAACGGGTATTATCTCCACGGTTATTGGGGGATTCTGGTGGACAGATACGAGGAGATGATCGAGAACCACCACCCGGGGCTAGGCGACCACCGGTGGCCGCTGGTGACGCATTTCGTCGGGTGCAAGCCGTGCGGGAAGTTCGGGGATTACCCGGTGGAGCGGTGCTTGAAGCAGATGGACCGGGCGTACAATTTTGGGGATAATCAGGTGTTGCAGATGTACGGGTTCGAGCATAAGTCGCTGGGAAGTAGGAGAGTGAAGAGGGTAAGGAATGAGAGTAGCAATCCGCTGGAGGTGAAAGACAAGCTTGGATTGCTGCACCCTGCTTTCAAAGCTGTCAGGCGAATCAGGCCATCATCATCTTCCTGATTTTCCACTTTTTGCTTTTGCTAATATTTTTTTTTAATTTATTAAGTTAATAATACTGTCAATTTGTATTTCACTTTTGATGTTTTTTGTTAATGATTTTTTGAAGGAATATTAAGCTTCAAATTTGGGGGTGTGAGAATTTGAGAAACTTTAATAGATTTAGGGGGTATTCAATTGGGATTTGAGAGATTTTAATGGATTTATAAATTCATCGATTTTTATGAAGTTTGACTGATTTGTAGAGATTTCGTATCCTTCGAAATCTCATGGGAATATATAAGATTTATGGATGTTTAAAATAGACTACAAAATCACTCTAATTCCCTCTAATTCCTCAACTTTTCCAAATTCTTTAAATTCAAATTCTAATTGAATACACTAGAATGTTATAAACTTCTTTAAAATTCTAATTGAATACACTCGGATTTCTAAGGATTTTAATAAACTATCTTAAAATCCTGATTGAATACACATTGAATTTCAGATAATCACTTAAAATCCTGATTGAATACCCCTAGATTCATTAAAAGAATTAAAATCCCTCAAAATCCCATTTGAATACACCCCCCTTATAAATCCATGGATTTTTATAGAGTTTAATTGATTTGTAGAGATTTCATATAAAATTTTGATTCAATTCCCTCGAAATATCAAGGGAAGATGTGAGATTTGTTGATGCTTAAAATACACTACGAAATCTCTCCAATTCCCTCTAATTTCTCAAATTCTTTAAAATGAATTTCTAATTGAATACACCTTGAATGTTATAAACTGCTTTAAAATCTTAATTAAATACCCTTGATTTATAAGTATTTTAATAAGCTGTCTTAAAATTCTAATTAAATGCACCTTGAATTTCAGAGAATCACTTTAAATTCTGATTGAATACCCATATATTCATTAAAAGAATTAAAATCCCTCAAAATCCCAATTGAATACATCCTTAGTATTGATTCCCGGGTTTTGTTTGGAAAAAAAATGCATATGCCATATATTGAGTTCCTCCTTTCTCTTTGGAGTGATGAATTTTGATGTTTAATTAGGCGGGTGTGTGTGATTGAGACGGTTTTGAACGGACTCAAAACAACTTCATTTAAGGTTAAATGCAAATGTATGTAGGAGGAATTTGTAAATGATTTCACGTACAGATTTGCAATTCTTTATACATACATTTGTAATTTGCATGAAAATCATTTTGTTGTTCATTGTTTACTAACTTGATTTCAGTCTCTTAAAACTAACAACTTCTTACTCAAACATAACCTTAATTGTGATTAACACATTTTAATTGCATAAGAGTATTTCCAAAGGATATGTAAAAAATCTTACGGGATTATTTTGACAAAAAAAAAATGTGGTTTTCTAATTTCAGATAAGATGTTAAAATCCTAAATGAATTGACATTTTCCACTTTGTTACCAAATTTGAAGGCAATGTAAAAATTTTCTTTTGTTTTATTTTAATGTTGGCCCACATATTTTTTTTATTGGTCTTTCACTTATTGATTATTTTATTATTGAATTTGAGCCGACTTAATTTTATAAATAGCCAAAAAAACATTATAATTTGACATCTTGGTTAGAATATGAGACTTTATAAAATGTTATTTTGTCCCATTAGCTGTAAAAATTAAATTTAACATCTACATTGGAAATGGTCCACATGTCATAGTTGAAGCAATCTATTTTTCTAGTTACTAGAGAATGCTCAACATGCTTTTTCTGGGATACTCTCATCGTACCTTCGTCTTTAATTTTTCTTTTGTAACACATTTTAAGTCTCATATATTAATAATTTATTTTGATACCATGTTATAATATGAGCATTTCATTGAAAATCAAATGACGATATCCAACGTAAAATGCTCTCAGCAAACACCAATGTAGTTACTTCATTGATTTAAAATCGTGGGATTTTTTTTTATTAAGAATCTAACGACGGAAGATACAACGGTCAAATTTCTTATATAAAATTTACCTAAGTTTTTGGGCTCTGATGCCTGACCCAGCCCAACACAGTGTATTGTACAAGTTAGTAGTGGTGGGTCCAGCCCATGAACATCCCACTAGCAAAAGAAGATCTCAAAAGCAAAAGCAAAAGCATGCAAGTTGGTAAATTTGGGCCGAACAAACCTTTAACACACCCAAAACCCCACTACCTTTAAAATTTCCAACTCCCCGAACAAGCAAGGAAACCCCTTCCGCTTCCCCCTAGGTCCCACAACCGAATCCAGCAATCGCAAAGTAACAACATCATGGATTTAGATCCTTGCTGGACTCCTTCCCTAGGGATCCTAGGATCAGCGAACACGGATAGTTGATAAAAAATCGTGCGGCTACAATTTTTTTTTTTAATATTTTTCACGCAAAATGATGGTGTTTTACTTTTAAAAATATAAAAAACATTTAATTGGGACCGCATGATTTTTTATCAATGGTCCGTGTTCGTTGATCCCTAGGATCGTCAGAGAGGGCATCCACCGAGGATCCAAATCCCCACATCACCTCACCTCAACTCACCCTCTTCGGATTTTTTTTGTTGTGTAGATTTGTAAATTGTGTTCGTTTATAGTACATCATGCGATCAGTTTTTATCAGGTATAGTTTCTGCTTAATTTTAAGATGTACGAATATCTCCAGAGCATACCACAAAACAAAAGTGATAGAGAAAGGTAAGGCATCGAGTATCAAATGATCATAAAAGGAAACCATACACAAGTGGAGGGATGCAAGGTCACTGGTAAGAAAATGCCTTGATGCTTGGGTCATACTCATCGTCACTATGTCCCGAGGGGGCACAAAAACAGAAAAGGTGAGTGGACCATAAGTTTATAATAATACTAATAATACGAAAACTATTTTATTTATGAACATACTAACCCTCTGTTTTGAAAATGTATATATAATACTACAATTGGGTTTTTGCCAAAAACTCTAGCATGTCAAAATAATTGTAGCAATAAAATCATCTCTAAAAGTGGTATCGAACTGCTCGGAGGCAAAACCCAAGAATCTTGTAACTCAAATCAATGGTATACTTAGCTAGGAGTATCATAATGGCCTGAAGGCATAACCATCACCAAAGGTGAAGTTGTACGACACTGGGTTACACTAGTGAAGAAACCATGGTCCATAACCCTAAGGTGAAGCTATACGACTTCGAGTTACGCCATAGAAGAGGATATAACATATATATGTATATGCAGTGGGTCCATCACCCGAAGGTGAAGATGTACACTCCAAGTTACGCTGAAGAAGAAATGGGGGGTCCATCACTCAAAGGTGAAATTGTATGACTTCGGGTTATGCCGGAGAAGAAACATATACATATAACACATCACACCGACACTAGCCCCGGGCTAGTGAAGCTAGGGGTATATCATTCATATCATCAACTGTGTCCTATGACCATTGACATTTACATACCCGGTTGAGTGTATGTGTTGTATGATAACCTGCTATATAAGCACCGAAACATACCTTAAAACTCATATCCAATCACTGAAGCTCAAAAGCTCAAAGCTGATAACCTGCTATATAAGCACCGAAACATACCTTAAAACTCATATCCAATCACTGAAGCTCAAAAGCTCAAAGCCTCAACACACAAATCCATGATAATTCACATTCGTAAATCCAGAGAATTTCAATTATGTAAATCCGAAGATTCATAACCTTTAATAAAATGTCAATTCGATAGATCATTAATATTTCCTTAAAAGCAATTTAAATAATTCATAAATTCTCCTCAAAACATAATTATAGAAATCTGTAAAAACATAATATAAAACATACTCAAATCATGAAATATGAAATGCATGCAAACCTAATATTTTATAAAAACGTGCAATTAAGAAGGGGTCTACTCATAAGTATTCCACTACCAGAGAGCTGCTCGAACTAGAGAGGATTGGATCACTTCCAACCGATGCACCTAAACACAAATGAAGACAATTAAATGAAACTTTACTAAAACGATGGAATTTAGAAAAATGGATAGCGGATTCAGATTCGGCATGCCACGCACTGAGTTGAGTCGACGGAAACCTCGCTGGCGCCTTTGTCGACGACGATGGAGGTGCATGTGCTCCACGCGCCATCCATGACATGCACCCACGCACCAGCTCAGGAAACTGGAATTGGGTCCGGTTCTAATCGGATCAGGGTTAGGTTTGGGCTTGGATAACTGGATTAGGCTGGGTGTAGGACTTGGCCTGGGATATTGGGTTTGGATCCGGTTTAGGGCTAATAAATTAGGCTTGGTACGGGTTTGGGCTTGGGTTACATAGGCCCAAGGTTTGGGCCAGGTTTTGAATCGGATCGTAGGGTCACTAGCGAAAAGGAAGGCCGGAATTTGTGAGTTTTGACCAAGAAACTTCCTCAACTCTGTTTTGGGGTCAAAACTTAACCAAAACTCGCCATTCAAAAACAAAATGAAGCTATGAGAGTGAGGATTCGAGTCATACCAAGATGAGGTCGAGTCGAGGTTAGGATCGACTAGAAAATGGCCTGCAACCCACAGTCATTCGAGGAAAAAACTGGGAGAATGGTTTCCGAGTTGGTTTATGCATCAAATGTCACAAAAATGTTGCAAAAACTACCTAAACACGATCTACGAAGATTTAGAGTTGTTATCAAGCTTACCTCGTCGGAAAATGGTGAGAACTTGCCGGATCAACTTTTTGCACAAAGAAGGTACTATGCAACGAAGAAGAGAGAGAAAAGTGAAGGTTTCTCTTTGTTCTAGGTTCGTAGAACTCGTAGGGGAAAAAGTGATGGTGGTGTGGTGGTCGCCGGAGGGAGAAAGGCCAGTGTTGGTGGTCTCGGTAGTTGGTTCTCGGAGAGGGTTCCAGGTGAGGGTGAGAGAGACAAAGAGATAGTGAAAATAAGAGACAATAAGAGTGTGAGAGTGTTCTAGAGAGAGGGTTCATGAGTGGGGTGATAAAATACCCCAAAAATGGGGTGGGGAAATGCCATTTGTCAGCCATGTAGAGGCCTAAAGTGGAGAAATATCTCCATTTGTGAAATTACAAAAAAATGCCCTTGACGTTCAAAAATCGAAGAAGCTTTGTTTTAGCTCCAAATTCGATTCCATTCACGCCAGCGCGTCCGTATCAACAAGGGCTACAAAAATAAAATAAACGAAAACTTATAACATGTCAACGGCTCGTTACATCTATCAAATTTGAAGACAACGTCAAAATTTTGTTTTGTTTTATTTTATTTATTTTTTTTCACTTATTGATTATTTTATTATTGAGTTCTGACCCACTTGATTTTATAAATAACCAAAAAACATTATAATTTGACATCTCGGTTAAAATATAAAACTTTATAAAATGTTATTTTGTCCCATTAGTTGTCAAAACTAAATTTAACATCTACATTGGAGATGGTCCACATGTCATAGTTGAAACAATCTATTTTCCTAGTTACCAGAGAATGCTCAACATGCTTTTTCAGGGATACTCTCATCATACCTTTGTCTTTAGTTTTTCTTTTGTGACACGCATAGTATGTGTGATTGTTGAGTCTCATATATTAATAATTTGTTTGAAACCATGTTATAATATGAGCATTTATCTGAAAATAAAATGACGATATCCAACGTAAAATTCTCTCAACAAACACCAATGTTGTTACTTCATTGATTTAAAATCATGGGATTTTTTTTTATTAAGAATATAATGATCAAGATATAACAGATTCCTATATAAAATTTAGGGTAAATTATAAAAAATTACCTTAATTATTGGTCTAATTAAGGTTTCATACCCTATCTTTAAAACATATCAATGTTATACCTTATCTTTGAATTTGTTGCAATGTCATACATTTCGCCAATTTGTTTGTCAATTCATCTGTTAAATACGTGGCTTGAGGCAATACTCATTTTCTATTAAAAAATTAATTAAAAAAAAAAACCTCTTTCGCTCTCCTTTCTTCCCAGATGCTGTTTCCTCCTCCATCACTCCCTCCTCTCTTCATACCATCCCATCCCAAACCCAATACTACTCTGACTTGCAGCAACTTTCTTCTTCCTCCCAATTCCCGACCGTAAACTCCGACCGCCGACGCCCAGCCTCGACAAATTGCTCGAGCCCAGCGCCGACCCCTTCTCACCCCTAACCCCAAAAAGGCTCCCTGTGGCATCGGACCCGATCTCGTCTTGTTCTATTCAACCCCAGCGACGACGGCAGAATGGGAAACACCGAAGCCGCCGGCTTCGACGCCCCCGATGCGGACGTAGACGACATCTTTGTAGTCCCGCCAGTCGAGCTCCCGGACTTCGCCAACGTCTTAAGCTGAGCTCGCGGACTCTGCCTACTGAATCCCACATCCAAGGTGTGTGGGTTTGTCGGATCTGTGAATGGTGGCCCGGGAAGGGAGTGAGGTGAGGATGGGGAATTGGATGGAGAGAATAGGTGAAGGAGACGGGGGAGGGTGGGGATGTGGTATGATATTATATTTCTGAGTTTGGTATGCGATGGTATGAGAAGGAGGGAGTGATGGGATTTTGGGATGCGATGAACAAGGGTGAGGGAAGGAGAGGGCATCTGGGAAGAAACGAGAGAGAAAGAGGTTTTTTTTTTTAATTAATTTTAATATTTAATTAATTTTTTAATAGAAAATGAGTTTCATTTCAAGCCACGTCAGTATTTAACATATAAGTTGACAGACAAATTGACAGAATGTATGATATTGTAACAAATTTAAAAATAATGTATGAAATTGAAATGTTTTAACGATAGGGTATGAAACTATGATTAATCCAATAGCTAAAGTAATTTTCTGTAACATATTCTAAAATTTACCTAAGTTTTTGGGCTCGGATTCCTGACCCAGCCCAACACAGTGTATTGTACAAGTTAGTGGTGGTGAGTCCAGCCCATGAACATCCCAGTAGCAAAAGAAGATCTCAAAAGCAAAAGCATGCAAGCTGTTAAATTTGGGCCATACAAACCGTTAACACACCCAAAACCCCACTGCCTTTAAAATTTCGACTCCCCGAACAAGCAAGGAAACCCTTCCGCTTCACCCTGGGTCCCACAGCCGAATCCAGCAATCGCAAAGTAACCACATCACCTCACCTCAACTCATCATCTCCCAATTTTTTTTGTGTGGATTTATAAATTGTGTTTATAATACGTCATACAATCAGTTTTATGTTTTATTTTAAACAAAATATAAAATTTTAATTATATAATATACGATAAACGAATATAATTTATGAATTTCAGAATTTTCATAAAGAAGATTCCGGGAGAATTGGAATTCTCAACTCACCGCCAACACAATGGACACGTCAGCACATGTCGACATTGGAACCTTTCTCTGAAGAGTGTGAACTCAACTCTCCTCAAAGCTCGCTCTCTCAGTATAAAATCCCAACTCTCTTGTATGTTTCGTTCTCTGGCGGCTCTCCAAATTTTCCAGCCCCTTCCCTCCTTCACTTTCTCTCTCTAACCAAACCCTAATTTTCTCACTCCTCCACTGTCTTCGAATAATCAGTCGCTGCTTTTTCTTTTTTCTTTTTTCTTTTTTTTTTCCTTTTTTTCTTTTTCCTTTATTCTTTTGATTTTTTAATTTAGTAAATATCCCGATTGAGGTTGGAGAAGGAGATAATGGAGAGCTCTGTAGGAGAAGCAGCGAAGAAGCAGCAGGAGTTTGCTTTGGCATCCGCCTCCGAGCTCGCTTCGTTGTCGTCTTCTACTACTCTGGCACCGGCGGTGGCTCGGTTCAGTCCCGAAGACGGAGTGGCAGAGCTCCGGTTTCAGCAGGAGGCTGAGTCCGATGCCCGCCTCAATGTCGATCTCCAAACTGCTAAGGTTTGCCTTTTATTTGGAGTATGCTGTTTCAGTTTAGCCTTTTAAGTTGAGAAGTATTCAGCTTTGTTTGGTTGCCGAGAAAGTGAAGGAAAGTAAATATCTAGTTGATAACAGTTTACCCTGGCTTTACTGCTTTAAAATTTTAATTATACCTGATTTAGTCGGTAGTATAATATTTGATATAATGTTGTAATTAAGTTTGTTGTTTGATTTTGGTATGTGTTTTTTCGTTCGTAGCTATTCAAGTTAGGCCCGGTGCAGTCAGTTTGCATAACAGAAAGTTCTGATACCGATGAAGAGGTAACCGAAATAACTTTACGCGTTTGCATTTTGATGATTTTACTTTGCAAACTTTTACAGTGCCAAATATGTATCGCAGTGGATTTTCACGTTGATTGTACTTTTTCGTGCAACATTGTTCGTTGTTTGTACCTTTGTGCGCAACATTGTTATAGGATTCATTCAATATCTGTCAGATGTTTGTTTCTTTTAACATTACTTCTTTTGAACCAGAAATCGTATTCAAGGGGAGTCACTATTCGTTTTAATAACGAGGAGGAGAGTGCAGCCTTCCATCATGCATTTGAGCAATGGAAGAAGGACCTTGTTGATCAAGGTTCTGTTCCAAAAGTTTACTTATGGATGTATTTCTTTTGTTTGTGGATGAATTGACCGAAGAAGTACTAGATGAATATCATTGCACATCTAGAACGTAGCTATTCTGTTGTGACATGATTATGTCTTATGATTTCTTCCATGCAAATACTCCTATACTTTGACTGTCTTGCTCCTTGTCATGCGGCATTGCATTCTTGTCAATTAATCCGTTTTTGTGCACTCTTGCAGGACAAAAGTTACCAAATGGAGAACTATCATCTACCAAAAGCAAGTTTGACGACAAAATAGAGCCATCTTCTGCTAAAATGTATTTCCATTACTATGGACAATTGCTACATCAACAGAACATGTTACAGGATTATGTTCGGACAGGTTAGTTCACTAACTATATTCTTGTTCATTTTCAACTTCACGTTTCTTTTGTTTTGGAGTTGAGACGTATTCTTGAGCTTCAGAATCCATTTGTAAATTTAGTATTTACACTAAATTTTATTAGTTTCACTAAAAATATCCAATGAGTTGATGATGAATATGTTAGTAAGTGCCCTGTTTTTCTTCTTCAGGAACCTATTATGCTGCTGTCATAGAAAATCGTGTGGATTTTAATGGTCGCGTGGTTGTTGATGTTGGTGCTGGTAGTGGTATTTTGTCATTATTTGCTGCACAGGTACACTCAGCTCTTTGATCAATTAAGTTTGTGTATAGTAATCTTTCATATTTTGTTTTGCCATACCTCTTCTCGATCTTCTATTTCTTTTCTTCCCAATATAGGCTGGTGCTAAACATGTTTATGCTGTGGAAGCATCTGAAATGGCAGATTATGCACGCAAGCTAATTGCAGGGAACCCTTCACTTGGTGAAAGGATAACTGTGAGACTTTTGATGTCATTTCTGAATGTTTTGTCCTTTTTTTCTTCATTCCTGTCCTCTAATGGGACCATATGTCAACATGTAGGTAATCAAAGGTAAAATTGAGGAGGTTGACTTGCCAGAGAAAGCAGATATCCTTATCTCAGAGCCAATGGGTAAGCCTCTATATATATTTGCTATAGACATTCAAATGGATGTTGCCCTGCTCTTCTTGATGTATCTGCTCCGCTGATAGTCTGAAACTAGTCCTAATGGAAACTTTTCTTTGTCATGGCTTTAGGCACTTTGTTAATTAATGAAAGAATGCTGGAAACCTATGTGATTGCAAGAGATCGGTTTCTTCAACCAAATGGGAAAATGTTCCCCACATTGGGAAGGTAATTTAACCTTTGAATTTCTTCTATGTTTTGTTTTCTGGTATCTCTTGTGTACGTTATTTTACTTGTATCATGGGACACTCTTTGAAAATATCAACTCTGGGTAGAAAAAAAAAAAAAAAAAGATGTCAGCTGTGGGATATTTACCCTTTTTTAAGACAAGAAGTGGGTTCCCAGCAGTAAAATTATTTTAGTTCAGATCAGGATTAGTTAGGTAATGTTAGTTACTAGTCATGATAAAATATTCTATATCATATTACCTACATGTTGCCCGGTCACATTATTTTTCTCTTGGGTTGTTCGGTGATGCTATATTGCTATGTTAGATCTTTCATTTCATTTGCTTGTGGTCCTAGTGTATATTGATTACTATTAGTACCTATTCAAAATCATTATATCTGTTACTTTTGTTTTTCTCATCAATTCAAGTTGATTACTTCCGCAGGATTCACATGGCACCTTTCAGTGATGAATATTTGTTTGTTGAAATAGCAAATAAGGTGCGTATGTCGTCATCATTTTTCGTTAATTTATATAAGGAAGGACATTATGCATGGATAACCATTCAGAAACTTGTAACCTACAAGCCATGCACAATGCAGCTGATCTAAAAGTTCTATTAGATTGCTGTTATAAACGTGTAGTGCAATCAGTTTCCTCTCTTATTTGATGTAGATTAATGTTCTTGTTTTGTAAATATGCAGGCCCTCTTCTGGCAGCAACAAAATTATTATGGAGTTGATTTGCAACCGTTGTATGGATCTGCATTCCAGGGATATTTTTCACAGGTCTATATATTTCTTATGCATAACTTAAAAGTATTGCAAAACTTGTACGTTATTCAATTCTGGGTTGAACAAAGCTTGTTGTCTGCAACTGATATTATTTGCCTACTTTGAGATATTGCTGTGTTTTGCAACCATAGTTTACATGTGTAGGTTAAATAAGAACTTGAGTAATTAAACTTTTTTTTTTTTTTTTTTTTTTTTTTTAACTTGTTAAATTGAATTTTAGTTTTAGGATTTCCTGGATTCTTCCTATTTCCTATTCCATGAAATTACGCTTGACGATAAACCTAATCAAACTTGATTTGTCACTCTGTGCATCTCCCATTCATCCTGTTCTTGGTAAACTCTTGGTGTGCTCTTCACTTTTCATGGTCTAGTGAAATAAGGGATAGCCACATACCCTCTGCCATCACTATTTAAGAATCTAATTCCCTTAGTTGATCGGTATGGTTTTTTAAGAACCCAGCTACTTTTATTGACTTGCCTAGGCCTTTGAGCTAAGGGTTTATGCATCTCTTAAATGAAACAACAAAAATAATTGGACATTTGCAACATCAATAACTTTCCAAGGCTTTTGCAAACCCCTCAGACCGAAATGGCTGAATTTCCTTGGTGAGGGATTATTTAAAACTTCCAGGATCCAAAATTATATCTGTGCAAGACATTTTATTGGTGGTTGTTTTGGGTTGCTAGGACTTGATGTTGTGCTGAATTATTCTGTTTTATTCTCGAACAGCCTGTGGTAGATGCTTTTGATCCAAGATTACTGGTGGCTCCTTCAATGTCTCATGTGATTGACTTTACCAAAACAAGCGAAGAGGACCTGTATGAAATCGACATACCTTTACGGTTTACAGCTGCTGTAGGCACTAGAGTGCATGGGTTAGCATGCTGGTTCGATGTCTTGTTTGATGGGAGGTAATCATCTGAATCAATGATCTTGTGGAATGAATATAATCTTCTGCATTTCATTTTTTAAGCAAATTTGTGGGTCTCATAACTGCTTTCACATTGCTTATTTACAGTACCGTACAAAGGTGGCTTACCACCGCGCCTGGTGCACCAACGACCCATTGGTACCAATTACGCTGCGTTCTCTCTCAGCCAATTTATGTGATGGCAGGACAAGAAATCACTGGCCGACTCCACATGGTTGCCCACAATTCTCAGAGTTACACAATATATCTCACTTTGGCAGGTCAGTGTCTAATATAATACTTGTTTTGGCTTCAGATTTCTTTTTCCGGTTTTCTAACGAGTTATGGCCTCACCTTCAGCTAAAACATGGGGCCCTGGGGCTGAGCTAGGAGGTATAATTCAGCAGTCTTCTTGTAAACTTGATCTCAAAGAGCCCTACTATAGAATGTCGCAACCGCAAGCCTACACAATTGCCCAAGATCAGCAACCACATCAGCAAATACAGACACAGGTAAGGGCTATCACGGTCAACTGGACCCTGTCCTTCTGAATATTTGAATTATTGTAGTTCGGTTCAAAGCATAATGATTAATTAAATCACTACCGTCTTCTAGGAGCAACAAAAAAAAAATGTAGATATACCAGGTTTTGTCCTGCAATCGTTTACTAGAAAAATGCCGTTGCTCTAGCTGTTAGAGTATATACTAACTTGGTTTGTGGTCTTACATTATACCCATTAACTCCCAGGATTTGGACGATTCTGAATTTATTGCGCAACCCTCACCGACTTCAGGCTCAAAGATCTTACTGGAAGAATTTGCCAAATCCGCGGGGGCTTTGAAGAACATTTGATCTCTGTTTGTTTGTAACATAAACTGTTTTACTCTAGCAAGTGCTAGGGTTCCCTGTTAGTCGTCCACCACTTCCCGTTTAACTGGTCTCTCACTTCCTCCATGTCCTAGGGTTTAACCCCTGTAAATTAGATATTCATTTGAGTGGCTTGTGCAGCATATTTATGCAATTTTATCTTGATTTCACCAGCTTATCAATAAGACACCGTTGCGAGTGTACCCAAATGTCTTACGTTTTAAGAACTGATTTGGGGGCTCGGACCACCTGTGATAAGCCTTGTTCCTCTGTCCATTAGGGTTGCTTCCCTGAACGTTGGTATTTTTACCCTGTAGGGTTTAGGGTTGCTACATGGCCACCCGGTTGTCTGGCATTGATGATCCATGGAAAGTAATGTCTTCAGTTTTCCAATAGGGTTGACTCCCCGGATGTTATGCAATGTTAGGTTGATAGACATTTCGATGTCCTTTTGCATTACACAGTAAAACAAAGAATTCATGGTATGTACCACTGTTGGTTCTTCGAGAAATTAACGGTTAGATTTTGCATATAGAGATCTGATGGATCATTGCTCCTGTCAAATCTCGCATGGAACGTACCTTTCTAGTTGGACTCCATGTCCAACACTTGGTTTATTGTATTGGTTGAAATATTCGTCGAAATCTTCAATTGGTGCTCTGTACAAATGTTGCTCTAAGCAATATGCTGTACAAAAGCCACCAGTCTGCACAACCCAGAAAGAAATTCGAGCAGATGTCGAACCAACGGAATCTTGACTGACCGCAGCCACGGCTGGAGATGGAGATCGTTGAATATTAACCACATTATAGCAGCGGCTGGAAAGGAGCTAACTTGAGATGGTGATCTTTTGCAAAGAAATATACTGTTTATTTTTAGACAAGACAACCATCTTATGACATTACTGGGTGCGTCCCAGATTCAGTCTTACGTGCACTGATAAAATTCGTATATAAAACTGAAGCCTGTAATGGCCAGGGAAACCACATATTTACACTATATTCTCGAAATATCTAATGTGACAAGTGATGTGTATAGTCGACATCCAGTCAGAAAAATTTCTTAATTGATGTGGCATATATATACACTTCATTTATCATGGTAGATGATACACAAATTTGGTATAAAAATATGATCCTTCTAGCCTTCTCCTTCTCAAAAGAATAAATGTTACGATCATTTTACTGTAATTTAATTCTTGAAAGCGAGAAATAACAAAAATGTCCCTAGAACTTCAGTTGACCTTTAAGATTGTGACACGTATGACCTAGTATTTTAGAATGCTAATTAACCAGTCACCTAGTTTGACCCAACTTAGATTGGGGTTAAAAAAATCCAAACGCATTCCTTGTCCGGTTAAACTCTCGGTTTTCTAACAAGTTATGGCCTCACCTTCAGTTAAAATAATACTTGTTAGGGTTGACTCCCTGAATGCTATGCAAAGTTAGGTTGACACACATTTCCATGTCCTTTTTGCTTTACACAGTAAGACGGAGGATGCGGTGCAGAGTTTCCAAATTTGCTACTGATTGGTCCGAAAAATCAACTGTTAGATCCTGCATTAACGTACCATTATAGTTGGACCTTGTAGTTTCCTAAAAAAAAGTAGGGAATTTTCCGTACAACACTTGGATTATTGTATTGCTTGAAATATTCGTCAAAATCTTCAATGATGCTCTGTAGTCTGTACAAATGCAGCTCTAAGCAATATGCACTACACTTGTCTGCTCAACCCAGAAAGGAAGGGAATCGGAGCAAATGTCGAACTGACGGAATCTCAACTGACCACAGCTACGGCCGGAGATGGAGAGTGTTGAACATTTACCACATTATAGCAGCGGCCGCAAAGCGTGCTGTGCTCTGGAAAGGAACCAACTTGAGGTGAATAATTCCAGCATCTTTCGCACTTTAGGCCCTCGGCACGAGCCACTCCAATCCAGACTCTGACGTTTTCTCCGATGAGGTATTCTCCTTTGTGAGGTATGTTCGCAATCAGCTCATTTTCCAACGAAGGAAGAACCTCTGCCTGCATTCATATAGACAAATGTAAATAGTGATCAGAGGGCGGATCATGTCTGTTTAGCCACCAGGTGAACCAGTGGTTAGGAATTGAACTTACCTGAGATGTTATGAATATGCGATGCAGTGTGTCTGCGTCGTTGTTGGCCGCAGACATTTCACCTAATCTAGAGGCCAGACCGGAATCGTAAGTGTGGAGGTAGACCTTGGCATCTAAACTAGAGCCAATTAGCTTTTCCGCACGAGCAACCTCCAGGACTTTGTTCACCTCAGTTCTCAACTGCTCACAAGTGCATACGCATTAGAAACAAGTGAAATACATCAGAGACGGATATCAACCGTGGCATTTCTTTCATTGTTCTAAGAGCACTTCTAACATTAGAATCTAGATTTATCTTATTATTTTACAGGTGAATAAACCATTGTCAGGAAAAGAAAGTAAACAAGAACGAAACGTCAAAGCCAGACAACCAAGAGCATCAAGTTTATGATATCGTTAATTTTGGCTTAGAGAGGAACAATGATGATGAGATTCAAGAGCATCAAGTTTATGATATCGTTAATTTTTTCACTGACAATCAATAAGAAAGGAGTTTAAATTTTCCAAGAAGGTTTTCCCTTAAACAACTCAGTTGTAATATGGCACAAGGACACGGACTGCACAAACCCCAAATTGTACTAATGTGTGAAGAACATTAAACAAAATGGTGATTACCTCAAGAACTTTTTCCCAGAAATTAGTTTCCTCTTTCGAAAGAGAGAGCCAAGTGTTCAAAGCTGGCCATCTTGATTCAAAAACAAATTCGGCAGCAGAGCCATCTTCGTCAGTGTACTGGAACGGAAGGTTTTGCCATACATCTTCAGCCAAATGAGGTAATATCGGGGCAATCACTCGCACTACAGATAGGAGAAGCGCTGCAAGAACTGTTTGACAACTTCTCCTAGTAAAACTTGTTGTGCCCCTGAAATGATAAACTATGCTTCATCACTAATTCTAGAAAATGAAGACTTGTAATGTAAAAGCATATAAACATCATGAGGCTGACAGACCAATGGAGGGCACAAAAGTAATGCAGGTGCTTAGAAACTGGTAGATTGAGCAGGAGATGAATTACCCAACATAAAGGCGATCTTTGGCGACATCAAAATAGAAGTTTGACAGGTCAACGACAACAAACCGCTGTATGATCTGAGAATATGAAGAAAGCTAATTAGATAGTTGCATGGAATTCCAGCTAAATTAAGGGGGCTAAGTTGACATACAATCAGGATTCAGTAGCAACCGTAAGATAATCCAAAATTCTGTCATCTAATTGAGCATAAAACAATACACTTTAAACAGAAACATAACTTAATCAAATCAACAGGGTTAAGAGAAAGTTCACCTGAAATATCTTAAAGAACTGATAGTTTTCATAGCACTCTTTACTGTTCTTCACAAAATTTTCAAGCTGAAACAGTGCGTACTGATCAATCATGGGAAGATCGTGGTATGAGATAGCACTATCAGCCTGCCAACATGATGTAGTTATATATAAGTGAAAACAACAGACCAAGAGATAAAACTGCCTGAAACAGAGCATAAACTTATAAAAAGAAGCAATAAACAGGTTTTATACATAAGTTGTGTGCATGTGCACCAATCTGTGTATTCGGGGTCAGGAGAGAGTAAAAATATTTATCCAGCAAGCGGTAGTAAAG
This sequence comes from Pyrus communis, assembly GCF_041283825.1. Lineage (NCBI taxonomy): Eukaryota > Viridiplantae > Streptophyta > Magnoliopsida > Rosales > Rosaceae > Pyrus > Pyrus communis. The sequence continues at coordinate 20,837,348 of NC_142577.1, forward strand.
ATGGGAGTCTTAAGATGACTAAACATGTAGAATTTTTGATAGGGTGAGACGTCTAAATTCCAAAGCACTGATTGTGAATGTTGAACATACATTCCAATCATGAAGATTTCCCAAAAGGTATCTCAATGTTCCCCGCGTCTTCCTATAAATGTCTGACATTTGACGGAGAATTTGAGGGCCGATTGTTACATCGCCTGTATAATCTACACTAGAAACCCAGAGACGCAGGACATCTGCTCCATAGCCATCCTGCCAGCAGGGAAACAAGAGTTTAGTATCCAGATACTGTTGAAGGATGGGTTCAGGTGGTAATTAGTAGGTTTAAATTTACCTTAAAACAATCACTTACCTTTTGGTTCTTCCCTCCTTCAATCACAGTCCGTGGATCTACTACATTACCCAAAGATTTGCTCATTTTCAAACCTTTGTCATCCAATACAAATCCATGTGTTATAACACTGGAATATGGAGCCTTTCCTGTATTGAAGAAAAATAATATATTCATGTAGTCACTGTTTGAAACAAATACTTCTCTGTAAAATGAAATCATCCTCCGTGGCTTAAAATCCATACAGAAGAATGAACAACTGGACATAAACAAGTATATACTTGCATTGCTGAAACTATTTAAATTACATACCATTTCCCTCAACGTTCGACTACTATAGTTAGAGACTAGAGTACATTGTAGTCGCTACAACGCGGCAGTCAAGATATTTAATTCGAAGGATCTTACCCAGCAACCAATCTAAGTCTGGTTTGCATTCTCAATGTACTATTTTTATTCAGCTCAGCTATGACGCCAATACTCAAAGTCAAGGGTAAGAAGATAATGCAATGGAAGGATTAATGCAGCCATTTTAAACATATTCATCCTACATAAATCTTGCACACAAAAAAAATGCACATGTTATTTACGACATGTGATTCTTTTTTTCTGTCAAAAGACTCAACTAACTGCGAACAGTACAAATTACAAACCCCATCAGGTATGAGTGAAGGGAACCACATGATGTTTAATTGTCTTAAATAAAGAACAAGACCTCCAGTGAAAATGTGTGTGTGAAACCTCCCCAAAATTAATCACAATTCAAACATGAGGAGTAATGCACAAATGTGCTATTTACACAGAATAAAAATAAAAAAGATACAAATCAACCTCTCTTTTTTTTATTGATTATTATTAAGAAAAACATATTTAATGTTATATTGCATAGTGAAGATAAATGAACATGCCCAGATTCTCGTTACCTTTAGTAGCAACACTTGTTAGCAAAGAACTCTGGAACCACCCACGATGCTGATCCATACCTTCAAGGTACAAATCTGCAGGAAGACTATGGCTATTTCTTTTCCCCAACACTGCAGCCCAAGAAGAGCCTGAAATAGAACTTAACAATTTACTTAAATCCATGTAAAGAAACATAAAAGATTAAATTACAGAACTGAAAAAGTTAGATGCAGTTATGTACATGCATCCAAAGTAGTAAACACCTACTAATCCCAATAGATAATATGGTAAGCGAAAAGACAAAATTCAATTATGCTCTGGAATATTTGACTGAGAAAAATTATGTTCTGGAATAGGCAAGGCAACTATACAACAGAACCAACAACGAACCACTATATGTTTCAACCAAACAAGTGAAGTTGCATATTTCAATATGATAAAAATGACCATGAAGATACAAATGGATTGAGATGCAAAATGAGATATTTCCAGACTACCCTTCTGTAAGGGAAAAAAATCATCAATGATGAAATTATCTATCTATATTCATGCCATTACTGAGTAATAGAGAATATTCCTATATAGCAGCACAAGGTAGAGCTGACAAAGTTAAATAAAAGCTACATCAATACCTGAATCAAACCATACGTCCATTGTATCAGTCCCCTTTTCATATTCAGATGCTTTATCACGATATTTATCGGGGAGAAGATCCTCCACCTTCATGTACCACCACGCATCACTACCCTTTTCGGATATTATCGCTGCAAAAACAGAGGACTGAAAGAATCAAAATTTAATCTATTAAATACACCATTCATCTTTAAAATAATTAAAATTAGGCTAATCATTTGAGCAGTCTTTGTACATATGGATATTCATTCATTGATCTATATAGCTATCTTCTTATATGTACAAAAAGCACACAAATACACACCTGTGTGTGCACAGACAGACACCGTGCATTAGAAAGAGTGAGAAAACCCTCATCTCATATGCAGTTGGAAATATTCCCAACTGATGCTCAAAATTAAAGCAAATATTAATTTATATAAGATCTTAATTAGACACTAATATTTGGAAATAAGTAGACAGAAAGAGGAAGTGTATATCTAACTGGCTCTTACACTTGATATGCTCAATAGTCTCTTCATTCATCAGAGGTTCCTTTGACTCCACATGATAAAAGACTGGAATTGGAACACCCCATGTCCTTTGCCGCGATATACACCAATCAGAGCGGCTAGAAGTCATTGCAGAAATTCTGTTTTCTGCCTGAACAATAGCATGTAAACTAATGTAAATCCAGACCTATAAATAATGACCAAATCTAAAACTGGTAAAACTCGTAGGAAAACATAATACATAAACTTCACAATTCCAAGCACATTTTCCTTCTAGGCTGGCTGAACTGAACCGCTTACTAAGTTTAATGAAGGCGAATTGGGACTTGTGCTAAATATGAGTGAAATAATTATGAAACTTAGTGTAAGTTGAGGAAATGCGGTTGAAGATGTCATATAGTACTGGGAAACACTGCAAAAACAAGGATTCAAATTCTGCTAGATGATGAAGCAACATTGAACAGAAAGAACAAGCTGGCAAAGGGCACAATAACTATGTTAGAGTCCGAGATAACTAAAATGACCTTCTTATGCATACAATAAATAAAGTCATACAAGACGCCGTCCCCACGAATACCTTAGGTGGAATCCATTTTACATGACCAATTGCATCCATAACAGCCTCGCGAAACCCTTCTACTGAAGCAAACCATTGCTCAGTTGCCCTAAATATTGTGGGTTTTTTAGTTCTCCAGTCATATGGATACTTATGCTCTGCATAACAGAAGGAAGAGCTTGTCACTGACTCAGCTTGCTATAACCCAAAAGAAAAAATAATAGGAAAGTTCCCTTATCATCCGCTCAAGGGAAAGAAAGAACTTACGGTAGGATTCTTCCATGATAATTGATAAATGTTCATCCAAGTATTTCACGACAGCAATATTACCATCCGCAAGTACATCAAGCCCACAAAATTTTCCAGCTTCTTCAGTGAACTTTCCATCATCATCTACAGGAGAAAGCATAGGTAGTCCGTACTTCTGGCCAGTGACATAATCCTCCTGGCCATGTCCAGGAGCTGTATGGACCAGTCCTGTTCCTGATTCTGTCGTAATATAATCTCCTCCAATGACAACCGGGCATTCCCTATTAAAAACCGGATGGAAATACCTGAAATGAAAATTAGAAATCACACCTCAGTCAATAGTTTTCAGTTTCATCAGTGATGGAAAAAGGGAGGTAATTATGTTAAATAAATACATCTTCTTCATAGGTATCATTTTAAATCCATAACCTGCAGTTTTCAAGATCTGAACCTGGCACCCTTTTCCTAACAACAAGCTTCACACCCCATTTTGATTCTAACGCTGGCACAAGATCTGAAGCAACAATAAGGAAAGGCTTCTTTTCTTCCTTCAAAAGATTTCCTGGCCTTCCCTTTTTGTTTCCATCAGATAAAGAATCTTCTGAGAGTGACTGTACTTCAACGATGGCATATAAAAGCTTGGCATTCACTGCCACCGCTGTGAAATGAAACAGGGAGAGTAAAATTATTACTTAAATGACCAAGGAAGGTGCTCATATGTCATATCTACAAGTGGGAATGCTTCATTATGTAGGAAAACACATATTAATTAACACCAATTACCAGCAAGATGAGAATCCATAATTGTGTAGCAAGTTATATTACAATTTACAAGTGAGAAGAGGCAAAGATTTTAATGGTACATTCTCTTCAAAGTCAGTTCATCCAATTTCCAAATCAAGCTAATGTTTAATTACAAATAACTGTGTAGCAGGTTATATTACAATTTACAAGTGATAAGAGGTGAGGATTTTAATGTTACATTCTCTTCAAAGTAAGTTCATCCAAATTTCCAAATCAAGCTAATGCTTAATTACAAACAGTTGACACTATTCCTATATACAAGGCATAAAACGGATTAAGAACAAAGATGACTGACTAATAACGACTTAAGAGTTAAGATCAAGAAGTTTCTTTTGCAAAATCTAGGCTGAAGAAAATTTTAGCAAAATAACTACGGGCAGCTTCAGTAAACAGCTTATTTGTAAAGAATAGAGAAGGATATAAGCATAGAGCTTTCTATTTGTGGTACTTTCCTGATGAGTTTAAACAAATACTATAGTTTAGTATGCTGTTATCACCTTGAGATCCATACAAATGAAAAAGAAACTAATATAATGAGTAAAGACTGTACAAAAATACTGTAGGTAATATGCTGCTACCAATAATTTAGATTTTTGGAATAGGCAGCAAAGAAACCCACCAGCATTGGCTGGAATAGTCCAGGGAGTTGTTGTCCAAATGGCCAAGCACACATCTGGGAAATACTCATTTAATAAGCCACCTGAGGTTGGAGAGGCACTGACCAATTTGAAAATGGCGTATATGCTTCTTGAAACATGCCCCTCTGGATACTGCATATAAAAGTTTCGGTCAAGTAAATAGGAACTATACCAATACAATGTAAGAAAGCAAAATGAGATAAAACATGAAAATTGACATCCTTTTACAAAAGCATCACAAAAAAAAGCGACAACATTTACAGAAGGATGGAAAATACATTATGAAAAGAATACATGAAGGAATCTATGCTTCTAACCAGATCTATAATATTAATAAACTGGAAAATCTTGAAGGCCATATGAACTGTTTTTATCCAAATGAACTGTTTTCTCTGGATAAATGAAGCACATTTATACATAGATGTGAACATGAGATAAGCACAATCTAAGCCTGGTCAGAATTTGGAACTGTTCAGAAGCAACACAGAGTAACAAACTGCACATGTCATAGCGGTGACATTTTCTATATAGTTATGTTAAGCAGATAAGAATTTACCTCCAACTCAGCCTCTGCAAGAGCAGTTCGTGATGAGGGGCTCCAGTGAACTGGTTTCCTGCCTCTGTAGATGAAACCTTGAAGGACCATCTGGCCAAATACTTCTATCTAGGAAATGATACGATACAAATGAGCAAGTTTAGCCTTTTTTAATATATTTCATTTCTCCTTTTAAGGTTTGTTAGACAAAAAAAATGCTATCTGAAGTCCATTAGTAGACATCTTTTTACCACAGTATAGGATTGTTGACCATCTTCTAGAGGTTACATTCAGTTTAAAACTTTAAATTGTCTACAAATTAATCATGAACATTGTAAGTACCTGAGCAGCTTCATATTCTGGATCAAGAGTTAGGTAAGGATTATTCCAGTCTGCCCACACTCCATAACGCTGCAATCAGATGAAACAATCAATGTTCAAGATTATTTCAAGCAGTGGATTCAACATAATTAAATTGCAAACTAAGCCTTAAGGGTCAAGAAAATAATCTGCAAAGAATCACTCTTATAGAGCCAAGAAACAAACAGTTGTTGTGAGAGATGACAAAGGGTATTTACCTTAAATGATTCCATCTGAGTTTTAACGGTTTGCTTGGCAAATTTAGCTGCCTTTGCTCTCAACTTTATGGGTGTTAGATCCTTTCGAGCAGCTTGATCAAGTGATTGCAGAACTGAAATGATCGAAATGATGCCCAAGTTAATCAGCACATTCACCCAGGAAAATAAACCAAATGTACTCAAACTGGATTTCTACTTCTCGATAAAAAAAAAATTAAAAAAATTAAAACCTTGATTTTTACCAATTAAGGCCACATTAGGAAAAACTGAGAGGATTCTATAGAACGCTTCTTCAACTTATTTTCCCTCTGAAAGTGGTTTTCATGATACATAAATGAATATGATCGAAACATTACTTGCCTTTCAACTCAATTGGTAAGCCATGACAATCCCAACCAGGCACATAATGAACCTTATAATTTTGAAGAAGCTGCCCACAGAAAAAGAATACAGGAATGAACTTTACTTATTTTTGTGAGAGGGTCATTAGCTTTGACAAACAATCAAATGTAGCTTAGTTTGCACGTATAAAGAGGATAGGATCTGGGTTTATGTAACTAAAGCTGTTTTGTTTTATTTATTTTAGTATGTTATAAGCAGAGTTCATCAAAATATTAGTTGAATAAATAACTGTGAAGCAGCATGAAACCCTCATGCATTTTTATTTTCTTAAGCAGCATCCAAAGTTGAAATGTTATACCTCACCCAAGCTGAAAATGAATGTGAAATATATGTAAAAATATCATTGCAAACGGATAAGTAGAGGAGGAATAAATACCTTGTAACGATTGATAAAATCCTTTAAAATCTTATTTAAAGCATGGCCTATGTGAAGATCTCCATTGGCATACGGAGGACCATCGTGAAGAATGAAATTTTCCTGACCAAGAAAGTAAAAGTCTGCAATAATTCACGCCAGGTCACAAATACCTAAATCTAAGGCATGTATGAAACTCACCCCTGTATTTTTACCAATAACTCTTTTGAACACTTGATTGTCATCCCATATCTTTTGGATTTCAGGCTCTCGCGTTAAAGAGTTTGCTCTCATGCTAAATGATGTCTTTGGCAGCTCAACTGTGTGCTTGTATTTTCCGTCTTCTTGCTTTTTTCCTAAACAACAACAATCAACCCAAATAATTAGGAGAAGAATAAAAGGAATATTGCGTTTGGTTTTCAGACAAAAATTAGAAATACTTCAAAAGGACTTCTCTAGAAATCATGTGACAGACCAACGCTACAAGCACCAAATTTGAAATAAGAATAATAACACAGAAAAACACCTTCAGCTGCTTTCTTTGCAGCCATAACAGGTCCTCGAGATCTTCGCTTTGAGGACAAACCAAACTCGTCATTGGAAAAGGTAGAATAGTGCACCATGTTAAGGAGGGAGAATACTTTAACTGAAGACCTATCTCTGAAATAAAATAGGCCAACGGAAGCTGTGCTCCTAAAAGATGCGCAGGTTCCTTGCGATAGAACCTGATCCATGTACAACCCAATTTGTCAGTTCTGTTTATTAGAAAATAGTAAAAAGATTTAAGATGGAGTTAAATGAGATAGAATAATCTAATGTTCAAATGACAAATTTGAACTCAATCATGAATCAAGCCGTTTATTTCAAGTAAAATTATGTCGAAAGAAGTTCAGAAGAAGAAAAGAAACAGAACAATTCAGAACTGTGGAAGGGAATCTAAATTTATTGGTTAATAGTAAGTTACAATTTGTTCGCAGTTGGTTATTACCATTATTGCGATTTGGTTTGGTTGTTGAATTCCAATTAGAAGTTAAGAGCATTTATAGAGTTGTCTTTGCACTTTGTAAAATAGAAAGAAAAAAACAATGGGTGGCAGTTTCCACATTTTGACAAAATCAGTTCTGTCAGCTCTCACTTTTGAATTTCACTTACAATAAACAAGACACTGCATACATTTCGTAATTTTTATTTGTTCTATCTGAATCTTCTACCGAATTAAAGAAAAAAGACGCTCAAAACTCCGACCATAGAGAACTCCATCGAAAGTCTTTGTGTGACATTCCATCAAGCAACTGATGCGCCACAATAAAAATTCTAACAATGGCTCATACTCTCATATGCCGATAAAAATCGCAACTTTATGCAGACACATGAAACCGAATTGTAATCCACTTTCGTATAAACTCAAACTGAAATTCCGAATTCAAGTACATCATCACTTCACCACTAGAACAACTGAAGAAGGAGCAAAAATCGCAACTTTAAAACTCATCACAAATATCCCAAAAGGATCTTCAAACAGTTGAAAACTGCGTTCCTTTTCCCGGGAACCATGGGACAAACGTAGGAAGAAGACGAAGCTCGAAATCTCAAACAGAAAGCAGAACAATTTAAAGGCCCTGCCGAAACTTCCAAGTGTTTCTAGTCCTTCCTAACATTTTCTCGGGAACCAAACAGAAAGTGAACACTCAACTGTGAGCTCAGAATAAGTGCTGGTGTGTGCGTGTATATCCAATACAGTTATATTTCTTGTGTGAGTGTGTATACCCGGTAGGGAGAGGTTTGAATAGCAGCCATGGCGGCTTCCCTGGGTTGGAGCGCCAAAGAGTGGGCGGCGAAGGATTTGAAGTTCATCGGAAGAGCAGCTTCTTCGCCATTTCTGGGGACTGTGACTACCACTGAAGTGTCAGCAGAAAGAGGGAAACACCAAGCGGAATGCGGATAAAACCAGCCAAAACCTTACAGCCGTTTGTTTTTTCCGGTTCCGACCCGCCAAAGAAACGGGGCTCAACCCGTTTCATTTATTTATTTATTTTCTCAATAGTAGGGTTTTCATTCAAAATCTATTTGACAACAAAATGCGTTTCACTTCGAATTTGTTTAGAAGTGTCTTTAAAATAACTGAAAACACTTTTGATGGAAATGTTTTTGGAACCAATTTTTAGTAAAAATGCATGTGAATCTTCAAAAAACACTTAAATGCTTCCTATAAGAAGCAAAGTTATGTACTTCTTGGAAGAAGCACTTTAAATGCTTTTAGAATCTAAAAATATTTTCACTAAAAACATTTCAGTCATTTTAATAGCACTTTCAAACGAGCACTTTATTTGAAATCGTATTGTGCTTTTAGGCAGAATTGCTTGCTAAGCATTCCCAAACGAAATTTAACGTTTAAGAAAAGAGTATTTGATATTAAAACTCAATTCACACCATAAAATCTAAATTCACAGGTAGAATTTGATCTTTCAGTAAGATACTGGCATGTATGTTAAGTGTTAACAAATTTTTTGGTAAGAAAACAAGGATAATATAACATTTGAGAAAAGAGTTTGATATTTAACAGTACAAAAAAAGAATAAAAATAAAAAGATCCTTTTTTTTTTATGTCGGCCAATCACGTTTTTAAGAAAAGAATAATATAAAGATGTAAGATGCTTTTACGGAAATGTGATGAGAGAATATATTAAAACAATATGATGAACAAGTGAGAAACAACAATCGGTGGGTTAGTTTAAAGAGAAAAAAAAGTTAAAGAAAACGAAACTTTAGCAAAAGAAATCACTCTAAATGAGGTCGTCTTTTTCAAAGTGCAATGACTTTGCAACTAAAACCTTCAGATTTCAACTGATAAAATTCCATATTTAGGCAACTTTTCAGGCGCGCATCGACCACGTCTAGACGAGTTCAAGCCTACTCCCACTGAATAGAGACATTTTAATGGTCGCCCTGCCTTCGAAACAGCCTAAGCGTTATTAAAAATACTAATTATAAAAATTGTCATTAGTGTAAAGAAACAAAAATTAAATATATACAATCTAGCTTTTACATAGATGTAACAATTCTTAATCCAGATCAAAACTATCATTCATTTTTCCATTTCTTTAATCTTCAAGTCAAGATAATTAGCTTAGCCCTCATGAGTTTTGCACTTGGCAACAACAGATTTTGACGATCAATCATCCTCATCACCCACTTACATCATCTACCAAACTTCTCAACAAGAAGCTGTCACCAATCATCTAATCAGGCGGTCCACTTGACCTTAGCATAAAGGCTTTCTTTGTTTTTTGGTCGATGTGGGACTAAAATGCTTGTAAACAGCAAAAATTTCTTACAAAAGCGCCTAGTCTAAATAGCTAAACCATTGAATTTGTGGACAATCAGCATAAAAACTTAAGACTGCAACGGACACATCAATCTGTCTACAACATTAAGATTTAAAACATTACAATTTCATGATTAAAACATACAATTTTACGCAGACTCATAATTTCATTTCAATATCATACATCCATCGCATTTTTCGTCTCCTTTTCAATTAACTGACTACATGGCCATCGCGGGGCCCACTCCATTGCCCATTTGATTCGACACGTCACAAATTGTGCCACAACACTGTCCAAAGCACATGAGGAACCCTTACCCCCAACTGGAAACAAAAAAAAATTAAGAATTTTAATGAAAGATTTTCGGTACTATTTATTTTAACGATAAATCATATTTTTATACTAAAATAACCAATTTATTTTACCATTCATTTTACTTTTTATCATAATTCAAATCTTTTCATTAGTTTTCTAAAAAAATTCCCAAACGCAGCCGCCCAAATCTCGTTCTTCGCCTTAGGCATGCGGCCATCACCGACAATGGCGCTAAGCCGTCGTTTTTTTCAGTACAATCTAATTCTTTATCTTCAGCTTCTTCGTCTTTCAGCTGTAGCGACATCGCAACCGTCGCCGCCGGTGGCAACAGCCTGGCCACCACCGCCGTTGGCAACGACAACAGTCTTGTTGTTCGATATCTCCATGGACCATGGCCTCCATCCCCTCTGCAACAACCGCGCTCGACTTCACTGAAATCTCTCCTCTCTCGCTGGTCAGATCTGGCGTCGGTTTCTGCAAATGACTAATTGTTCAACGAGATGGGTCAAATGAGTATGATCCCAAACGATATGATCATATCCTATCTGCCGGTCTCTATTTTTTGTAAGAATAAATTGTATGGGGTTTTCTGCTTTCTTTCTCATTTGGGTTTTGAAACGGAATTTACACTTTTCCTCTGAGACGGAATTTCTAATTTTGAATAACGGTGATTAGAACTTTAACTTGAATTGGTGGAGTGCGCCTGCCCAAGCAATAGTGCAACGCTCGGACGACACGCAAAGATCCCAGTAGCAAGCTACCGTGGTAGACCTTTCTCCCAAAAAAATTAATTTAATATCATGTGAACCATTGATCCACGTATCAGATATTAAACTGATAAGAACAGATACTACACTTGATCTTAGCCAAAAGGCCGAGAAAGGTATGATTAGTTCAAAGTTGGGGTGTTCATTTTATAGGCCTGTTTGCTTGCTCAATTCTCTTCCACGGTTGATGTGGGACTCTAACTCTTAAAGGCAAACGTTTTGCCGCGAGAGCTGCTACTTGTGAATCATCTCTGAACTTGAACTAACATTTGGCCAGAATTATTTGGGGTTATATATACATATATTTGTGGATAGCGATCAAATGTTTATGATTAAACAAAGATAATTTCTACTCTTACATATGTATTCTGACGAATCACAAAGCAATTGATATACTCTGTTAAAAAAATTCATTTCTTTTACTCCATATAAACTTGACAAAACATTATTATCATCCAAGTTGATGCTAGGTCTCATCCAATGATCGATTCTTGGGTTGTTAATTGCTACACTATAATTTGGGACTTCAACATCCACAACCGCATTCTAATGCATCAAAAGTAAAAAATGTCAAACTCGGTACAAAATTCTTTGTCGTTTTATTCACTTCCTATTTTTTTTTATACTCTAAATAAAACCTCTCACATTTGACTTGAAATATATAATGGGTGCCTCAAATATAAGATTCCTATTAGAGATAGTAAATGTGCATTTATACATGTAATCATCTCAAACTAAGTTGTAACTTAATACTAACTTCATAAAACTTGGCGGGTCTACATAAAGTTCATGACATTTCACAATGTTCTCTTTAAGGAAAGCTACTATGTAGCCATTACATTGAAGAGAATAAGCAAGGGTAAGGAGCTAATAACAACTACGTAAAGTGACGTGCGAATTTCATCTTGTAATCAGTAAGAAAACTTATTGAATTCATCATTAACTTGATTAACACTGGATCAACACAAAACAAAAATAATTAGAATTTTGAGTTCCAAATCCTCAATCTTGTGGTAAAAAAATCCACAAATTTCAAAGTTTGATATACTTACACTAAATGGTAGGGAATAAATTGGTTGCAAACTCGTTATTGATTCAACTTTTTTAATGTTAAAAGACATTCTCTTTAGTTGACAAAGTGAATTCTCTCTTCGATTTTTCTTTTTTCGTCCTTTTGTCGATAAGTGAGGTTATCTTCCCTCCTAATTCTATCACATTCCCTCTCCTCCCCTCCTAATTTTATCCCCTTCTCTCCCCTTCTTTTACACTTTCATCTTTGTCTTTCTCTCTATAAAAAAAGTCAACACAAAATGTGACATGTCTTATTCGTAACCCTTTAAATACGGGGAAGAGAATGAAAGAGAGATTAAGAGATGAGAGAATCCTACTCTTTTGTCAATTAGGTTTAGAAATTAGATGGGCTCGCCTTGAAAGGAAACCAAAATATTGGGCCACAACAAAAGAAAAGATTGGCCCACAATATGACAACACCCAATCCTTCGGTCGATCTTTGACCTTTCACCTGCTAAGTTCCCAAACGTTCACACATGGCGCAAATTAGCTCGCACCAGCCCCTCCAAGTACAGTTTCCAGCTGAAATTCAAACCAAAGCAGCATTTCCTTTCCTTTCTTGAACCACCAATGGCGGGTGCGCACTGCGCCGCCTCCCTTGTCATCGCACACCCAATCCACTCCACCGCCAAACCAGTCAAACCAATCCTCTCAGCCTCCGTTTCCGTACCGTCAAAACCCACCCGACGGAGAAACCATTTACGCCCCAAAATCCTCAAAACCCTAACTCGACCCTACCCGCCACCCAAAACCCCTCTCCTTCCCGAACTGCCCCCGACGGAACCTGTAATTCCCACTGAGTCCCCGGTAACTCCTTCCGAGAACGACTCCAACACCGAACTTAGCTCTGACCGAAGCGACGTCGTTGCCGCGGAAGGCGATAAAGTTGAAGAACTGAGCGTGTCTGTGGCGACCCCGGAGCAAAATGGCATTGTTGGTAAATTTTCTGCCAAGTCCGTCCTTAAATTTGGAGCGTATTTGGTTGGGGCTTATTTGTTTCAGGCTTTTTTTACCGTTTGGTTGCTGGGAAATGATAATCCTGATCAGGAAACTGGGAAGTCGAAAACTTTAAGCAAATCGAAAGGGAAGGCTTTGTATTCGAATGTTGGGTCTGAATTGGGCAATGTGATTTATTTGGACGAGATACAATTGGACGAGAGGATAGAAGAAATTAGAGCAATGGCGAGGGAAGCACGAAAGTCGGAGAAAAGGGAGTTGAAGAAGGGAAGTATTGGTGATGAAGATGATGTTTCTGATGCAAGGAATAGAATAGGTATCGAAAAAGAGGTCGGAGAGCGGTTGGTTAGGTTGCAGAGGAGTTTGAATTCTAAAAGGGAGAAGTTGCAGGGTCCATATGTGAGTAATATGGAAAAGAATGAGAATGTAGAAGCTGGGAATTCTAAAGAGGAGGATGGGACATTGCTATTTAAGAAAAAGGTCAAGTTTAAGGCCGAGGCGAAAAGCAATCCCAAGGGGTTTGGGGGTTTGGATGAGCATGGTGAATCTAGGAGGATAAAGAGAGGTTCGGGCGGTGTAGATACAGTGGCGGGAGATGCAAGTGTTGGTAGTGATGGTAAAGAATTGTTGGATTCGGATAATGATGAAAACCGGCGAAAGAGTGATATTGGACAAGGTGTTTCCAAGACCGTAGAGGACGAACCCAAGTTGTTGCAAAATGACGGGAAACATTTGGAGAAAGGAACTCGGAGTATGGATAGCGGAAAGGACATAGGAGCTGGAACTATTGAGCCACAAAATGGTAAAGCTTTTGAATTGCACAAAGACTGCATACTTTGTTGTTAGTTTGGCTCTTATATTAATTTGTTGAACTTTGTAGGTACCGTCCAGAAGACAAGACGAGGGAAGTCCTCTGAAGGGGTAAAGTCAAGAAAATCAAGGGCGTTGGGGAAGAAAAAGTCTCCCTCAAAGAAAGAAATTCAGGAAACTACCATAAAATCTGGTGATAATGCTGCATTGAGTGTAAATGGCAGTTCAAAAAACAAAGAAGCTGAAAAGGAACCAGTGGCTAACAAAGTCAGTGGCAATCGATCAAAGAATGATATTGATCCGTGGTGGTTGGATCTTCCTTATGTTCTGGTATAAACTTTTCTTAATTTTCTATCTTTACTTTTTTTTTTTTTTTTTTTTTTTAAAGTTGTGCTGCCTGTTTAGCAATTGAACTTTGTTGCATTTGACCAAACCATCTTAGCCAACTATTTAACTTTAAGTACTCATTGATGCTATCATAAAATGGATACTTGCAATCTTTATCTTATGCTTTATGATTCAGTCACTCATTCTATAGTTATGCCATTTTAGCTGTATATTTTCCCTTTTATGCTCCGTTATGAATTACGTTCACAAGTTTTACTTATCGGATCAATAAGCTCTTCCTTTTGTGTCTTATTTTGGTATTTGGGTAAGCTTTTTGTCTACAACTAACCATCAAATTGCTATGTATCCAATGTCAGGTTATTATGATCCGTAGAGGTTCTGGTAGTGAGGGGCAAGGCGGACTCTATACCTTAAAGCTCAGTTCTCAGCACCAAAGCCAGAGTGATTTTTCCTATACTGTCGCTTTCGAACACCGCACTGATGCCAATAACTTCTGTATACTGTTGGAAACTTTTTTCGAAGATCTGGGTGATTTCAGGGCTGATATTGTTCCTTTACCAAACAAAGTAATAATTCTAATTTGATTTCACAAAATTCAATATTTATGAGTCTGAAGCTGCTGAACATTGCATGAGGACAACGGAGTCGGCGTTTCAACTCTTAAAAGTGTTCAAAATATAATTTTTCCCATTAGACATGCATTGTCCTTCATTCAAGTCATCAGTGTTAAGATGATAAAGCAACTTTATGTTTTGCAGGAACTTCGCAAAGCCATAAAGTCAGATAACATGAAGCTGATTTTTGTGAAGAGAGGGCAGCTTCAGCTGTATGCCGGGCAACCTTTTGAAGAAGTTGAGACAGCGTTGCGCTCTCTGGTTGAACAAGAGTGAAGTGCTTAGACTTTTTTCCTCTTTCAGAGTTCTTCCGCCAATCAGGATCGCTTTTGGTTTCAGAGTTCTGTCACATTCCTGATATTACGATGGCTTGGGTCTGCTGATCTCAAGTGAAGGTCTCCTCGTGGTTTTGGTAACGTGCAAGGGAAGCGTTGAATGACCCCGTTGTAGGAAAATATAGTGAAAGGCAGTTATAGAGATTTTCGTATTTCTGTCTTATGATATTTCTCTTCTTTCAAATGAATAGGAAATAGTTCAAATGTAGGAATCCATGTATTTGTTCGTACTGAGAGACAATATATTGTGGGAATAGAGCTTAAATGATTTCGATTTTTGGTGAAATTAATTGCTGACTTTCATTGTGGCACGTTCTAATCGCAGACACCAGAACACAGCTGAAAATTTCTTTACAGTGAAGTCTTTGAGTCGCCCTGTATATAACCGCCCGCTTGCTTCCCTGTAGATCTCAAAGATATTCTTTGAGAGAGTCGGAGAGGGTTTGGTTTGGTTACTTGCACTGCCGGTAAATTACTACCGTTCTGCAACTCTTTCGCTATTTCTGATGTTATCAAGAACGAAAATTTTATTAAACGAAGAAATTCATCAACAACGTAAAAACAGCTTTTAGACGAAGCTGGAAGATGTAAATTCATAGCACTCTCAAACTCTAACTGCAGCTAAAAGGTTACCAGCAGAATCACAAACCAAACGAGCACTCCCACTATAGCTTCTACCACCAGCAAAACCCAAACCCTAATCCACCGTCTTCTTCTAATCTTTCTACTGAGAAGAAGTAATTTTGACCATGGACTGAGCATGAATCGTTGACAAATTAGACTGGCAAAAGTTTAGCCAAATCTGCTGCTTCTCCGGTTTCTCCTCTTCATTTTCCCGCAACTTCTCCTCTTCATTCTCCCGCAGCTTCTCCTCTTCATTCTCTGTATAGGCATTGTATACCGACATTACGATTCCCCGCGCTGCTTCTCTCGCCTCAGGCAGCCTATCATTCAACAAATCTGCAGCCATTTGCACCAGAGAAACCAGCCCATAATCCTTCATTCCTTCAAGGCCCTGAAAATCGGTACCAAAATCCCATTTTCCGTAACAAGGTTAACAAGAAAAATGGCATGTCCAACGTCAAAACTCAAGAGAACATATTGGTTTCATAGTATATACCATCTTGGCGACACAAGATGCGATGGAAATGGCAGCTTTGGCCCTGACTCTAGGGTTGCCATGGGAAGCGTAAGCTCGGAGCTTCTGAAGCAGAGGAAGAGGGGTCAAGGACTGCACCATCGAGCTCAGTGCCCTGTCTGCTTCTTCACACACAAAACGTTTGTCTTGAGATGCCTTGAGCAGCAATTGCAGCAGCTGTGAACCCATTGAACAATCCAAGCCGTTCATCAGAACATAAAAAAATGAAAACGAAATTGTTGTCAAACGATCCCTAAATTTAAGAAAACAAGAAAAGTTTGGGTACACACCAATTGGTCAAATGCATTAGAGGCTGCGGAGTCAAGTAAACCATCACCAAAGGCGGTGAAGATGTCGGAAGAAGCCATAATCGAGGTCTTGATTAAGGCACTTCTCGGATTCTTCATTGCCTTCACCAGCACCACTACAACATTCTCTCTGCACATACAAAAATGACGTCGTTTTAGTGGACTTGTTACAGCAGAGAATCGAATGTTGGAACCAAGAAGGAAAGCACTCACAGAGTAGGAGCCAGAAGAGCAGAGTGGTGGAGTGCAAAACGCCTAACATTGTTCAGAGACTCACACACCTTCACCCAATCCTTTGATTCCAATCCCTCACTCAAGCTCTGAAATTTCAAATAAATTACTTTAATACACAGGCGAAGGGAGTCGAATTCGCGTGCAAGGGACGTCCGATGAGATAGAGAATTACCTGGATCTTGAGATCCGGGTCTGAGAAGGGTTTGAGATTCTCAGAGGAGATGTAATCGATGGCGGAATCCGCGGTTGCAGGAAGCGGAGCCTGATTTTCGTCATTTACGAGGCCGGATTGCAGCTTTTGCATTGGAACAGCAACTTTGGTTTGCTTTTTGGGTCTTTCCGGTGTGGTTGGGAGAGCATTGTCGATGGGTCTGAGAGCCATTGCCATTGAAATCGGAGACCGAACGCGGTGATGGAGCAAAGAAGATAGAAGAGAGAGAGAAAGAGATGTGAGATTGAGATTGAAAATCTCTGGGTTTCGATGATGAATGAGGGTTGGTGTGTGTGTGATAGAGATAAAGAAAGAAGGGGAAGAAATTGTTTGTTTACCTTTTAAATTTTAAATTTTAAATTTTGAAAAGCCGTAGAAAGCTCCGTTGGATCTTTCCCCTTTGTAACGGTCACATTCAACAAAACGGATTATACTCTGGTGAGTCTGCTGTATTAAGAACTGGAGTATGTTGTATTAAGTCGGGTGTATTCAATCGAGATTTTAAGGGATTTTAATTCTTTTAATGAATCTACAAGTATTCAATCAGGATTTTAAGCGATTTTCTGAAATTCAACGTGTATTCGATTAGAATTTTAAGATAGTTTATTAAAATCCTTAGAAATCTGAGTGCATTCAATTAGGATTTTAAAGAAGTTTATAACATTCTAGGTGTATTCAAGTAGAAATTGATTTGAAAGAATTTGAGAAAGTTGAGGAATTAGATGGAATTGGAGAGATTTTGTAATGTATTTTAAGCATCGACAAATCTCACATCTCCCTATGAGATTTCGAGGGAATTGAATCAAAATTTTATATGAAATCTCTACAAATCAATTAAACTTCATAAAAATCCATTAAACTCTCTCAAATTTTCAATTGAATACACCCCTTAAGATACGTAGCATGAAGTTGATGTTTTTTTTACTATGGAAGTCCTCATGAGAAAAGGCAATTGCCGTTTGGGGGGCCTAGGGTAAGAGAAATTCTGAAGTTCGATGGTCGAATTAAAATATTCCTCCGACTTTGAAACAAAAAATTTCCCTCTCGCACATCTGCATGTAAGAAGAAATTCTTTGATCCGGCATCCAAATGATGCAATTCCTACGTACTTCTCTGATTTGCAGGCTGACCATGGCCCACTCTCTGGTCCCACCCCTGTCTTTGCCCTTAGTCTTGTGTCCAAACAAAAGACCCTCTCGCATGTAAGGGCCAGGCACCCGAAATCTTGTGTCTGGGGCCGCACATGACAGGTGGGACACAATATCCCCCAAGGGTACGGGGTAAGCAATCAATTAAATTTCAAAAACCGTCCAAATCAAACTGATCAATGTATGAAGCAGGTTCAACTTTCACAATTTCCAGCAGCATATAGAATGATGATGATCATCAAATCCGCAATGTATGCCCCTTACATAGTTATATAACAGAAACTGTAAAGCATTTTGAATTGCGAAATAAGAGACCATACTCACATGAAGGGAAAATGTGTGGTTATTCACCAGTCTGCGCGCCCAACAACCATATTCAACACAGGCAATTCGCCATACAGCACAAAAATTTGCTCTCTAGGTCAAAAGTTTGATTTCATCTACTGTAACAAACGATAAAGGTCCTCTAATGGCTGGGGAGGCGGGCGTCCACCAGTGAGGGTCATCAACTCCCAACACACATCTGCAATTCTCAACTGAACCAGGTAACCTGAACAATTGGCAAAACACTATATTAAAGCATCGGTGGTTCTCGAAGCTAAACTCATGCTCCTGAATATCTGCTACTGAAGTTAATGCTACAATTATAACTCGGTTTCTTCGACATCCTGCAGCTGAGACAAATTTGATACTCTATACCTGCATCCACAAGTATTTAGTCAAATGCAAGTACCTGTGGAACTTGAGAAATTATGAAAAGGGATGCATATGAGTTGCAAATAGAACACTTGCTGCACAAGATCATTACATGAATGCTTGTTTTGAGAATTCAGAATCACTGAAATCGAAAATCTGCCAGAAGCACATCAACAGGAAAAATGGGAAAGAAAAAAAGCCAATATTTGCCAGAAAAAAAATGCATATTTCACCCAGCTATTGTGCATATCATGCATGCACGTCATTCACCCAGCTTTTGTTTACCTTACCGTGTACAACACAGTAGAATCCAATATTTTAAAAGTTACAACCCGAACATTCAATTCATCAAAGCATTTTATCAAATGTGAATCAGAGGAATAACATGTTGGCATGCTCCCTAAAGTCATGACTCTTTTTGCAGATACATGTAAAGAATTTCAGTAACTCCATTTGAAGTCTCATTACCTCCACAGAGTGCCTTCAATCTTGTTAAGAAATTGACGAGACGAAGACCTTTCAGGAAAAAAATCTCTCGTTCCCCAATATTTGCTCCGTCAACGTGAATGAACAAGAAGGCACCTTGTGTCAGTTGTGTGTCACCACTCACTGAGTACGACACATCTAAATCCCTCCAGTAAATTGCATGACACACGACTTTACCATGATCTTGACGCATGTTGAGACTTTGCAGTTTCTCGAAGAACAGCACCAACAATTCCTGCCTGCTCAAGGCATTCAGCCTTGTGCAAGGCATCCAACAGAACAACACATGTCTTGGAATGAATATTACAACCTTTCCGCCGAGTTTCCTCAAAAAGTGTATATGCGTCCATTGCCCTTTCTGCATTGCTCAACCCTTCTATCATAGCATTATAACAAGCAGAATCGGGAATGCCACCACTGGCCTTAAACTTCTCAAAAAGCCCACTAGCATCCCTTATGTTCCCAGCCCTTGCAAGTCCAGAGATCATGGTAGTGTAGGTGATTGTATTAGGGTTTAACCCTTGTTTCTTCATCTCTTGCCAGTATACAAAAGCCTTATTGAATTTTCTAACCCTACAAAGACCATTTATGAGAATGCTATACGTTACATGGTTGGGTGTACATTTCATATCTTTCATCGATTGAAAGCAGACAATTGCTTCATCAATTTCACCAGCTTTCACAAGTCCATCAAGCAAGCAATTATATGTGTAAACGTTAGGTGA
The DNA here is from genome assembly GCF_041283825.1 of Pyrus communis. NCBI lineage: Eukaryota > Viridiplantae > Streptophyta > Magnoliopsida > Rosales > Rosaceae > Pyrus > Pyrus communis. Next base: position 20,857,309 of record NC_142577.1, read on the forward strand.
CAAACCTTTCTGCATCAACTCTTCCATGACTAGATATGCTTCATCTATTCTACCTACCTTCCCAAACCCATCAACAAGACTACTATAAATGATTACATTCAGTTCTACTCCTTTTGACTTTGCTTCTTCAAAAAGCATGTATGCTTCATCAAGCCTGTCAATCTTGGCAAGACCATCAATGACAGAACCATAAGTAACGACAGTGGGTTGGTGACCCTTAGTTTTCATTTCCTCCAGAAGCTGGTATGCTTTATTCACCTTTCCACTTTTGCAGAATCCATCAATGATGGCGTTGTAAGCACGGGTGTCCAATACACAGCCTTGATCCTTCATTGCATGGTATAATTCATATGTTTGATGTGCAAAGCCTCCTTTTACAAGGCCATGAATTAAGATTGAATAACTTCGCACATCAGGAATGAATCCTTGAGTCTTAATCTCCCCAAACAAAGATCTACCTTTTTCAATTTCTCCGGCCTTTAAAACACAATCCATATAGGTATTAAGAAGCATGAGATCAGGAGAACAGCCCCTACGCTGCATTTCTTTGTATATTTTGTGACCATCCTCCTTCCTGCCACATTTGAAGAAGTTCCTGATGAGGGATGTGTATACAATGGCATTTGGAGTCTGATCAGCGTCCAGCATCTTTTCATAAAGCCTATAGGCATCATCTACTCTTCCTTGTTTTCCCAAGCCATCTATAAGAGAACAAAATGTAACTGCATCTGGTGTGCAGACTTTGTGATCCATTCCTTCAAATATAGAACAAGCATCATCAAGTTTTTGAGCTTTACAGAGTCGATCAATCATTATGTTTACAGTCATAACATTAGGATATAAGCCAGCTTCTTTCATGGCATCCCGAACCTGCAGAGCATCCTTGAGGTTACCAGCCTTACAAAGCATGTCTATTAGAATGTTATAAGTTGGAAGATTGGGAGCTGCATCTTTCTTCATCTCATCAAAAACCCTTAACGCTTCTACTGCTCGTCTCTTCTTCCCTAGGCAGGTGAGAACACAATTATATGCAATCACACTCGGAATGCACCCCTTTCTTCTTTGCCTCTCAAACAAGCTGTATGCTTCCTCAAACCTTCCAGCAGAGCCATAGCCCATGATCATGGTGTTATACGCATACACACAAGGCACTTTCCTATGTCTGTCCATCTCCTCAAATAGCTCCACCGCTTCGTCTAGTCTCGCAGCTTGGCAGAGAACTCCTATCATGCTAGTATATGTCACATCATCAGGCACCAAGCCATGCATTCTCATTTCATGAAAGAATTTCCAGGCCATATCCACCTTACCGACCTTGCCAAAGCAATCTATACAGACATTATAAAGCACAACATCTGCACTAAAAGAGTTACTCTTCATCTCATCCAACAAGGAGAGGGCAGCATCAACTCGTCCTTCCTTGGCAAATACACGAATAATAGTTGTAAATAAATGCACAGTAACTTCATAACCTAGCTCCTGCATTTGATGAAAGAGAGTCAGCATGAGATCAGATTCAGGAACTGTAGACAAAGCCCCGATAAGAGTTGTATAGGCTGAAAATGCTGGGCGGAATTTGAATTTCCTCATTGTTTGCAGTAGATTGAAACCATCTTTCAGCTTCTGTGACCTGATACAGCTCACAACTAACTCAATACATGTGGTATTAAATGGGCCAATTCCTGCTACACTCATTTCTTCCAGGACCTGTTCCAAATAATTAAGATTTCTACTCCTGGCCATGACCATGAGAAGTGAATTGTATGCTTCGGGACAGTGTGCTTGGTCAGTTTGTTTCTCACACCACCGAAAATAATTAAGTGCTAAACTGACATCTTTCAACCTCCTTAAAACTCCAATAACTGATTCTGATTGAGGCGTTTTGTCAAGCGCCGATAGAGCATTCTCAAGGGGGGGTCCCCAAGGACCACGCTCCAAGACTCGGCACACATCATCAACTACTTGTCTCACATCAATCGAAGACACAACTTTCTCTTCAGACGGAGGCTCATTTGACAAGGATGAAAACCTTTTCGAAAATGTGTAAATGTTCAAATGAAAGCCACGTCGTATCCCTGCAACTGCAACAAGGAAAAAGATCAAGCAAATAGTAATAACTGACGAACATCATTGAAGCCAAAGAGACTTGTGAATATATTATCTATCTGATCAATGAATATACCAAAGTCCAAAACACTTCACTCAATCGAGAATAAACAATCTATGTGAGTCAAGATTACCTTGTTGTCTTAGGAGCATCTTCACAAATGCATGCCCAATCTATCACCGTGTATGCTCTTTGCCTTCCAAATATCTAATTCAATAAGTTTAAGACATAACCCATGTCAGAAAACCGCTACTTAAACATCACACAGTGCAAGCTAAGTTGTGTAAACATTGGGACATAAATAGTAAACACCAAAAGCGCAATCCAGTAAGCAAATAAAAACATCTGCCAAGAGGAACACAGCTCAATATTAGTTATATTTTTTATATACTGGGCCAGGGGAATCGAACACAGAACCCCCGATTGCACGGGTTAACGCTCGTAACCACTTGAGCTACAATGTTGAATTAAGGAAGAACGTCCCACGCTTCCTACAACTTTAATGTGCAAACTCATATGAATGCATAGGAACTAGGAACCAATGATCTATATTTGAGATTTTGCATGCATTTTTCAAATTTGATGAGAAAGCATGAGAAAATTGGAATTAATTCATTGGTGAGGGCCGAGCTTTGATTGCAGAAACACGAAATTCCGAACATTTCAGAGTACAAAATAGCACGCAATCAACCGAAGAACAAATTCTGACAGATATTATGTACTTGTAAATTCACGTACCGGCCAATCTTGAAGCGCAGGGCAATGGAGGTTTAGGGTTTAAGGTTTAAACCCAAAATCTGCTACGGAAATCAGAAGAGCAAAAGACGATGGCACGAAAATAGTGCTAAAACACGGCGTTTCGGTACAGGAACATATACGGCGGCGTATTGTTCTGTTATCTATTTGGATTGACAGTCGGTAGTTGGAAGATAGATCTGTGGTAAAAATAATAAATAAATAAAGAGATTTAAGCTCTTGTGGTAAAGTTTGTTAGGATTTATACTCAAAATTGATCAACTCTTCATACACATATTAGGCTAAAATGGACCTTGTGTTAATTGTTAACACGTGGGGCTAGCTCACGTGCTAATAATTAACAAAAATTTGATGGAATTTTCATTTTTTGGCATAAATCCTAACAAACTTTATAATAGAAGCTTAAATTCTTTTTTTTTTTTTACCACAGGGTTATCTTCCAACTATCTTCTTACCATAGAAACTATTAATCCAATTAAGCCTCTTTTTTTTTGGTATATACACTCCATAATTTGTTGACCACAACCCACGTGCTTTATACGTCCCATATCTCTCTTTTTAATTAAAATTTATCTTAACACACCATACTTATTTTCTAATATTACCCTCTCACCCCCATACTCTTTGTCAATTATGGATTTTAAAGTTTCGTTTTCTATATATTTGGGGTTTTTGTCAATTAGGGAACATTTTCCTTTCTTGCATTGCAGTTGCATGATACCTTGATCTTTTCAAATCCTTCTCAATCACATGGTAAGCCCTTAGTTGGAAATAAGATGATTGGTAAGCCCTTAGTTGGTTTGAGAGTCAATTAGGATGATTGCATAAGTGTCATTAGGTGAAGAACATTAGGTTTCTCATCCACCGTATTGGCTTCCTTTAGTTTCATCTACAACAAAACAATTCAATAATTGTTACTAAATTTGATGTGGTTGAATTGCCTAGTGATAATATCATTTTTCTTAATATTTGCGGATTTTCTCTTTTAAAATCTTATTAGGCTTACATAGTCATTTTATAAAGGAATACTTTGGATGCGGTTCCTAATCTCTAACACTCTTTGACTAAAACCTTAAATGGTATTCAAAGTTTGATCAAAGTCCCTTGACTTTGTATACCTCATTATATTACTATTAGTATTTATAGTTTTATAGTTTTGACATTAATTGTTTGATATTTTATGAGATTTATAATCCTATAAATTTAAAATCTCTCATTATAATACTATTAGAAACGGCTACAATAAAAAATTCAAACATTTTGATTGACATAGTGTTAAAAAAAAATTGGTACTTTTCACTTATAACAAAGTGGTACAAGAATGGGTACATTATAAATATATTAGGGACAAATAAAAGATTAAAAAAATATGAGTACAAATGAAATTTTAAAAAATATGGGCTCAAAAAGAAATTAATACATGGGTACAAATTAAAACTAAGAAGAAAATACTACAAAATTAAAAAAAGGCTGCAAATTAAAAGTGGTACAAACTAAAAATATGAATATATGATACAAAGTTTAGCCATAAAACATATACCATATGTAATTTTTCTATCATTGATTAATTATACAATGTCACGTGACAATAAACACATGGGCACAAATACAAATAAAACTTTAAAAAATATGGGCACAAAAAGAAATTAATATATGGGTACAAAGTAAAACTGAAAAGAAAATTGGTACAAATTTAAAAAGGTTTGCAAATTAAAAATAGGTACAAACTAAAAATAAAAATATATGATAAAAAATTTAGCCATAAATATAAATATACTAATTATAACATTTTGAACACTAAAGGAATATATTTAAAAATAAAAATAAATCATTATTAAAATAATTAATGATGTTATTAATACCCAATGACCTTGATCAAAATTTGAAAAGGAATAAAGTTTTAATCAATGAAATAGCAAAATGAGGGATGCGAACCTAATTTCTCCTTTTATAAAAAGGAAAACTAATGAAAATGGCTTGAAAACTTTGAGTTTTAACGATAAGGATAAAATAAAGGGTAAAGTGAATAGTACCATGATGTGACTTTTTAGTGTAAAAATGTAATTTTTCATTAAATTGAACAGTACCGAGAGCTTTTCGTTAAAGTTCCCTTTATAAAAAGGGAATTGTTATTAGCACTCCAAAAATCACATTACATACTCCTTACAAGTGTATTTTTCTTTATAATCATAGAAAGAGTTTGAAGTGCTAAATAAGATTTTTGGAGTGCTAATAACAATTCTCTAAAAACACCCAAAAGGAACCCGATAAACTACAACAGATAAAGTAAAAGGCCCAAGCAAAGTGAGAGTAGCAACCCAAGATACAACGGGAGGCCCGTAGGCTGCAATAACAAACAACAACAAAACCCTAGTCTCAAGCAACATAAACCAGACCGCCGCTGCCGCCACACCCTTGGAGGAAGCCAAACTTCGAACCGAGAGAATAGACACTAGATCCAAAGTCCCTTCATAAACCCCTGCAAATATATACAAACAAAATATCATATGGATAGAGAGTGAGGCTAAGGGAGTATGTAAAATACCTAACACTTGGCCTCGATAGGGATCCGACATGTCGGTTAAATGAGGGAAAGTGAAGGAGGGTAATTGATCTAGAATCCAATTTTGGATCGAAGCCCGCGGATTCGAGTACATGGTGGGATGATGATGGAGTATCACTACTAATGAGGAAGGTGGAAATAAAATTAAAAAAGAGAAAGCCGTAAAAGTAGGCAAAAAACGTCGAATAAAGGGCATGAAACCCAAATCTAAGACAAGCTCAGGGGATAGTTGAGACTCGACTCAATGGAAACTAAGATAAACTCAGGTGAAAATTAGGAATAAAAACGAAGGAAAGAGACTGGAAAGGGGAGAGAAATAGGAGGTGGATGCAGGGAAGGGGATAGAGCAGATGAGATGAGAGCGAAGGAAATATATGGAAAAGGCAGAGGAGAGAGAAGGGAAAAAGGGAACGAGGAGGGAAGAAAGAGTAGCGGGCTATTGCCTACCCCAAGCAAAAGCAAGGGTCAGCGGCTGAGCTTGAAGTTGGGGATGAAGCTTGAGGATCTGGGTTTCTAGAAAGAAACAAAGAGAGAGAGCCGCTGAAGGACCGATGGTGTTGTTTTTGATTTTCAAAGGGTTTATTCAACAATATGTGGAGTGCTAATAAAATATAAGCATTTTGGTGATAGCTCGGATGACCACAAGATGGCCATGAAACAACCCACCATCTATAATGGTGGGTTGCTTTGGTTTTAGCTTGGATGATACGTAGCATTAAAGCCTTACCCTTTTTATTAGGCATTTGGTTTCAGCTTCCTAACAAAAATAAACCAGATAGCAAAGCAAAGCTAGACAAATCTTTAAACGACAACATTTTGTATTATAAGAAATATGACATATCATCATATTCCTCACTGAGTTGTCGTCACTAACTCTGTATCTAAAGCGAATTCAAAATTCCGATGAATATATAAACCTAATTGGCAGTGTCTAACATACCTACTATTTATTATTCACCAAATTTGGGCTAGACTACAACACAACCAATTTTGTACGTAATTTTTTCTACCCTTGTAACTGATACTTCAAGTACTTTTGAAATCTAAATTTTGTTTTAGAGCTTTGTGAAAGAGAAAAGATATCTTAGCACGAGTTTAGTTCAACATGATTGATTTTCACCTTAGGTCATCAATGTTGAAAATTTTGTTTGAAAGGCCCACGTGTCACGTGATGTGTAATGAGTGAATTTTAATCAAAATTCAAACGTAGATTACCATATTACATTATTACTATATTGACAGTGGCATTAAAATCGGGGATTGTGATATCTACATATCTCATTTTATTTTTCATACACTTTTTTAATTTTTGACCGTCAGATCGGATGAATTAAAGAAGATCAATGAACAAAAATTATGAAAGGATGTGTGAGAAGTACAATAAGATGTGTGAATAGCACGTTCTAAAATTGGAGTGCGTCGGTGTGGAATTGCCAAAAATATATTCCACGTGGTGTTTGTGCAATAAAAAGCACAATATACGAAGATGGTTCGGGGCGATCTAAAGGGGTCAAGTCAAGCGGATCCGACCCACGCCCATCCATGTCGCGTTTCTCGTGTACACCAAGTAACAACGGCAGCGCATCAACAAACGCTGTCTCTCTGATGCCTAACACCGTTCTCTCACTCCCATCGACACTCTCATAGACTTCGCAATCGGAAAAAATCCAGTGGTGCTGCGGCTCACATGGACCCGCAATACCCGACCAAGCCGGCGCGGTCGTACGGGCCGCAGATTAAAATGACGATTCAGCCCTCGCAGCACTCCGACAACGACCGGTCCAGCGGCGAGCTGCGCGCGCTGGATTGCAACCTCACCGCCCTCTGCGACCACATACAGACGGAGGGCTTCAATTCCGGTGCCTTCTCCGATATGGTCGTCCACGCCATGGGCTCCACCTACCACCTCCACCGCCTCATTCTCTCCCGCAGCCCCTACTTCAGGTCCGTTGTCCCAAATTCCCTAAACCCCTTTTGTCAATTTACCAAAATGCAACTGGAATTCGCCCCCTCGCCGGCTTCGTCGGCGTTGTTGGATGATGTTGAATTGATAATTGTGGGGTTTTATTGTTAATTTGATTAGTTATGTGGATGTATGTAAATATGGAGAGTACCTAGATTGGCATTTGGACTGTTAAGCTTGAGCTTGGCAATGGGGAGTTGGTGAAATTACTTTTGTTTTCGATAATGCACGCGTAATTATGTAGCAATTAGGTGACTAATCACCTTGTGCAATCTTCATATGCTGGACTGTAATGTGTCTGGCAGGAACATGCTTCATGGACCTTGGAAAGAAGCCAGTGCCCCTGTTTTAACCTTACATATTGACGATAAGAATGTTAACGGAGAAGCAATTGCAATGGCTTTGGCGTATCTGTACGGTCACCACCCCAAGCTTAATGATAACAATGCATTTCGTGTTTTGGCTGCCGCTTCTTTTCTTGACCTTCAGGTATCATTTTCTCGTTTTGATGTCTTCTTTTACTTTGCGTGACTATTTTCTTTTCCACTCTAGAAGTCCCGTCCCTTTATGTGCATTTAGGTTACGGCTTGATGTTCTTTTGATGCAGGATTTATGTGCAATATGCACAGACTTCATTATATCTGAATTATGGACTTCAAACTTCTTAGCCTATCAGGTTTGAAAATGCTTGTGCCGCTTCTTTGTTTATGTATGACCCACATGCTACCATTTTCTTTTGTAATTGAGAATGTCTACTTGTGCTTTTAGGTGTTCGCGGAGAGCCAAGATTATGGCATACATGGAGAACGGGTAAGAAATGCTTGCTGGGGCTACCTTTGTCAAAGTGGTTCCATGGAGTTGAAAGAGGTAAAAGATGGTGTGCTTATTTTGTAGTAATCACTTGTGGGTTTTGCTCACATTTTCTTCTTCCTTCTGTTTTCCTTTGAGATCATATAACATGACAACATAAGAAAAGATGAGAGAGAAGGAAAAAACAGTGGATGCCGAAGGAATTTATTTGTTTTTCTTTGTAATATTAGCATACTTAACCTTACCCAGTCTAGAAAAATATGGCTTAAGCTCTGTTATTTTATTTAATTATGATAGCATAGCTCAATTTTTTCTTCTCTCTTGGATCTGTCCATTGTCAATGACTCAGTTTATTTGATTTTATAAGGATTAAGTATATTTTAAGGTTTTTCAGTTTTGTTAATGCAAACCTACTGCTACATATTCTATTTCCTGACATGGTCATGGACAGGTGCTTCCAAAACTTTCAGCTCAAACCCTGCTTGCATTGCTGACCTCTGATGAGCTCTGGGTACCCAGTGAAGAGAAACGGTAAGGAGCATTGACGGCCTCTAACTCGGGTTTATTAATTACAGCTTGAGTTCCTTCTGATGTGTTCTTTATTTTTCCTTTGTGGAAAGGTTTGAGCTGGCATTCTATGCATTCCTTGCAAAAGGTGCTCAAAGCAAACAGGAAGACTATGATCATGGAAGTTCCAGTTCTGAGGCAGGAACGGATACTCCATCTGATTCTTCTAACGCAAAGGGAAAGAATCTGATTGATAGCTTCGCTAACAAAAGGTTGGAGTCTGAAGTCGGGCGCTTAACTATAAAAGATGATGTAGAGGGCCATAATACTGCTCGTAGTCTTTTGATAGAGCTTGCAGACTGTGTGGTTGATTTCCAAACAAGAGTTTCAAATTCCAAACAGCAAGTCCAACAAGTTGCGGACCCTCAATCCAATTTGGAGCCAGGATACAACTGCAGCATGGGTGGTCCTTCATCATTAAAAAATTCACTATCGGAAATAGATGTCATGAGAACCTCATGTTATGCTGAAATGCCTGTTGGTGTTGGAGCAAGTAGACTGGGGGCAAATGGAGTGGCTATGGAAGGCCCATCTGATGAAGGATCATGCTATCACTTAAATAACAACAGTTGGTTTGCCAGGGACCAGTCAAGGCAATGCTCTTCAATGAACTCTTCCACTAGTGAGCTCATGCCAAATGATTGGGGAAGATGTGGCATGCCTCCTCTTTCATGGGGTGGCAGGGTTGTAGGGAGAAGACAGGTTAAAGGTTATGCTAAAGGGAACTTTGGGGTTGGTGGGGAGGAATATGATGCATTTGTTAATATATTTGAAGGCGGATCTCTTTTATACTGCAACATGTCTTTTGAGGCACTTTTGAATGTACGAAAGCAACTTGAGGAACTGGGGTTCCCCTGCAAAGCTGTAAACGATGGTCTTTGGCTGCAGGTTTCTTTCTATATCTGTTTTCTTTTTAATTCCATCTTTCTTTTGCTATACAAGTGTGGGGGAAATGAAAGAGCAATCATTACAGTTTCTTACATGGTATCCCTATTAATTGGTCTAGTTAACCATTTGGAAAAATATCTTATAAACCATAGTGCTGATAAATTGATTCAGTCGAAGAAACTATTTTTACAGGCCCTGGCAGACTGACTGCAAGGGCTCTCTGCCCACCTCTCACCATGAGAAAGCCAGGCATCTCTTTCTTCCATACACACATTGTTGCCCGTGGTTATGCTTTTGAAGAGATGTCTTATTTGTTTATTTGTGTGTTTAAATATCAATATGTCGCAAAGAAAACCTATCTGTTTATTTTTTTACTAACTTAATTGTTTGGTATGCAATCATGTAGATGCTTTTAAGCCAGAGAGTCCAAGAAGTTGGTGCTGATACGTGCAAAAATTGCTGTCTTACAAGTATAGCGTGCAGTTGCAGACAGCAATTTTCATTCTCACAAGGAGTTACTACCGGATACTACATGCAAGAGCATAATCAGAATAATTCTCCTGGTGTATATGTTGCTGAGTCTGCTGCAGGTGAAGGAAATGGTCTCTTTAGGCCTGTACGTGTGCATGTCAGGGGTCCTATTGATGGGCTTGCTGGTATCGGACGTGGAACTACATTTGTACCAGCAACTGCCTGGCCTCCAACTCGGTTTGTCTTTTCCCGTGTGCCATTTGGCATGGGCAACAGAAATTGCCAGCAGTCTCTTGCTAATGATGATTCAGAGGCTAGAGCTGACCATAATGGGGACCTGTCTGGAGATGGATTAACAGCTTTAGTTGGGCTAAGCCAAGGAGGGAACAATGTAGCTAATTCTCATGGGGAGCAAACAGAGAGAGGCTATGAGATGGATATGCAAAGCAGAATGGCTGGAACATCCATGTCAGTGCCAAGTACTAGTGGTGTACCCATTCAGATGGTAGAGTCGTCAGACCATGCGCTTGGGATTGAGTGGGATAATGCAAGCAGTTCTTCCATCTCATTGGATATGAAAACACCTTTAAGTCACTTCCCTCCTTTCCGCTTTGGGTATGTGAGCTCTTTCCATTACTCCTTTCCACCTGCGCTTTAGATTTTGAACTCTCATTGGAAAATAAGAATCATACATTCTTTTTGGGATGCTGTCCTATGATCTACTAGCTCAAAAGTCTCCTTTACAAATTGATTACCTAATTATATCAGTGCTTTTGCACATCTACTTATGCAATTCCTTTCTGCTTGGAACTGGATTTTGTGTGTGTGAGGATGGTTGAGTTGAATCTGCTCAAGTCTGAATGTCATTAACAATATTATAACATGGATGTAATGATTGGTCATCATGCTCAATTGTCTATCCTACTAATTACAAGTCGCCCTTTTTTTACAGGGTGCAATTTGAGGATGTGCACAGGCTTAGTGATGGCCAAGTGAAGCATTCTTCAGAAGTCTTTTATGCTGGTTCTTTATGGAAGGTGTTTGAGTACAAACTTATTGTTCTTGTCAATATAAGATTTACATATGTGGTGATGCTTGTCCGATTTCCAATTTCCATGCTCTCAGACAGATTGGGTTTTCTGTTCCAATTTATAGGTTAGCGTTCAGGCTTTTAATGATGAAGATCCTCAAGGACGTCGAACACTTGGTACTGTTCCTGGCTTAATGATATATACCTTGGAAGCATGTTATTTTGCTTTCCTGAATTATATTTTAAATTTGTTGCTTAAGCTGAATGCATATCATATATTTGTTATTTCAGGATTATTTATTCACCGACGTAAGGCAGAGATTACTGATTCATTCAGAAAGGTTAGCCAGCCTTCCCTTGACTGTTCGAGCATGATTGGGTTATTTTAGTTATGGAGAAGAATGCTTCTTCACAGTTATGGAGAAGAATGTTTCTTATCTTCACATTTAAAGGATCACCCTTTTTCAGCATTTGTGACTCATATAGTTGTTAATTGATACTTTACGGTTTATGCCCAAAACAGGTGCAGATGTATGTTGATTCTCGTGAAAAGGTTACAGCCCGCTATCAGGTAACATTCCAAAGTGACCAAACATTGTCAGCTTAGCCCATTTTCATGTTACGCTCGAACCTTGTATATTGAAACCATGCTTCATATACTGTATGATGCAGTTAATTTGCCCATCAAAGAGGGAAGTCATGGTGTTTGGGAGTTTCAAGCAAACAGGCACGCTTTTACCAAAAGCTCCCAAGGGCTGGGGATGGCGATCGGCTCTGCTGTTTGACGAGCTTGCTGATCTTCTCCAAAACGGGGCCCTAAGAGTGGCTGCTGTTGTACAGCTTGTATGAATAATGAATTATACAGAGGTAGTTTCAGTGGTAAATTTATCTGGAACATGATGGTAACTATCCTCCTTGCTGACACAGATATTTTCTTATTTTTCAGATAAAAGCCACAACCGAATAAGTTGGCTTTCGACATACGAGGTGACAATTGGACCTTTTTGCTGTGTTGACAAGTAGTTGTCTTTTGTTTATTTAAGGATTCTCTTGCGAAGAAATACTGTATTGAGGGAAAGAAAGAGGGAAATGTTTACACACCATTTTTCTCCATTTGCATCCTCTGTTTGGTTTTGTTCGTTGATTTTCTGTATTCGTTTGATCAAACAGTCGGTAACAGGCGTGGGGTGTGCATGTGGAGAAAAATGGTGTGTTAAAGTCCTTTCCCTTGAAAAATTGTCTTTGTATTATTTTTCGAATGTTTGAGTAAACAATGTGTGCAGTGGATTTGGTTAAGCTCGCACCTAAAATGCTATGCTAGCTAGTCAAATATTCACCTATATCGTCGTATGTGTGGTGTTGCCCTAAGTGGACTATGTAATGTATTTTATCTGCTGGATTACGGGTGGGCATTTGATACATCTTTCGATCTTTGTTACGTGCTTATACTCGCGCTTAGAGAGCAGCGAAGACTTGCAATCTTTACGTTCACTGATGCAAAAGGGTACAGGTGAGTTCTGTAGCATTCGATGTTTGTTTTAGTAGCAGTCTTGTGCGGCTGCTAGACGTCTATTCAAACCTATGGCTATATCCATTGAGCAACATTCATCCAAATTTCTCGTCTCACTTTTCTTGTCTTCTTTCACATGAAGGAACATGGTAAGCATTCAATATTTCAAGGTTTTCGGACTACTGGATAGTCCAATTTTATTGACAAGCAAAAATATTTGTCAAAAATAATATTTCTCCAATTCAATCATGACTGTTCATTTTTGTAGTACTAAATAGTTTTGACTCCCTGCATATATTGAGATACATGCCTCGTGTTTCGACAAAAAAGAAAAAGAAAAAAAAGCATCTTGTGTCCCTATGTTTTAGTCATTGGGTTAATTTAGTCCATGTGTTTTTAATTTGGCTAATTTGGTCTTTGTATTTATCTCTATTAGCCAATTAAGGACATTTTTATCTAATTTCTGTAAAAAAAAAAAAATATAAATTATTATAATCTTATTTATAAAATAATTTACTTGATTTAAAATATCTAAAATGAAATAAAATAAAATAAATTAAAAGAAAATTTATTATCCTCCCAACTCCCGACCCTAACGTTACCCCCTCTCTTTTCTATATCACAACCTTAATCATTTTTTCATATTGGAAGTTTTATCTCTTATATGTGTTATTTCTCAAATCATTTTTCTGTAAGGAGAAAAGGTAATTATATCTCTTATAATTTTTTTTTTGAATTTTTTAATAGAGATAAAATGAAATGTCCTTAATTGGCTAACAAAGATAAATACGAGAACTAAATTAGCCAAATCGAAAACACGGAGACTAAATTGGCCATATGACTATAACACATTGATCATTTTGACATTCAAGCCATAAAATTATGTTTATCACATAATATAATGAAAAATTTCTTTCGCACTTGCTCTTTAACGTATACGATTTTCATACACATTTCTTCAAGTAGGCATGTTTATATAATTAATGATCAACCAAGTTAGAAATTAGTTCGAAACTAATTTTTCTCCTAATTAATTTATTATTTACTTGTTAAGATTTGAACTACTGATTATTCGTAAACATTAAGAAAGTCAAGACGGAAGTTGTTAAAACTTATGGGTGAGTCGTTTTTTTTTTCTTTCTTAATGTATAGTTTATCTGGAAATGTTTATAAAATAATTAAAAACGTTTTTAGTAAAAATGTTTTTAAAATTAATTTTTAATAAAAATCCAAGTAGATTTTTGAAAAACACTTTAAAAACTTCATGCAAAAAACACATATATAGTGCTTCTTTTGAAAAATCCTTAAAGTGTTTTAAAACACATGCTGCTTTTTCTAATTTTTTTAATACATTTATATTTTTACATTATAACGAAGGGAAGTTCGGTTAAGCCACATAATAGACATTCTAATTTGGTATCGTATTCGTTATTTATGAGATTCAAACCTAAAATTTCTTATTTTTAAGTGAGAAATAATACACTACATAGTAATAAGCGGGCTTAAAACCGAAAAGTTTCGTAAAAAGCACACAAGCAAAATTGGGAAATGCAGATCCCAACACAAACTGCGTCAAAATTAAAATTACTCTCCAACCAAACAAAATCAAAAAATTCTACTCAACCCCTTCATTGAAGCGGGAACACTTTTGTCTCCACAGATTTTCTGGTGCGTTTCTAGGGTTTTTGCTCCCTTCAAATTTCCGATTTCAACAAGCTCCAATCGAACCATTCTCTCCCCACTTTTCCCTCTTCGCTGCTTTCCAAAAACCCTAATTTTGAATTCCGATTGCGCTACATTTAGGGTTTTAAGTTTCGCCAGGTGATTGTTTGCCCTAACATGGTTTTCATCAGATGAGATGTGAATTTCTAGGGTTTTTGAGCTCCGGGTCTATCAATGGGAGCGCTAACCAGCAACCGTAAGCGAGGGGACGAGTGTTTGAGCTTCAGTTGTGCGCACCCATCTCCGAATTTGCCTAATTTTCAAAGCTCGAAGCGACCCAGATTGTCTCACGTGAATCAGAGCCCGAACCAACTCATCGTCTCGTCTAAAAGCGCCAGTTCGAGGCTCTCTCGGTACCCGGATATAAAGCCCCCATTGCCTAGAGTTCACGCCCCTTGCAGAACACAAAAATTCGGGTCCTTTCGTGGTTTGAGTCCGAAAACTAGAGGGGTTCCTGAAGAGCGGTCGATGGGCAATGTACCGAGTAACCGTTTGGACAAGGCAAAGAACGCTGCCTTCGGTGCCTTTCGGTATTCGAGCAAGGACAAGGAGGTGATTGAATTGGATAAGGAGGTTGAAGATGATCGGGTTTCCGAGGATTCAAGCATAGAAGAAGTTGTGGCTATAGAGGAAGATGACCAAGAAGGGCCTTCTGTGGTGGATTATGGGCAGGAATTGGATACGAAGATGGTGGATTATGGAACTCAGGCTACTCATCCATCGGCTTCTTCAGTGGTTTCAGACTTGACCACAACTACGAATACTGCTTTCAAAGAGGACAGTGCAGGGAAGATGTTGGACTCACTGACGCTGAATCGTGAGGCGGGTGTGCCAAGTAAGGCAGCATACAAGCTGTTGATTGAGAGTGTAGAGAGGCGGGCTCCGAAACTGAAATATTTGGATGTCCAAATTGACTTCCATTGGAAGAAACGGTCTATGCTTGAATCGCTGCGTCCACAAAAGAAACCAGTGGAGGTGAATGTTTTATCATTTTGCATTAACTTTCTACCTGTTATAAACTATAAAGTATAATTTTCATTTCTTTGGTTATCTGGGGATATGCTTGGTATGTAGTTTGAAGAATTGTTACTAATTCTAAAGTTAAAAAGCTTGTATCAACCTGTAAGTAATGATTGGTAACGAATTATGTGGTTGAGAGTCTTAATAAGCTATTCCCATTTCTTTTTAGGTTGTGCCCGTTGAACCATTTGTCCCTCTTAGAAAGGCGGAAGTGGCGGAGATTGAGCAAGCATTTTCTTCCTCCAACCGGTATGGATTTATGCATATATATTGGTTCATTTAAAATTGGTGTATGGTAAACTATAACATTGTTGGGGTTCCTTCAACAGGAAGAGGATCTTGGTAACTCATGAGAACTCAAACATAGAGATAACAGGTGAACTTCTGCAGTGCCTTAGACCAGGCGCGTGGTTGAAGGATGAGGTATTCTTAGGTTATGTATTTACATTTTTTTTTTTAGCAATGACGAAGATTAAGTTTCTTCATTAGATTTTGTTTTTAATGGTTGATGTGGACTTATACGGGCTTACCAAACTGGTAATTTAGTTTCTTGATAACGTGCACTTTCTTGCTTTCAGGTCATAAACGTGTACCTTGAATTGCTGAAAGAGAGGGAGAAGAGAGAACCACAAAAGTTCTTAAAATGTCACTTCTTCAACACATTTTTCTATACAAAGGTTTGTAATTTGCATGTAGTCTTCTTATATCTTTTAGTCATGGTTCTTGGCACATATTTGTATATACATATCCTGTTTAGTTCTCTCTTTTTCTCTTTTTTCTTTTCTTTATTTATTTATTTATTTTTTTTTTTACAGTCAGAAGAGTTTGGCAAATATTTGCTGATATGATTAGTTTCTTGTCTAGATAAGTGCGCACTATTATGAATTATATAGTCACTCCTTGATTTATGAAACTTCCTTGAGAGTCGAGACAATTTATGTTTTGAAAATGTTAATAATACATGAAGCTCTAATTCCAGTTTATTTTCAATTGGTCACATTGTGCTGCAATTTCATCGATCTTTAGGACAAGTTGTGGCTGATTTAAAACATTTGATTTGAAGTTCAGAAAATAAATCAGCCTGATATAAGCCTGACCCGAAATGCCCCAGTTGTTTGTCCCGTTGTTTACGTATATTACATTTTGATCAACTTTAGGCCTTAAAGTTGGGCTGGGTTGAGAGCTCAGCCATGTGCTCATTAGGCTAACTGCAGGCAAGGCCTGTCAACTCAGCCTGTGCATTCACACTCCTAGTAATAATTTGCCTAGATTGGGTACCATCTTTGCTGTCCGATTTAAGATTTTCCATGCTCTTATTTTTCTGAAATTTAATGTGCAGTTGATAAGTGGGAAAGGTGGCTATGATTATAAATCTGTCAGAAGGTGGACTACCGAAAGAAAGCTGGGATACTACCTCATTGATTGCGACAAAGTAACTTTAATCAAACCTTTTTCCTTACACCATATACTCAATTCTACTGAAATCACATTTATTTCATAAGTGGTTTTCTTTTCAGATATTTGTCCCCATCCACAAAGAAATACATTGGTGCTTGGCAGTTATTAACAAGGTAGATCAGAAGTTACAGTATCTTGATTCACTCAAGGGAAGGGATACCCAAGTGATGAGAATATTGGTACGTTTTGTAGTCATCTTTTGCTGGCAGTTGATATAATTTATTGATGCATGGTGCTTACCCTCGATAACACCTGTTTTATTTTATTTTTTGTGGTAAGGGATATGGGACATTGGTATTTTTTTTTTATAATACTAAAATTCTTGCCATTGTCAGTACCTTATAATTTCCTGCTACTCTTTTCTAAACCATCTGTGGGAACTGTCTGGGTTTTAAAAAGTGTATAAAATCATATTGTCAGCCTTGCCTGTGGAACTTGGGAAGAATGTCCCTCCCTGCACTCTTAACGTGGTATGCAATCTGCACATCAAATTATTGAATCCAAAGCCATTCTCCACTCAGAAACATTTTAGTGTTCATGATGTCTGAGCAACCATTTCATCAATCATCTACCATCAATTAACTCTTCATAGTAAAAAATCTTAATTGGTGGCAAGTGATATTTGAATTAATTGTCTAGAAGCTTGAAGGCCGAAAAGTAGTGCAGACAATACACTTCTCATTTGTTACGTAGTTGCACATGATGATTTCCCAACCAACCCTTTGAACACTATGGCTACCAGGCCGTCTCAATGTTAAGACTGCTAGTGGTCTTGTCTCCCACCTCAAGGTATATGGCTTTGAATTGTGCAGTTTTAGGAAATGGCTACTAAATTTAGGTTGTCTGCCCACCCATATGAAGTTCTGGCTCCACCACTGTCTATATGGACATCACATCTCTGGAAACAATGGCTTGTCAGAACTTCGATTTTAACATCATAGTTAGAAGTATCAACTATTTTCCCTTTTGTTCATTTAGCTGATCCATCCGGTACTATTGTTTATTTGCCTCATTTTGACGGCCAAAAGAAAAACAGTATATTCTGTGTAGGCCAGAAGATATTAGGCCCACCTGTTAGTTTATTCATCTTTTTCTTTTTCCTTTTCTTGATTCTTATGGCAGGCCCTCAGAAAATGGTAGGAAAAGTAGTAAATCCATTCAATCAATTGAGTTGCAGTTAACGTTCACTGTGTATATTTGCAGGCTAAATACTATGTTGATGAAGTGAAGGACAAGAGTGGAGAGGATATCGATTTGAGTTCTTGGGAATTAGAATATGTTGACAACCTTCCTGAGCAGGAGAATGGGTAGGCTAACATTTGCATGTCTTGACACTTGCTGGAAATTATTATTGATATTTTTTTTTTGCGAACTCTTTATAATTAATTGTTCTGATCAATTTCTTTATAACAGGTATGACTGTGGTGTTTTCATGGTTAAATATGCTGACTTTTATAGCAGGGATATTGGGCTCTGTTTCAAACAGGTAACGCGTATAGAGATGCTTCTGTTACTAATTCATATTTATTTGACTGCACATGCATTCAAACCTTTAAAATGGGAAATTATAGCCAATATTCTAGGGGGAAGAATCTCGGTACTGGCTCCTTTTATTTCTTGTTCTTTCCTCTTGTAGTAGTATGCAATAGAATGAACTGCTCATGTATGGCCTGCTCGTGGATGGTCTTCCATGAAAAACTCGCACTACCAACCATTCCTCGTTCTGCTGAACAACTTTTAGTTAGTATGATTCAACCCAGTTTTTATTGTCATTGCAGGAACACATGCCATATTTTCGATTGAGAACAGCGAAGGAGATCCTGAAATTGAGAGCAGACTGATTGTGTCTACGAAGCAAGCTTTTGACATGCTGTTGTACCAATCAAGAATTAGCGATTAGCGACCAATAGATGTTATCATGAAGTAGGTGTGCCCATCAATGTCTACATTTGATTCATAGTGTTATTGCCGGTCGTGCCAGCTTCGTTTTTTTTTTTTTAGTGATTTGAGAGTTGTCCTGGCGAGGTGAGTCCTGTAAGTCTAAAGGCTTATCAGAGCACGATGCGGAAATAGTTACTTGTATATACAATACAAGTGGGAACCTTGATTTATGACATAAATGTTGAGAGCCCGAACAAATCCTAGACTGCAGGTTTCTTTTTGGTCCTTGGATCTTGATCCAACTGGTTTAACAATTGTACAAGTTTAGTGAGAAATATATCTATTTATAAAACAAAGGTTTCGTTTGTTTTGCCCAACTTGCTAATGATTTGGGAATTCAGTTATACTAATATTCTGTTTTGTTTTCTAAGATTTAGAAATATAGCCACTCAAAGGCACCTTCAAACCATTGCTCAAGTGCTTTTGAAACCCTTCGAGTGGTTAAAATTGTGGTAAAAAGAAACGGGCTCAAAACCTCGGATGCAAGAGTAAACGCGTTTTTAGCACTCGAGTTGCAAGCCCCTTAACGAAGCTCTCTGACATGGGTACTCGAGGAACAGTAAAAACCAAACAAAATAAAATATAAACCTTATATTTTCATTTTTTTTTCCTTTACTAGAAAATACATTGTGCAATCAAATCCCCGGTCACCATTACACAACAGCCGAAATCCAAAATCCAGAGGAACTCGGCAAGAACACATCGACGGACTTATCTAAAGAATTACAAAAGAAAACACAAATTACCGGCAAAAGACATGAATCCTATCCCCATTCCCGTGCTTCAAGCCAGAAGCCTGGATGTGAACAAAGTCCGGCGTCTGCAATGCCTCAAATCCTCTCCGACAGGCCTCCTGCTTTGTAACTGTACCGGGACCATAACACGAAAGAATAAGCTGAAATTAACAAGGATGCAGTTTACTATAAATCCTTTCCACAAGGGGCGCGTTTAAAAAATGAAAACGAACATGTATACGAGAGTTCAGATTACAATACAAGATACAGTGTGCAGCGAAAGAAGGTGCCTGCCTTAACGAGGTACTCTTTT
Organism: Pyrus communis; assembly: GCF_041283825.1. Lineage (NCBI taxonomy): Eukaryota > Viridiplantae > Streptophyta > Magnoliopsida > Rosales > Rosaceae > Pyrus > Pyrus communis. The sequence goes on from NC_142577.1 coordinate 20,877,162, forward strand.
CCGACTTAGTATTTCCTGTTCCTTTAGTCTGTGCTGGAATCTTGCAAGGCGGGCTTGAAGGCTAACCAGACCGGCTGCCTTGCGGGAAAGAACAAAATTCAACTGGGTCACATAGTCGTCTATGCGGCTCCCCGGTTGGTCCACTGCCGCCAACAGTTTCATTTCCTGGTAACCAAACAACACGGATGAGCACCATGTGAAAAGATGAAAAAAAAATGCCATTCAAAGTTCATGAACGTACAAAACCAAACAATAACTTAAAACGGAGAGTTTGCATGATATGCACGACTGATAATAGCCAATAGAAAATCACTCTCTTTAAAATCAAAAGACGAAAATTTTCACTTACTTCGCGAACAATTTCCATTGTATCCTCAATTTCTTTTCTATGGGCAGCAATAAGGGCCTCTTCCTCCTAAACAGTCGAAAGAACTCTAAAAATTAGCAGGGGGTGCAGGAGAACTTAAAAAATAACTACACAGTTAAAATGAGTGAGGCCACAGAGTACCAACCTCAAGAATGGCATTGATATTCCCATCAGGAACTTCAGGCTCAGATTGTCTGGATCCAGCATTGCTTGCGTTATAAATTCCTGTACTTTGCTGCTTAGAGCTTGTAGTGGAAAGATCCGAACCACCTTTTTTCGGCCAGTTCCCCAACCTTTCTGATTTTTCATCCTTGGTTACTTTCCTACGAGGTGGCGACACCTTTTGTACTCTCTCTTCTGTATCAACTGAGTTTTTAGAATAATTGGGCAACTTCTGACTGTAATTATCACCATATGAATTATTCATTTCAAATCTCTCCCTGTCCATTGAACCAGAAGGCACCCCACTTTCTTCCCGAACATTGATGGGATTACTTGATGATGACTTTGCTGGCTGCTTGTCAAACTCTGGAGTAGGAGGGATATATGAGAAACTTTCTTTCTCCACAGCTCTTCTACCTGTATCAGCAACTTTAACTTCTTGATGTTGCTCACGGACATCCTCTACCTCAGAAGAAACCAGTGTAGAAGATGCTAATGAAACATCCTTATTCGGTGGTGGTAATGAATTTACGGCTTGATCCTTTCTAGCATTGCCACCTTTTGAAAGACTTTTCACGCTGTTTGTTTAAAATAATCTTTTAGTTTGAAACATAAGTGTAATCATTAGCCAGTAGCAAAGTCATTAGAGTTATTTAAGTTGACAATTACATAAAGCATACCGATCTGCATATCTCAAAGTATTAAGTGTATGCTCGCATGACCCTGCATTTGGAGAAATGCAAGATATCATAACAGTCCTTGAATTTCCAACAAAGGAGTCACGGAGCACTTCTGTGAGTTTGCTTCCACGGAAAGGTATATGGATCTGATCATTGTCCAGGGCACGAATGCATTCCTTAAGCGCCAAAAGGCTCTTGTTAATTTCTGCTCCTTCAATTCTGCAATAACCCATTTTAATTAAAGAAACTGCAGTAGTCAGTAAATCATCATGCCAATAGAACATTTGCATTATAATGAATGTGAAAAACAATAAGGGTTTATTTTATAGCCTAAGAAGCATTATCCTGATGGAAGAGGTAAAGCCCAAAAAAATGATAAACTTGGAAGATTACCTTGTTTGTCGGTCATTATCAGTGGTGTCGGCACCCCTTTCACTACCAGCAAGATCAATAAAAGAGATCTTTCCCACAACCTTCCCACTTCTAGATTCATTTACATCAATGTTTCGCCTGGAATCTTTTACCTCAGTGTGCTTTTTAACAACAAGTTGTAAAATAGCATGAGACCGAGAAGACTCCTCATTAGCACCAGTTGAACCAGTACTTCTAGAAGCATTCCCCCTCTCAATAAATTCTTTAACAATTTGTACATCTGAAACTTCAAACTCTTGCAGTCCAACAATGCAAACTTGTTGTCGTCCATCTTCTCTCATACATAGTTTCCTATTGTAAAGGAATGAAGTCATTCATGTCATAACACAGTTATAGAAGTACACCGCCAAGTGAACCAAAATTCACATATACATATACATATGTACATTATGTCTAAATGACATGACAAGAAATGTGTTGCATATAAAAGAAAATGATGCACAATGCATGTTGAACCCAGAATTGCACATAATCAGAACCCAAATTCCATAATGATTCCACAGAATCTAACTTGCACCCAATCTTTTTACTCATCAGACTATTATAATGCACTAAAATAGCCTATTCCCCAAAGTATCTACAAGCCTATACCTCTTCTAACGAGATCTTGGGTTCAAATCCCATTCGAATATAGTAGCAATTTAAATTTAAACATTTAAAAGAAAAAAAATTAAACAATGAACTTGAATATGTTCATAACATCAAAATAAATAATGAAGCAAAGAGATGTACTTCCTATCACTGAGAAGATCAAAGAGCTTTCCACCATAAATCTCAAAATAGCTAAGCCACAATTTGAATCTCTGGTTACGGTAAACTGGCTGATGTAACAATCTGACGAGGTCTTCTGCAGCTCTGATAGGTAACGGTTGCATTGTGAATGTCTTACCACTACCTATAGTTCAAACCTCATTAGTACTTCAACAATGCAGACATTTAACTTCGTTGAAAAGGATCACATAGCATTAAGTAAAACCACTAATATAATGTCTCAGATCTAAACTCCAGTTTATCACAAGCTCAGTACAATTAATAACTCAATTAATGAAAAGATACTGCATTTTGATGACTGTCTAATACATGTATGGAAAAGAATAAAGTATCAACAAGGATAAGCTGATAATCATGTAGTGTATTAAAAGGGAAGATCATATGAACAACCTACCTGTTTGACCATAAGCAAAACATGTAGCCTTTGTTCGCTCAAAAATTATGGGAATGATTGGTTCTACAGTAGCCCGGTATACCTGTTCCAAAAAGCATTTAAAGTCATCAAACTTATTCTGTCGAACTGATAAACAATCGTAGAGGAACAGACCGTGCCCAATATGCAACAGTATCCTCAACACTAAAGGAATTAGGTAACATTTAGACACTTGTGTACATGGAAAATTTTAGTCTCTACAGAAAAACTGTTACCTCATCATTTGAAACTTGCTCATTCAGTACAGCATCAAAACAAAATTCATGCTTCTCCACGTATGCAGTCAAGTCCACCTATCATATGAGAACAAAAAGTAAAACCCAAAGAAGATATGTGAGGAAAAGAGACTTCAATCCCAAAAATAAAATTCAGCTAAAAGTTCAAGTAGCATCTGGTGCCTTGTGAATGCTGAGAACAAACCTTTAGTTTGGGTTCATGGACTGTCAAATAAGCATTGTCATAAACGGTTACAATATCCTCCTCCTTCCGTGAAAGCTCCTTCTTGTTCAAAGGTCTTTTGCGTACCTAATATTAACCATTAGAGCACAAATTTCAAAATTTCCATGAATAGTAATAGACATGACATTCCATCATATGCCTCCAAATCACACAACAGAAGATGCCAAAAATGATATATGACACAAAGCATTCATACAGAAATAAGGAACCAAGTCACCAAAAACTTGATATAAGCACACATACCACAACTTTAATCTTAGCCACATTGTTTTCCTTCGTGCTCTCCTTTTCACTCTGGGCTAATGGAAATGATGGATCTGGATCAGGTAGCACTCTTTGCTGCCTATTACTTGTCAAATTCAACTCATCCTCAAATTCTTTACCACCAGGCATAAATGGTGATGGCTCAAAGGGTTCAGAGATGACATGCTGCACATGTAAACAATACCGCACTTTATTGACAAAGAAAGGAACAGAACAAGAAAGAACAGAAATTGTAGTTCTTTTCTTCCTATGGCCCGATAGCTGTAATCGTTATGCACAACATTTCCAAAGTAAGTGAGAATTTAACTCCTCTTGCTTCCTAGTTTCCAACAAAGGTACAAACAGTTTTTCTGCAGCTATAACTAAATATATATCAAATCTAAAACACAGACCAATTACAGATAGATAAAGGAAGCAATAATGGAACCGTGCTAGCCATAGAATCCAATATTGGCCATCTGCAGCATAGATGTTAGATTTGGATCTGAATAAAAAACTTTTTCCTTCTCCAATGCACCAGAATCTCTAAACCCAAATATAAGTTTTTTGCCAAATCCAAGATGGTCGGGTAGAAATAACATAAAATAAAACTTTTCCTTAACCAATCCAAATTTAGAGTCAAAACCCAAATCTGAGTTTTAGCATTTGGGTATCCCATCAAAACAAGTGAGACATTTCCAGGGAATCCCATCATCCCACCCTGAATTTTCAATTTATTTTAGCTCATAAGAGCTGGGCTGTAAGTTCAGACCAAAATAATGGTGTCACAACTTGATATACCAAAGTGCACAACTGATCAGAATTCTGCAGATATTGAATAATAGCATAAAGCGTTGTAAGGCAACTTCAACTAAAATGACTCTGTCACCGATTAGTTATCTACCTCATCCTCTGATACCTAGTAGACACGAGAGTTAATGATGTACTGGCTTCTGTTGTTATGAATTTACAGAATCAATTCATGTAAAACATTTCAAGTTGAGTTAAAGGCAGAATATTCATTAATTAATTAAGAACTATACCTCGGACAGAAGCTCTGTATCATCCATAGCATGAAGATCCAACAACCCCGCTCCAAAATCACCCCTGAATTCCGGAGAATATAAACCATCCGATGCAGCTCCTCCCAGAGATTGGGCAGTAGGTGTGTATGGCTCAGAACCAGACTCCCCATTGAAATTGAGGTTTCGCATTAATTTGAAAAGCCTCTGCTTCTCTTCGGCAGATTGAGCTCCATAACCCTTGGACAATATCAAACACTTAGACATCAGTGATCACGTATTCTTACATGTAAAAGGAGGATAAGAATCATAAGATAGCACAATCTTATTGGTAATGGTTATAAATACAAGTTAACAATACCTGCATGAGGAGATTGGGAAGGAGACGATTGTCAATGCCCGTGGAAGCTGGTGAGGCCAGATGCTGCAACCCGGCGGACTGGAGCCAACGGGCCATGACCGCATCACCAGCATCACCTGTCGGCCCTGCATTGTGCAGAGGCCCCGCAGCAGCGCCGGTGGCATGATCGTACAGAGCGGTTGCCGCGGCGGCATTGCTCTGCTGCATCTGGCCACCCATATGGCGCTGCGACCGTCTTTGAGGAGCCAATTTTCAGGATCTAAATACCAACAACTGCTCCACAAAAACACAGAACCAAAATGCGTTTATATAAACACGTAAAACGCAAAAAGCACAAGAATTTCAAACGAATAGAAGCACGATGACCTGCATGAAACTACATATACTCACAGGGTGGAGAAAAGTCGAATTCGAAGCGGGACATGAAAGTAAAACCAACGGAAATGCGATTTCGAACCCTCAGAATCTGCAGTTCGATCGAATCCGATCTCAGAAATTCCACACCGAACAATGCAGAAAATCAATCAAATTCTTGCATTCGCAATCCGACGAACCGGACCGGATGAAATAGAAGAAACCACGCAACCAAGATCTGCGGTTATCAATTGATCAAAAGAAAAGAATAGCCATTTCGATCAGATCTGCGAGCGAATTGGGAGAAAGCAAAACCCTAATTTTGATTGTAAGGAGGGAGGGAGGGTTTGTTGGAATTTGGTTTCGGAAATGGGTTTGATGATGGTAAGAGGCTCCACGGAAGAGAGAGAGAGAGAGAGAGAGAGAGAGATTTGGACGGCTTGCTTAGATTATAAAATAATCTTTCTGCGACAACAAGAGAGAGAAAGTCAGAGAGAGAGAAAGAGGACAACGATGTCAATATAAATTTCAAAATTATTAAACGGCTATTTACAAAATTGAAATTACTTTGAAAGGACTAATTTGTCCTCGGATTTTTTAATTTTCGAATGCGTCGTTCCGGAACTGGAAGAGAGACTTTTTGTATAAATAGTGTAATTGACGGAAATAACCTGGATTTTTAAAAGTTTATATGGGCCTTGGGTTTGGAACCAATTCCAACAGGGGGACCCGATGGCTAAGGCCGTGTTTGGTTGTCGTTCTTTCTACACCCATCAATGCACCAACTTTTGAACGGAAAAGATTTTTTTTCATTTTTCTCTTCCCTTCCTAAACAGAAAATACATTTTTTCTCATTTGGCTTTTCCTGGGGTTTTACAAAACTTCTATATGTGGAGTTAAAATAATTTTTAGAATTTTGGTGAATATGATGATATAGTAGGTGAATCAACCAGCGCCATCTCTATGGTTTTGAATCAACCGGCACCATCTCTATAGCACATTGAAGGGTAACTATCATGAGACGGCTCATAGGTTGATAACGAATTTCAAATTTATGTTTCACACGATACGTTTTAAGTTCGATTCTTGCTGCTAGTGAACTGCACGATGGTAGCTAAGGGCCCCTAAGAATATGGAGATAACCAGTGCTTGGTAATTTCGGGATTGACGAAGTGTGGTCCAAATAAATGGGATTATGATCACCTGTAACTTTCCTTATGATTGGCGAAAAGATGAATATAATTCAATCTTTTTCTTGGGCTAAATTTAACCCAATATCTATTGCTAGTCAAAATCTTTTAAAATATTATAGTGTTTCAGAGTATGAGATGTTTCAAGTTTTTTACACTTTAAATCTTTTGACAAATGATAGTGTTGTTGGATTAAATGTTAAGAGGGAGGAGGGATGGTGGGGGTCAAACTGGCACTAATAAGTGCACTGTTTGTGCGGTTCCTTGTTCAATAATGTGGTATCATGGATACGTTTTACCCGATATAACAATTTGTTTATCGAATTAGAACGTCACATAATGGTAAATTCGTTTCATATAAATTATTTTTTCACATCAAAATACATAAATATTATCTCTTAAATCTTTTACATCGAATAAAAAATTTGACGCTTAAACAAACCTAAAATATCTCGTACTTCCAGACCCCATAAAAATTAGTGTGAAGATAATATGGCTGGAATCTTTTCTGAAATTCAGAAGTAGGACGGTGGGAACTGCAAGTTCTGGCTCTGAAATCATGCACACACGAGGCTTCATGAAATAGAATAATCACACGTATAAAAAAGCAATGTGCTAAATTTGGTAATACTAAAATACATGTATCTACACACAGTTGCAGGCTTGGCACTATGGCAGCCGGCAACACAATAAGTCGTAGTGCGGGTCGGTTTAATTAGAGATTTGCACCCTCCACCGAAAACGATGAACACATGAAAGTTTGTACATTGTTATTTCTTTATGTTATTTTACATTGAACGAGGATCTTTTTCGGATTTTCTTTGTGAGAATTCTGATAATTCTTTAATCACATTGGTTCACCGTATATTGTACGGTCAGTTTTCGTCAGGTATTGTTTATATTTAATTTTAAACAAAAAAATTTACCATGATGTCTGACCACACGATATACGATGAATAAATATAATTGAAGGATGTCTGGAATCCTTACGAAAAAGATTTTCATTATCTAAATATTACTTAAATCATTCCTCAAAAATTACCCAAAAAAAATTTTCCTTAGCATATCACTCCTCCATGACTTCCCTCTCATATTTTGTTGTTGCTACTAGTATGTACGTTTGACCAAAAAAAATGTTTTTTAATCCTAAGTTCGTCTCATGGAGGCATTGACGCTGATCACGAACAATATGAAAGAAATTTATTCATGTCTTTTTGGTTGGACAATGTGTTTATTCGCTTTACACTTAACTAGAGTGATTTAGAATAGAATAAATTGTAAAAAAAAAAAAAAAAAAAGGTTCTTGAATCTTGAGATACTATTGGTGCAGATCAAAGCAATTACAAGCGTCACCCAAAATACAACCGGGCAAACACTCAATGATTCAAGATTTGAGATGTTAAACTTACCTAACTTTCATATAAAATAAAAATAAAAAAAATAATAAAAAAAAAGCTCACCTAATTAAACATTTCATATTTATGCATTTACGCTCATCAAACCTATTTTTTTGTCGATGATACCCACGAAGGATAGCCCCACGTAATTTGTATGATTAATTATGGGTTTGTATAATCATTCATACTAGTGATAAAGATGATGACAGCAAAGATACACATAAAAACGAACCCTGTAGCTTTCTAGGTGGACCTTTTGAGATAAAAATTAATAATTCTTAAAAAACCTTGCTTTTCTAAGTGTTCAGTTGATAAGCAGTTCGTTTTCAATTTTTCATTTTTGTTTTTTTAATTGAAAATTGATTTTATTGAGTAACTACTTTAAGTCTTCTGTTAATTTTCAGTTTAAAAAAAAATTAAATAATGAAAACCAAAAACTGAAAGTCACATTAGCCTTGTTTTCAATTTTCATTATTTTGAAAACTGAAAGTAATTATCAAACAAATTTTAATTTTCAAAAAAAAAAAAAAGCAAACCGAAAAAGCAAAAAAAATTAAAAAAAAAGGTTATCATATGGGCCCTAACTTTATGTTTTTATATGTCTACTTTGCTATTTTACGGAGGTGTCCATGACATATACAATATGAACTCAACATAAAATTAATGAGGAAAATTGTTCACTTTTCCACACAAATCTAAGCATCCATCATCTCTTCGCTTTTCCTTCTTGTGTGTTTAGTAGTCATCGTTTTCTCACTCTATTAAGGAAAGCATTCGTGGTTATAGTTGCACTCCTACTTTATTGAGTGATTGTTTTCTCACTCTATTAAGGAAATCATTCGTAATTGTAGTCGCACTCTCACTTTATTGAGGAGTCTTTGTGGTTATGGTTGTAGTTGTTTTCTCGTTTTGTCAAGGTGAGTTCTTTGTAACACCAGTTTTGGTTTGTACACTAGGCAAAGAACTATGAGGGGAAAGCTCAACATTGATTGCAGGTGACTCATAATATAGCTTCTTTGTCAACGATTGCACCATATGATGCTGCGGGTTTCCCCTTTTGGTGCATTTATGATAGTTCTCCTACTTGCAATGTGTAGTTATCGTGAATTTCTTTCCTATTGGTTGGATTTAGATCCATTGTGTTTAAGTAATTGTATTGTATTTGGCATGTGTAGCCTCTTGGTTTGCTCTACCTTGACATGTTTATCTTATGTAAATTTTTGACAATTTATAAAGAAATTTCTTTTTAATATGAAAAAAAATCCATGACTTGTTAAGGAATTGGACTTGATTATGGATAATTCATGTATTCGTTAACTATAGAGGAATCAAAAGAGAAGTAAGGTCTACACCAAATTAGAAATTCAATTTCGCATTTTCAAGGAATCGGGAGTCGGGGGTGGTAATACAATAACCAACTTCAATGAGAATGTGGATATATTTGGGTGATGTGGGACACGAGTCACTAATACTGTTAAGAAAGCTGAAGTTTCAATCTAAAGCTTATTGACTAGGTGTAAACTAGTTTTCTAAGCACCCTTGTAAGATTTCTTAATCTTTTGATGGGGGTTAACTCACTCAAGATCTTCACAAACATTGTCAGAACAAAACAATTAGGTATCAAACTTACTCTAGATATGTATCTTTTTCATATTCTTGTAAGTTCGACATGCGACCTCCTCTAATCAAGTAAAGACAACTACTACTGTATTAAAGACTCATTGGTAAAAATATGTATTTCAATACGAATACGATATACTAGACCGGATAAATATAAACTTTATATAATTACTATATAAATCAGAAGAGTAAGACATCCATTAATTAATGAGTAATACATGAGATTGTTCTGTACGCAATAACATAATCGAAATACTTTATCGTCCTCCCTCTTGGAATCGAAAAGGCCACGAAACATATACATCATCAAACACACTTTTGGCTCCATATATACTTTAATTTTTGTTTTTTTTGGAAGCCCATATATACTTTAATTAACGTAGGAATGAATCGATTGATTTGATATCTAATTCCTAATTTTTACTTGTAACACACTTTTGGTCATTTAATACTATAATTTAGTGATTTTTTTAAATTTATTTATAAGTGAGAGGTCTTAAGTTCGATTCTCACTAAGGACGGATTTAAATCACATCATTACTAGCACATTGCGAGGCTTAACTCGCCCACCTCCCATCTCTTACTGTAAATAATCTCATTTGTTCAAAAAAAAAAAAAATCTCATTCTTTACTTTTGATCTTTATTTAATTTTTCTGGTAAATTGGGTCTACAGTCATACATGCTAATGGGATCCGAATCTCTATATTTAGAGATTATACATAGACCCGCATTTTCGCTACATCTAGACCACCATAATAATAATCTAACCTAAAATATGACACATCATTTAACATTGAATTTAATTAGTTTCATCTAATTTTTCTCTAAACTGATCCCTATCACCGTTTATATATATCTCAACCTATCATCCTTCTGGTACACTTTTTTTTTGGGGTAACAACGATTGCTTTAACTTAAAGCATGTGATTAGGTTGAGATCAGATGGAGTCTTTTCATTTCAATTAAAGTTTAATTAAACATTAATTAATTTCCACATTAAATTAGGCTAATTAGCTCCCCCACCGTCCTTTGTTTTGGTAATCAAATTTCGTAATTTTGGCTCCTGTAGACCCCTCTCTAATATAACAATAAGGAAGGTGATATATATATATATATATAATTTTATAAATAAATAATTCAACTACATTACAGGTGAATTAAGTGTTGTAAATAAAAAGCAAGCCATCATCAGCAAATGTCACTTCTTTTTTAATGTTTTTTTAGTTTTTCAAAATAAAAATCAAGTTGATGGATAATTGCACTTTTTCTCTATTTTCTCGTGCATCAAAAAATAATTTCCCAAACATGAAAATACAACAATATATCGTTCCCAAGCTCATTTTTCCACAAAATCTAGGGTGTCCAAGGGGTTTGAGCTTCCTCCTTCATGGCTTTGATATGTAGCAGGTTTCATAAATCCCACAACTGGTTTTACCAAACATGAAGATGGTCTCACGTATCCAGTGGCAAATGCATATTGGGACTTAGGTCGTCTTAAGACTAGTCGGAGTCCGAGAAACATACATGTGAAGGTCTTCCAAGGATCCTCTAAATGTATGGTACGAGTTTTTTTTTTGTGCAAACCAAATGTTTGACGAAATGCCTCCCGCATGTTGCGTCAACAACACTCTTCAAATTCTCTCAAGAATACTCATAAGATTGTTTTTTGTTCGGCTAACAACAACAAGCTTATCAAGTGTTCGAAGAAATTCCTTAGTAAATAAACTGAATTTTTTTTTTTTTTTTTTTTTTTGCACGCTCCACATTCTTTTCTATCTTAAAAAACTTGAACCTTTAACATTGTGATCCCTTAATATTCGAATCTTAAATCCACCACTACACATACCCATTGAGCATCTAATTCAGTATCCGAACGGATGTTCTCAAACAATCTATATTTTGTAGCCTTGAAAGCTGAATCCCACATTTAAAATGTGGTTGAAAGATATCCTAAATGCGTGAGTGTGTTCCATAAGTTCAGAAATCGACTTCAGCTAACACTTTTGATTTGAAGTCTCGAGTTGCTACCTACAGAAAGCTGAGCAGGAAAATACATTTTCTTGTTATTTTTATTTGATTTCTTTTTGTATAAGCGGTGATAGGGAGGAGCAAGTTGAGCTTAAGACCTTTAACCCTAAACCCTCACATTCGTGTGCGCGACTGATCATTCATATTTAGTATTTACACTTAAAAGAGGGTGGAGAGAATAAATTGATTACGAACTTATCATTTACGACATTCAAACTTAAGATTTATTTACTCACAAGTAAATAAAAATATCACTAAGCAACAATAATGAGAATTTTCTATGAGAATCGAACATAAAATCTATAAATTCCTGATGGAGATGAATATTATTAACCGTAATGCTAGAGTTTCTCTGTCCAAAGTCAGATGGTATATTCGTAAACAAGGACCGTCAGCGTATATTTGTAAACAAGGACCGATTATCCTCGGAATATTCCAAACCACCGGAGGCATTCAAATCACAGTGAAATCGCAAAGGTTTGACAAGGACAAACAAGCTCAGTACTCATTTATTAACCGAGCAAACTTCTTACCTTCCTGCGAAAAAAAGAAAAAAAAAAAGAATTTCGCATTCTTCCTTTCGGGAATGGAGGATTAGGAAAATCCTATTGATTGCAGCTCTCTCCAGACCTCCGGAAAAAGCGTGAAGAAAATGTAGAACACAATGTTATTTCTCAATCAAAATTTAGAACCACATAAATAAGAAATCCAAGTCGAAAGACCATTAAAACCAAGATAGGCAAAAAGCCGAGTCAACAAACGCGCAATATTCTAACAAAACAAAGCACAAAAATAGACTTCATCCCCCAATTTTAAACATAGAAAGTAAAGAAAGCAATAATATAGACTAGGATTACAACATGCATTCTGAACTTTCTCTGCCAATTGCTTAGCACTTGACCTCCTTCAAACCATGAGCAAAGTAGATAAATGTTGGGTCGGTCGCGCCGTCCTTGTAGTAGGCAAAGACCAAAACGCCATCATCATGCATGCTCTCCCCAACAAAGCTGCAAACAACAGCCGATTCAATGTTAATATCATTTAAGTAACATAGAAACGAGTGAACCCCCAACTGATAGGATCACGACATCAGATTATGATTACAGAACAATCAATCACCATGGGCGCAATATCAACAAAACTTACAATTGGAGGTCGCTGAGCTTCCCGATCAGAAACTTGGTTGCTGCCTCAATGTTCTTCTTGAACACCTCTTGGCTCTCCCCCTCCAACTTGGGTGTCAACAGTTTGATATACCTCTTCACCCATGTGACAAACTGCTTCTTGTCGTATGGAGGTTGCTCCTGCAAGCATCAGAAAATAACCATCAATTTCTACTCACAACGAACCTTGGAGAGCAACAGTACAGTAAGCACATACCTGAAGTCTAAATGTGTCAACAATGTCAACAACCTTGACGGCTTGATCATCAACACCCTCATCCTCACCTCCACCTTCAGCAGATGGATTTGCACCAATGTCTACATCAACAGCTCCTTGAACAACCCACTGCAAACCAAAAATCATTCAAACAACTTACAGTTAATCAACTACGCAATTCATAACAATCAACATATTAACCTTATACAAGTGATCCGTATCAGAATAAACCTATAACCACAAAGTTCAATAACAACCACCTTGACGACACCCCGCAGGAAAAAAAGCTTAAACTTCTACATTCAACTTTCAAATTACATTGCAAACAAAGCTAAATATTTCTAACGAGTGGTTAAACTTACAATAAAATTACAAAGACAGTTCAACAAGTGGGGAACGAAAATAAAAAAAACTAAAGAATCAACCAACTCACCTTGCCATCAACTTCCCAGAGCACTCCATTGTGGATTTCCCTGTATGGAAACGAGTCCGAGAGAAGCTCATCGCCTAAAATAGAAGCATGAATTTGGTCAACAACTTGATAAAAGAAATTTAACTAAATAAATTAGTTAAAGAAACCAAGAACATCATATTTAAAATTAAAATAAATAAATAAATAAAAACAGATCCAGCAGACATCATAAACAAATCTATAAACTTTACTAAGTTCAACTGTTCAAGTAGTTTACACAATAAGTTCAAAAATTGCGTCACAATATCCACCATATCCAAAGATATATCCAATCCCAATATTTTCTAATTACACGACTATCCCAACAACATATCAAAATTATAAATTAGCAAGTCTAACTTAAAATTCAAAAGCTTCGCACAATATAATTAACATGCGTACCAGTACCCAATTACATAAAATATATACCGAAAGAGTTCGAAAACCATAAATCACCGAAGCTTCATAAATTATAAACAACATGCAAAAGCACCCACAAACAAATTACATGCACACAATCACCACTAAATAAATCAAAACAATTAGCGCAGCAATAAATCGAAGGATTTGTAAAACAATTTACACGACGGGAAAGCAACAAATTGGAGCAAGATCCGTACCATAACCTAAAATTTGGAGATTAAACAGAGATCCAACTTCGTATTTTTTTCATACAGATTAGAACTAACGAATCGAAACTCTAATTTTGGAACCGAAAAAAAGAAAAACAAAACCCAAAACCCTAATTTGAACATAAGCAGGACAAGATTAGGGAAAAAACTTGTACCGGTGAGGAGGTCTTGGTAAACCAACATAATTGCGGCTCGGATCGCTCCAACAACAAAGATTAGGATTTGAGAGGAGGGCAGAGAGCGGCGCAGTAAAGGAATGAGAGGGTTTGAGAACGCCCTGGTAACCGATATATATAGGCGAGGCGAGGGTTTGGGAAGAACACGGAATGGCAGGATCGTGGGCAACTGTGAAATTACGGGAATGTACTCGCTTTTCTGTACAATTTCTTCTAAGCCATTGGGGATATTCGTTTCCAAGTCCGAGTAGAACGAGGATTTTTGGATGATTGGGTCGGACTAGTTCTAGCTTTGTTAGGAGTTTCTGGACTTTAATTTGGGCCGTAAATAGGCCTGTTGAATTGTAATAAAACCGGGCCCAATTAATTCAATTTTTTTAGAAATTGTTATTGGTACTTCAAAAATCTCATTCTACACTCCTCACAAGTGTATTTTTCTTTCCAAATATAGAAAATTTGGAGTGTAGAATGAGATTTTTGGAGTGTCAATTACAATTCCCTTTTTTTTTTGTCAAAGCAATTAATTCAAATTTAATTAGGACATTATTTACTTTTTTTTTTTTTTGTTAAAGGAAGTTATCTACTAATTTGAACAATAATCTTTTTATTGTTTTTGGTGGAATAGTTTGCACATTTATCTATATACAGGGTTTCTCAACCATTTCCTAAATATATCATGTTTGTCCTTATATTTTTCTTTTATCCTTAATTACTTCATTGTTAGAGTTAATTCAGCCTTAAGTACTCAGTTGCTCAATTATTAAGATTTGCTTAACTTTCCACCCATATGTATGCATGTAATTTTTGGTTTGGTCAAAATCGTCACATGTTCTTCGTTGTTCCTTTTGAGGTTATTCAAGTCATTTAATCGAACCTTTGTTGAAATTGAGTATCAACAACAAAAACCGACCGCGATTACAATTTAAAAATTTTTACAACCAAATTTCTTATCCTTTTTCAATTGCGCAAGGCAAACAAGGAAATTACATTATATGACTTTGATTGTCACACAAATTTCACGAGGATGCAAATAAAGCCAATACATTGTTCACGTATTGACAGACAGACGTCAATTGTTAAGCGAATAATATCCTCCCGCATTTAATATTATGACTCTGATAACAATTACGTGGAACGCATTACACTACCGTAACGCTCACATGTACGCATAATTTTTTAAATAAAAATTCAATGTATTTTCTAGAGCACATCGAAGATTGAATCACAACCGTCAGATTATCCTTGGCCCACTCATCATCAATACAACTTAAAAATGTTCAAACATCACCAAGCCTACAAATCCAAACATCAACCAGCCAATCACCATCCGACATATCAAAAACCCCTCCACGTGTCAGCCGCCTATTCCACCGCCTCAACGACCCTCATAGACTCAACCACAGGGAAACCAAACCCTCTTTTAATTTGCATTGATACACCTGCCACTCTGATAAAACAAGTTACCATATACAGACGCGGGAGAAACCCAAATTTGTTCAACTTTGGTACTCTGGCCGTATAAATATCTCTGTCTTTTTGCTCATCTCTGCTTCTTTGCTCCTCTTTACACTATTTCTCCCTGCCGTTTCTCGTGTGCTTGAAGAGCGCAAATGGATTCTCCGTCGTCCGTTTTGTCATCCGACGATGCCACAGCCGTGAAATGTTCCATCTGCATGGAGGGAGTCTCTGACAACTGTGGCCGCACTATCGTCAAGCTTCAGTGCTCTCACTTGTTTCACCTCGGTGAGCTAATTTTTATACCATTTTTTTCGCATGCACACCCAGTTTATTTCTGACATTTCAATCGAGCTGAGTTTGAAGAAGAATCAATGAACAAAAATAACCGTGATGTGTCAAATGAGAAAAAAGCGTGACCAAAAAAAAAAAATCATTTTCTTTAATTTAATTTCCTTTACTTTTGAACAATTTTTTTTTATTTAACTAAAAATTTTCCTAATGTTGTGTATGTGTATCCTTTGTATATTTATAGGATATCGATTTTGACACTCCTCTTTTAGCGGTCAGCACAACATGTTAAAAATTCCAGTTTTTGGGATTTGCTATATACACACACACACATATACTTGTGTATGTAAATATAACTATGGAGTGGGAGACATTAGATGCGGTCCCTAACTACTAATGTTATTTTATTGAAACTTTGGTGGTTTTCAATTTTTGATCCAAATCCCTGACATTAATGTAATAATGTATTTCTATTTGGATTATTATATTTTAAAATTAAAAACTGAAATTTGTGGTTGTTTTATATGAATGAGATTTTAATTAAAATTCATAATGTATGAGATTAAAAATATTAAAGAATAAATTATACTCTCTAATATATATTGTGTGTGTGTGTGTGTGTATATAAGCATGGGTATGTTCATCAAAACTAACCAAAAAATTATTGTACCAAAACATGAGTACATTTTTCAAAAACACAAAAAAATAAAAATAAAAATAAAAATAAAAAAATAAATAAATAAATAAATAAAGGCTTAATAACATTATTAAATTTCTTCCATTAAACTTGAATGGATACATTCTTTAATCAATGAATGAATTTTATATAAAAATGCGTACATTTTATATTAAAAAATGATACATTTTACATGTAATAAATCTGTGTATTTAAGAATGGGCACATTTAAGATTAAAAATTTGAAAATCATTTTATAAAAAATTAATGGGTACAAACTTATCCTTTTTTTTTTTTTTTGGGGAAATGTTTTGAATTGAAAATTAATTAGGAGTTTAACAAGGGTGTGAGCATTAAGATTGACACACCCCGACCGAGATCAGGGCGTGCTGGCCGTCACACGGAGGTGACGTAACCATGTGCACGTGCGGAAGCTAATAAGATAGTAATATAAAAAGCACGAATAATTAAAAACTAGCATACAAAGTACTAAGAACAAGTGCTAGCGTAAGTGAGATGCTAAGTTCAGAGCATTAAGTCTACAGCAGTCCAAAGAAAATGATTCGACAATAGTACACTCGAAGGTGACCCTACGCTGGTGAGCGTATGTCAGAAATGCCGGGAAAGCCCTCTGGGAAACCACCGAAACTGCTAAGCAACTAGAACCTGGAGGGACGCAAAACAAAAGCGTGAGTGGGCAAAAACAAAGCTTTTCGAAAACCATTTAGAAAATACATTCTAACCCCTCGCCGTAAAACCTGTATACTTCCCAGAAAATAAACATATATACGTAAGTATATAGATATGCCAATCATGCTCAAGAATATGCCATGTCAAAATCTCAGAATGAAATGCAAGTGCTCAGGTATAAATCATAACAATAACATATAATCTGGCAGCCGGAGTCACCTAACGTGACCTGTACGGCTGCATGTAGAGCTCAAATCTCAAACTCAATAACTGAACCTGCCCACGAGTCGGAACCACCTAAAGTGGTCTGTACGACAGGCCTGGGTGTAATACATATATATACGCTCTAGTGCTACGATCACGTGAAGGCTGTGCGAATAATCGCGGCTTACCTAGGAGTCGGAACCACCTAATGTGGTCTGTACGACAGGATTGTGCACCTAACTTGGATCCAAGCTGAGCGTGTGGTGCGGGAGGTGAACATCACGTGAAGGACTGTGCCCTACTCTGGGCGGGAGCACTAACACTGGGGGTGCAGGTTATGAGCTCTCTGAGCATCTCAAACCACTACTAAAATATAAACATGAATAACACTTACCTGACACTTACCTGTGCGTCCACAGCACCCAATATGCATATGTATATATATATACAACTACTAACGTAACCAACAATGCATGAATAACGATAATGTAATGCATGGCATGTAACTGATAACCATTTAATCAATTTCTGGGAAAAATATAGTATATAGGTATATACGGAAAACCAAAAGCCCACTCACTGGTATGTGGAAGGGTCGTAGCCTCCCTGCCTCGAGTGACCACGCTCGTCCTCGGGATACGTATCACCTATATGCGAAACAACTATAAAAACGTTAATTTTAAAGCACATAACCAACTTCTCGTAATAACTTCTCATACATTGCTCAAATTGGACAAATGAATATACCAACGTGCTCTACACAACCTCAGGATCACACCCAAATTTTTAGAAAAATTTTCCACCGCCGCACGCACCCCCATGCGCCGGCCACGCGCAGGCACGTGCCTGGCACGCTGACGGCGTCAACTGACGCCGTAAGGAATATTCTGTCAGTTTTGACAGATTCCGTTAACGGCGTCAGGAATATTCCGTCAGACTTGACGGAATATTCCGTCGCCTTCTCCGGCGAACCTCCGGCGCCAGAAAACTGGAAAAACTTCTAACTTCGATTTCTCTCTCGTTTTTCAACCATTTTTCGTGATTTTTGCACCAAAATGACGCCTAAAACTAGGAGAACACAACCATACAACTTTTAAGAGCCAAAAACTACGAGATCTTACCTGTCCCCAAACTCCAAATCCGGCCAACTTCGAATAAGGCGATCCTGACGTCCAAATTCTTCAAACGAACTACTCCGAGACTCCTTGGGACCACACCAAGCTACCTACGAGCTCCATTTCCCTTAAAACGTGAGAAAATGCGTTTGCATGAATAGTACCCCAAATCGGACCTTGTGAAATCAACGTGAAAACAGTGATAATCTTACCTGAAAATGGTACAGCTGCACTCCCCTCAACCTCACGAGCTTGACCGTGGTCTTGGTTCCCTCGATCTGTGGGTGTTTAGTATGTTTGTGTGTGTGTCCGTACGTGTTCGAAGGAAGAGGAAGGAATGGGGTTCACGGGAGAGAGATAGGGAAAGGGACAGAGAGATAGTGAGAGTGAGAGTGTGTGTGTGTGTGGCCCAACACATGCCAACATCACACAAAACAACCAATAACGAAAAAAGAACGAAGTAGGGGTAAAAGTGTCTTTTCACACGTACGTTTTGATATCTTCGGAACGGGATGTCACAAAGATCCTAAATCAATTACTAATTTTTATTTCAAAAAAATTATGTAACTGACATATAAATTAATTAATACATTAATGTTAGGGAACTGATCAATCAATGAACATTAGTAATTAGGGACCAGATACTAATTTTTCCTTATGGAATTAATATTTGTTCACAATTATTGTTTTGTTATTTCCTGAATGTGTGTTGATGCTGGAACTACCGACACTACGAGTTCAATAGTCAATGTCCTGAATGTGTGTTCATGAAAAACAAGGCTATCTGTGTTGTTTAAATGTGGATCAGGAAAACACTGGAGGATTTCGAAAAATCGGGTTGTCCGAAATTTGCTTTGCGATTCTGTGTGCCTAAGTTGTTCGAGAATCGGCTGTTTCAAAAGCATTGATGTAAACCTTAGAACTCAAGGGTGTTTAAATTGAGTTAATTAATAGTTGTTGGTTTTCTCACTAAACTTGGTTGGAGCTATTTCAAATGGCTTTTGGTCTAAATGTAGTGTGCTGGTTTATGCTTACCATTCATATGCTGGTTTATGGCTTTTCTCTTCAGATTGCATTGGTTCTGCATTCAATGTAAAGGGTGTCATGGAATGCCCTAATTGTCGCGAAATTGAGAATGGCGAATGGAGGTACTATGTATCTCGTAGCCCTGACCGTGAGCTCGACCTATCTGAGGACGAGATGGATTATGAGGACAGTCCTATAGAGTTCCTTGACATGGTAAAAGTAATCACAGCATTTATCAATATTGTTTTTTTTTTTTTTTCTCTTCTTTCAAATCAAACAAGCTTCACAGAAGTTGTAAAATTTGAGTGAATCGCGAGTACGAGCCAAGATACAATACGATGTGCACACCCCTGCAGAACAAGATGCGATAACTAATGCGCGTAGTTTATAAATCTGTAAATAGATAAAACCAATTTATATTGTTAGACTGTAAATTTCATCCATTTCGTGAGTAGCATTGTCCATTGCACACCATACCTGGATGTTTAATGCTCTTTGTACAAATATTTCTTAGTTCGTAAATACGTTTGTGGATGTTTCAGGGGCAACAGGGAACCATGCTACGCCGTTTCCATCATGGTGAATGGTAAGCACTGTTTCGACTCTCCAAGCAGTTTACTGAACTTCACAACATGATTAGTGCCTCTTTGGATCTTTGCCTTATATATGTATGTTTCAAACCTTGCAGGGAAACGGGATGGTTATCGCCTACCCGTCACAGTAAGTTCATCTTCTTTTGCTTTCACCTTAAGTTCAAATTATCAGTTGATATAAAGCTAGTTTCACGACAGGCTCAGAACCACCCCTTGAAGCGGATTTGCTCGACCCTTATTCGGTCTTTTCTGGTAATCCTTATACCTACAATCAATGGACTGGCCTTCCCGTACCCAGCGAGGTATTTCCTTCGAATCCTTCCCGGATTGACTGGGGACCCGAACCTTTAATTTGTGATAGCTGTACCAATTTGTTTTCAACTGGTGACTATACCGGCGGTGCTAATTGGTCTTCATATCCATCGGCAACCTTGAGTTCCGGGATTGATTATATTGGCATGCCAAATGCACCATTGATTCCTCGAGTTGTTGAGGGCGGGTAAGCTTTCGATATACTCAAATCTCCCAAGTCATATTGAAAACTGCATTGTGTTCATTGTCCTTCATTTTTCTTAAATACCGTCTTGTATCTTAATTACATGCACCTTTTCCGTGTCTCGTGCGTGCTCAAACCAGTTATGAATCCCCATTTGGTTTCGCTTATCAAGGAAGCAATGATCCCCCTCATCCCAACTTCCCAATGATGCAGCAGCTGCCAACCAATTTCCCTTCACAAGCGGCGCATGCTTCCATGGGAAGATCAAATGACTTGATGCACTGGCTTCGGGCAGGGCATACAACAACTTCACTTGGACAGACTGCAGACTCCATTCCATTTTCTGTGAACATGAACTCTAGCCTGTCATCAGCAACCAACGGTCATCACCTTGTCCAGGGAAACGGGGTCCAACCTCAACGACTGTTTCCAGAAGATGCCGGTTCTTTAACTTCTTTTTTCCCCGACGTAAATCAGTAAGCCGATGCCAGAGCAGAAAATGGCTTTGTTGCTACCCCTTCAATAACTAATACTTATTACTGCAACTGCATCGTTTGTTTCTATGAGAAGCATAAACTTTCTATACATTATAAAGTTGTTATTTCATGCTTGTTTTATGTAAGCAACCGAAGCAAAAACCAATAAAATAGGGTTTGGTCCGAAGGGGGGAATGCCTTGTAAATTGTTATTTCGTGCTTGTTTTATGCATTTCTTTTGTTTTTTTTTTTTTTTTGATACAAACGATATTGAAGGAGGGCTAAACATCATGCCCTTCCGCCATGGACGCTGAATTCGGCCTGTTTATCCCACAAGCCCAAAAGACTGACTTATCACCATTTAAGAGAGTAAAAATGTAATTTTATCTGTATACGAGTTGTTGTTATACCCTGATTAATTCTTAGGCATTTGAAAATTAAGAAATTGAACTTAGGACTGCCTAGGCACTGGCGGGTCGCGACTCTCACTAAAATAAAAAAATAAATAAGTTTCATTTTGCATTTTATTTTTTCACTAAATTATAAGAGACTTGTAAATATTTGGATGAACACTCGTTATATGATTGTTCCCCATGTTTTTAATATGTTCTGATACTCTATAATTTATATGTCATTTTATTTTTTAATTAACCCCAATACCATATTATGTATTTTTTTAAGTATAAATATACTTTATTTATATGTTATATAATAAATTTAATTATAATTAAAAAAAACCGCCTAAGCCACCGCCTAAACGCTTAGGTGCAAGACCCGCACCTACTGTCCTATTAGCGCCTAACGCCTCTTAAAACCTTGATAAGGAGCAATATACACTCTCCTATGCAACACAGTTTGAATTTCGCTCTCGTAATCTAAATGAGATTGAAATATTGTTCAAAATAAAAAAAACTATGGCAATTAAAACCTTTTTTTTTTTATATACAATTATATATTTAGTTTACGGTAAATAGTGGAAATATGGGCAAAACTACATAATGTATCACTCATTATAAATTGATAATAATTTTAAATTAATGTTTACAAGTATAATATAATCATCACATTGATATTAAATATAATGCTCGACCGTAAAATATAATTGTATTAAAGGAAAATTAATGAAAAATGTTTGAAAACTGAGTTTTAACCAAAATGACAAAACTGTATTGTAGGTGAATAGTACCATAAGTGACTTTTTAAAGTAAAAATATCATTAACGTTAAAAATGAACCGTATTAAGAATGATTCGTTAAAACTCCCTTGTATTAAAATAAAAAAGAAAGAAAACAATCGACTGAACCTCTGTAATAATAATTCTGACCGAAAAAACATTTGTAATAAGTGGAAAAATTCTTCTGCACCAAGTACCGACGTGGCGTGGTCTAATTGGCTGGATGACCATTCAATGGTGGCGATCAAATGGAGACTCGCTGTTTGAGTCCTCTGCTGTTGGTCCCTTCGTGTCCAAAACTCGGAAACCTTCTCTCTCACACGCATTCAAGCACTCACCTTTCGAGTTTCCGATCCATTTTCCAGGTAATTGTCTCCGTAATTATTTCAACAATTTGGACCTTAATTTTGTTTCAATGTGTATGCATCAGAATCTTTAATCTGCATTATTTCCTTTAAATTAGGACAAATTGAATTCACCGATTGGATAATCGGAACCGAAAACCCCCATTTGGGGATTCGAATTGAGATTGGGATCTGTCCAATTCGAACACTGGTTCGTCCATGCCAGCATCTCTTGTTCTTGTTACCGAGTTTTGGGCATTGGGTTTTTTGAATTGTTGAATCAGCAGTAGGTTTTTGACAATGGAAGGTAATAAGGATGAAGCTTTGAGGTGTGTTCGAATTGCCGAAGAAGCAATTGCTTCCGGCAACAAAGGGCGTGCGTTGAAATTTATTAAGATAGCACAACGGCTTAATCAGAATTTGCAAGTTGATGCACTTTTGGTTAAGTGTGAGGCGATTAATTCGGGGTCTTCCGCATCTTCTGTTGATGAGAAGGGTTCTAGTGAGATTAGGAAGGGGGCCGGTGTGGAAAAGTTGGACCGCGGTTTGAATGGGGAGGTTAATTATACCGAAGAGCATATTCAGTTGGTTAGGAAGATTAAGAGAAACAAAGACTATTACGCAATTCTTGGCGTGGAGAAGACTTGCTCGGGTGAGGACATTAGGAAGGCTTATAGGAAATTGTCACTGAAAGTTCATCCTGATAAGAACAAGGCTCCTGGTTCAGAAGAGGCTTTTAAGATAGTGAGCAAGGCTTTCAAGTGTTTGAGTGATGGAGATTCGAGGAGGCAGTATGATCAGACTGGACTGGTTGATGAATTTGAGTACAACCAGCAGCACAATAATATGAGGAGGAGGAGGAGAGGTGGGAATGACTTTTTTGACGATGATTTTGACCCTGATGAGATATTCAGGGCGTTCTTTGGTCAATCAGACATGTTTCGGACAGGTCGTGTTTATAGGACTAGTAGACCAGCTGGCCATCAGAGGGAGGAGTCTCAGGGAGGGGGACCTAACATCATGCTTCTTGTTCAAATATTACCTTTCTTGGTAATTGTGTTGTTAGCATATCTGCCCTTCTCGGAGCCTGTCTACTCATTGCAGAAGAATTACAACTACCAGATTCCCAAGACGACAGAGAAATATGGAGTGGAATTTTTTGTTAAATCGCAAGCATTTGATGAGAGTTATCCTGTTGGAAGTGTTGCTCGAGATAACATAGAGAACAGCGTTATCAAGGATTACAAAAATGTGCTTGTACACTACTGTCGGGTTGAGCTTCAAAGGCGTCACTGGAGGAAGAATCTACCTACTCCTCACTGCGACAAATTGAATAACCTTGGAGTAGCATGAAGGTTAGATATTTTATTTTTCAAAAAAGAAAGATCTATAACTTTTGCTTGTTCATTGTCTGCTTGATTAGAACACGTCTTCCACTGTCCTAACCTTAGCTTTTTCTGAATTCAGCCTACTGGTTGAATTATCAACTTAAACAGTTGCCTTGTATCCGGGTGCTGAATCCTCATCTTTTTTAAGCAGCTTTACCATGTGGACCTATTGTGTGAATTGCATGATCCTCTACGGGAGTTTAACGTTGCTCTTTCCTTTTCGTGCTATGTGTGTTTTCAGCACAAATTACTGACCCCTACTTATTTCTCAGCAACCGTGCAGTTTTGAAATTTAAGTCCCTAGAAGCATAATTCATGGACAATACGTAAGTTGCAGTGCCAAACACTAAAAGCAGTTTTCCGTGTTTGGGTACTTTGAGTGCTTTCGTTTTAGTGTAGAACTGTAGATCCTTCCCAGCCTTGTTTCTAACCCTGGCCAAATATGTTAATTTGAATCCATGTGTCTTGTTTCTTTGTTGGTTGGTAATTTGGTATCATATTTCAAGTTAACCATTTAACGACGTTCTGTATTTTCACTTTTTATTAAGCAGAGACTATACGGCTGAAGTGGATGTTTAGTGCCACTACGTCAAACCTGGACTCAAAGTACAGCTGGTTGATATTGTAAATGCTCCTGTCGACTTCTTTGGAAGTGACCAAGGGTTGCATATCCTCTCCGATATTACTAGCTGGCCACACAGCTGTTCAGGAATGTGGTCCAGGATAGTGGTAGCGAGGGTTTTCAGCACCCGAATGGCATATCATTTGGCTAGAAATAACAGTGTACACAACTCTTGAAATAACCTGTGAGGTCAATACTAGTTACGAAAGTTTATGAAAAGTTGAGCAATAGGTTTGTGATAGTGATTATTTCCGCCTTAAAACCCTACAGTTTTCTTTGTATTCTTTTTATCAGACAATGCAGTTGCTGTTTACTGTTTCCTTGTATTTGGTTCAGATAGAAAGCATGTCTGTATGCAAGTAGCGATCCATGCAACTTAAGCATCTGCCTTTATTGTTGGTTATTTGTTGTTTCGAAGAATTTATATCGTTTCTTGCGTCTTTTTGAGTGTGGAGGAAACTATGTTGCTTTGATTTAGCACTATTGTCTTATGTCAGTGTCATAGAGTTGTTAGAGAACAGTTTAATCCTCACTGTCGCGGACTCCTGGCTCCGTGTACCGCATAGACGAGTCCTCCTCCTCCGAGTATGCATGTGACATGTATAGCGCAAGAGTCTGCTTGCCTTGGACCTGTTCAGGGGATCAAAACAGAAGGTCACTAGTGTCCTATGGATGGGTAAGAACATCTCTAAGACCAAATCCAACCCTGGGCTAAAAGCCAAAGTTTTACATTCCCCCCCCCTCCCCTTTGCCCCCGCCTCCGCCCCTGCCCCCGCCCCCAAAAACTCAACCCAACCCAACCTAAATGTTTGGGCTAAAAGCCAAGAGCCAAACCAAAGCCAAATTCCACCCAAAATTTAGCATAGAAATCAGTGTGGGCCCCACCGGTGCGCCTGAAACCGGGCGTTTGTGCGCCACACACCCCTCACTCACTCGCCAAACGCGTGCGATGCGCGAGCTATCAGCCCGACTGGCTTGTCGGCCACGTTCCCCAGGTGCTCCAACAGTTTTATTGATCTGACGGATGGAATCAATAGGCAGTTGGTTGATCCAACGACCTAGAATCAAACTTTTTTTTATTTTTTATTATATATTTGTGTATATTAGAGGTCGTAATTGGACCTGTGAGGAAGATGTTGCTTTATGCTTGGTATGAGTTTCTATTAGTGAAGATGGTGCAGTTGGCATGAATCAAAATAAAAAGGTTTTGTGGGATAAAATCATTGAAAAGTTTCATAAAAACTACAATGGCGTGGCGGGAGGGAAGGTGGTGGCGTTTACGATCGGTGGAAAACTATCAACAAAGCATGCACTTTAGGAAAGGGAATCTTGGAGAGAGCCGTGACTGACATGACTAGTGGAATGAGTGCCGCATAAATTGTGAGTTTTTTTGTTGATATTTTATTTGTCATGTACATAATATTATTTTTCAACTAATTGTTTTTATGTATTTTTTGCATAGGGTGACAAAGTAATGACAATTTACAAGACAAGAGTAACAGCAAAAAATCAACCTTTTAAGTTGCATCATGCTTGGGACATCCTCAAGGATTGTCCAAGGTGGACAACCGATGCGGACCAACAATGGGGAAGATTATTTCAACGTGAAGCCGCACCGACAAATGATGGAGATGAAGGTGTCAATGAAATGACCCCAACTTCTTCTATTACAAGGCCCTCGGGAAGAGATAAACAAAAGGAAGCAAAGAGAAAAAGGGAAGTCCCAAGAGCTGATGAGTGGACACATTGCTACCGGATTTGCAAGATTGTTCAAAAGCCATAGCTTTTGGCAAGAAGAAGCTACCCGAATGCGTTTGGCCATGAAGGAAGAAGGGGATAAGGAGCAAGAGAGGTTCGAAATTAATTTCATAATGGAGGATTTCAACAAATACACTTTAGAGATGAAGAAGTTCGTACGTGGTAAGCAAAAGGAAATTTTGCGAAAGTATGCCATAAGGAGTATATTTCAAGATGATAAATCACCTCAAGGCTATATCCCAAGTCCACCACCAAGTCAAAATGGTGGATATCATTAAGTTTATGTAGTTTATGAATTATCGATTGTATTAAGTTTATGTGGTTTATAAATTGTCGTTTATATTAAGTTTTTGTACTTTATTAATTGTCATGTGTATTAAATTTATGGCTTATTAATTATTGTTTCTATTAATCTAGATGTCTTCAATAATTATTGTACGTATTATTGCACACTTTGATGTACAATAGATGCCTTCAATAATTCAAACGACATTCAATAATTTTGAAAACGTACTAGACAAAAGACTTTGCACAAGAAAACACTTCAATTTATTACTAGAAAATACTAACATAGTACACTTAGAATTATTACATAAAATAACAACATAGCGCACTTAAAATTAACACAAGAACACATTAATACACCAACATCATCAACGTTCACCTTCTCGGCACCATATATGCTCAACCAAATCCTTGCGGAGTGTGTCATGACCTTGAGGAGTTTGAATTCTATTTAAACGTCTCATATACTCATTCAATGTGACCCTATCCTGTTGGGTCTCATATGTGGTTGCAGCAAGATATTCTACATCTTTTGCCATATCTCTTGCATGTGTTGGTTGGTCATCATCCACATCTTCCTCTGAATCTTCTTCAATTTCAATGTACTCATCTTCCACAATCATGTTGTGCAAAATTATGCACGTCATCATGATTGAATAGAGGTCTTCAGTATGCCACAATCGTGCAGCCCCTCTAATAATGGCCCATCGAGCTTGTAGGATCTCGAACGCTCTCTCCACATCTTTCCTGTAAAACTCTTGCCTCTGTGAAAATAATTTCTTCTTCGCACTATCGGGATGAGAATAACTTTTGACAAATGTAGACAAATTAGGATAAATACCATCAGTTAGGTAGTAACCTATCTCATACCTATTACCATTTACCTTTTAATGATATTCTAGTGCCCATCTATTGACAACATCATCGAACAGAGGAGAAGATCAAAGAACGTTGATATCGTTGTTTGATCCAGGAACGCTGAAGAATGCATGCCAAATCCATGTGTTGTAAGACGCCACAGCCTTGAGCACAATGGTTGGCTTGTTATGATGGCCCTTGAATTAGCCAGCCCAAACTGTATGACAACTCTTCCACTCCCAATGTATACAATCGAGACTTCCTATCATGCCAGGGAAACCTCTTTTATCTTCCTTGCGTAGAAGCCTCTTCAAATCTTCACGATTTGGCTTATGGAGGTATGTGGCTCCATATATGGCTTCAATTGCCTTACAGAAATGCTTCAGGTTCTCAATAGCAGTAATCTCCGCAAGTCGGCAATATTTGTCAATTGAGTCTGCAGAGCACCTATTAGCTGGCATTCGAAATGTAGATGTGAGCTTCTGATGAGGTGATAGACTTTGTCAGCCTACGATATTTTTCTTCTTTGCAAAGTACTGGTCATGATTGACAACTACGTTCAAGATGCTTTCAAAAAGCTCTATCCTCATCCGAAACCGCCTCCGAAAATCTTGAGCAGGATATCTCGAACGCTCGATGAAATAATCATTCATCATTCGATCATGACACTCTTCTCTATCATGATGCACAAATGAATGTCCATTGACAAAATCACGATAGCTAGATTCAGCATGGTGCTCATATTGCATAAGCGAGCTTGCAAATTCGGCTTCTGCGTTGATCATTTTTTGCATCTGCATTGTCAAGGCTTGCTTGGTATTGTGCCATCCACATTGCCCTGTTACGCCTTCTTCTATTACTTATTGATGAGATATTGAGGATTTTTAAGAAACAAAAACACTTTGAAAGTTGAAAGATTGGTGAATATGTTGTGTGATGGTTTGATATTCAACCTGTGTTTATATAGAAGATGATTGAAGGTTTCAGTTTCATGTGTTTTGTATATATTTTGGTATGTGTTTCGTGTGTGCCATGTGTTTCACATGTGTTTTGTGTGTGCTTCATTCATCTGTATTATGTGTTTTGTATATGCTTCACATGTATTATGTGTGTCTTGTGTGTTTCATGTATTTTGTGTTTATACATCTCTATCATGATTTTCATATTCTTTCGTAGTGTTTCATGAGTTTCATGTATCGATTTAGTGATTTTTCCATATTTATTGAAATTTAAATATTTTTAGATTAAAATGTTCAAAAAATTAATTTACGATAGTCTACATAATTTTTTTAAAAAGTTAATTTAAGAAAAAAATTAGCCTAAGTTCATTCTTTAATAATCTGATGCTAAAATTTTAGGTCAGAAAGGTTGGAGTAGAAAAGCTGTTTATGGGCTAAAATTTTTAGCTTTTAGCCCAAGGGTTAGAAATGGCATGGGAATATATGATATCTTCACAATTTTAGTCCTGAGTGAAAATGCTTGGTTGCTACTTGCTACTGCTCATTATAACTTCATCAGACGTTCAATGTCAGAAATTGTGATACCTCCCTACCCAATTTCTTTACGAGCTTGGGTCATCCTTCTAAGCAGGGGCGGACGCACGTTAGGGCAAGAGTGGGCAGTTGCCGGTTCAAGAGTCGGCGTTCGACCATTCATTCCACTCAAGGTCTTTGAGTCTGAATTCCGATCACATGCCTTTGTAATGTCTATATCTCACATTCTAATCTTTCTCATCTAATATTTTGTGATCCGTTCATTACTAACTTGATATCAATCTGTTGTCTCTAGAAAGTCCGTCACTCAAATATGACCTAAAAAGGTTATAATAGTTGAATTTGCCAAACCCGGCCCTCGCAAACCCTGCACATGTTCATGTCAGTCCACTGCATCTGCTTAATTATAATATAGTACAAAGAAGGAAGGATCGTTTGCTTCTTTCTCCACCATTTTTTAATTTTGTATCACGTTCCCACTTCACTTTCTTCAGGACAGATACGCAAAGATTGCATCCCAAATTCTTCACTACTAAACTTATTAAACATAAATATAACTACAAGATAATTTATTAAATATAAATATAATTACAAGACTAATGAAACTTATTACTTAAAAAGAAAATTATCAATCTTGAGCCCAATGCATCTAAGAGTAAATTAGATCAAATCAAAAGAGTGTTCGCGAGATACTTAGTACTACTGTCTAGTTAAATTCTTTTTCATTTGTAAATGAGAAGTTTTAGATTTAATTCTCACAAAAACGAATTTAAATTACATTATTATTGGCATATTGTGAAGCTAAGCTCATTTCTCTTTTCCTTAATATAAATTATTGTTTGTTATAAAAAAATTAAAAAAAATAAAGGAACGTCCACGTGCCCACATGAAAGAATGAATAAGGGAGGTAATTTTTGTTCACCATTTTTCACTTTTGAACATAAATTATATTATTACTAACATATCGATATTATTACTAACATATCGTGAAGCTAAGCTCGTTTCTCTCTTCTTTAATATAAATTATTATTTGTTAAAAATAAAAAAAAAGCATCCACGTGCTCGAGTGAAAGAATGAATAAGGGAGGTAATTTCTGTCACCATTTTTCACTTTTGAACATGATTTTTTAATTGAGCAATTGAACAAATTAAATAAAAATCAAAAGTTAAAATTCAACCAGAGTGCATAAAGTAAAAACGGAATGTGCAGAAATCACTCATTTCAACAAATAAGGCCATAAAGTACGGAGCGAAGATGGCAGGCAAGACGCTCCTCGCACCGACACTGTCCCTCAACTATTTTAAATGATCAAAATATCCTCATGTTATCACCCTGAAATTCCATTCGTCACCTCGTTATTCCCTCTAATTACAATTCAACCCCACCCCCAAGCCAGGTTCATTCATACATGAAAAGAAGTTTGAGGACGTACCCCAATACTAATACTCCTAAATCCCTTCTAAGCTGTATAATTAACTGTAATACACAAATACAAGCATTAAAACTCGGCCGGATTTACGCCGTAACTAATCATCCCCGTCGTCGCCGCCGCCAAAGATCGAAACCCTATTGTAAAGAAGGAATATGACGAGGACGAGAAACAATGCAACCCCAACCGGCGAGCCACTGACTCTGTGGATGGTGTCGGGCTCCCCGGTCGAGAACAAGGAGGAGACGAACGAGCCGCTGTCCGATGACAGAAACTGAATAGTGAGTAGGAGAATAATGGGGAGAAGGAGAAGACCCAACGGGCTCAAAAGCTCGGAGATACCTTCGGTTATGGCCTCTCCTTGGTCACCTAGAAAGTACGGCACCATGATCACCGCCACGACCACCACAGCTAGCAGAATCCCGTGAGGGGGAGTTCCGGCTGGCCTCTCTTGATCTATCATTTTTGTGTTTGTATTTTCTGGTATGACTTTTGTGTTTTTGGTTTGGTGGGGTGGGGGGATTAAAATAGGGTTGGCTGTGACGCGTTTGGGTGAGGAGCGTGAAGGAAGTGCTTTTGAAAGGAGTGCTTGGAGAACGAGAAAGTTGATGTGTTATTATATGAATGCTATTTGGGTTCCGATTCGGAGATCTAAATTTGAATTTTTTATTTTTTTTTATTTATTTGGGTGGATGACGATGATAAGGGAGGGCAGCAATCGAAATTCAAATGGAACTTTCTTTTTGTACTTTGGTTAGAAAGAAAAGGACCGAATTATTTTTAAATCTTAGTTTGTTAGAAAAATAAAAGGAACGAGTTATTATTTTGGTCACTATAGTTTTAGTTTGCAACGATAATTTTATCGAGATGTTTGATTAAATTAAGTTATTGGGCGCCAAAATTACAATATAAAATCACAAAACTTGAAACGGTATGGGTCAAAGTGAAACTTGGCCAAAACAAAGAGAAAAAATAACGTAAAAGCCAAGGGACATATTTTTCTGGTCAGTTGTTAAGGGGACATGGTTTTAGACTATTTTTCTGTGTGGTAAGAAATTCTCAGAAAAAGAAATAGATTTATTTTGATTTTATTCGCCGGACTCTGATAAATGGTGTTCGACAAATGTGAAAAGTTTAAAACATATGTGTGTTTTTTTGTCAAACCGAGTCCGTTTGTGGACATAGAAGAGGATTGACGCGTTAAGGAAGGAGGACTAGGAACTTAGGAAGGTACCTGCTTAGTGCAGGCTGCAGCCACTACCACAAATATTGGGCACACAGCTTGCCATGTTGGAGTCACATTCAAACGAAAGTGCTGGGAACTGAGAAGTGAACATGGGAATTAAGAGCATCGAACTTTGGGATTTGCAAGTTTTACGTAAAATTTTTTTATACAAGCGATATTTATGGATGGAGGAGTCGAACATTGTTGAATTCCACATCGGCCGTAGAAAAAAAGAAGTAATACTTTAAATATCTTAATTTCATTCTAACTAACATCGAGGTTTTTTGTGATAACATGGAGATCTCCTGTGATAACATCACACATCTGACGGATTGTGCATGTGATAATTATCAAGTTGGAGACAATATCAATGTTGTTGAAGCTGGACCTTCAACTCGCCTCTATGATAACATTTCACATAACTAGAGTTTTGCCTAGTCGAATGTAAATCAAACGTTAGGCTTTCACTACTTGGAAATAAACACTAACCACAAAGGCAGAAATGCAGCTATTATTAATATATTTGAATTTAATTTGTTCAAAATACAAAAAGAAATCTTGAATTTAAAAAAAAAAACTGTTCAAAGCAGCATGGGCTACCACATCATAATGACAGTGGGATCATCAAATATTTGGAAAATCAAATGCCAATTACACTGCCCACGTCTTTTTTTGTCAATAAAACATTCATTAAAAGCCAAACAAGACATCCCAAAACAAGAAGATAATTACAAAGGCTCAAAAGTAAGCATAAACAGAAAAAGTAAAGCTCGCCTCAGCCCACAACACCACAAAATAGAAAACCCTAAATCTAGCAAGCAACACGGCAGGAGCACCTCTATCCGGTACATCGCAGCCGCACAGCCATCCGACCAAAATCCATAACCACCGAAGAGAACCCTGTAAACGGAAGAGCCAAAGGCACGAACGGAAAATGGAAATGAACTAGCCACCAGCGTAAAAAACGCTTCCATAATCCAACCAAATCTTGCAACTTGCACTTTAAATGCAGCTTGGCGCCAAAAAGCACCATCGAGCAAGATTCTTGACGGAGGCAGCTGTTGGTCCGAGAAGCGGAGAGTAGTGGTTGAGAAATAAAAGAAAGTTGAAGTTTTACCATAAAATCAATTGGTAATACGTAGAATAGTTCATTTATATATAAGCATGTGCAAGGTTTCTCAACAAACTCCTTCACGTGTGGCGAATTTTCAAACCTAGTACTTAGACAATACGAGAGCACGTGTGGTCGTGGGTTTCACATATGAGACAATATGTTCTGATATCATGAGGAAAGTTGGACTTTCACTATAAAATCAACTGGTAATATAAGAAGCAATCCAATTATTTATAAGCATATTCAAAATTCCTTCTTTCCTTATGAAACTCATACTCTCAACAGCCTTTGTCAATGGGCGAAGGAGGGGGCCACAAGAGAGATGAAAAAAAGGGAGACGAGACAAAGATACGGTGGTGGTGGGTGGAGAAGGAGAAAAAGAAAGAATAGAGATATAGGGGTTCAAAAATTGGGGCTTAAAAGAAGGGACACCAACTGAAAACAAGAGAACAAAAGCACAAATTTGAGACGTAGATCAGAAAAGCAACCATAACGAGTGAAAAGGTGGCACCGACTCTCAATGCGAATGAAATAGCAAACCACAAAGTTAGGTCTTTGGCTTGAAGGTCTACGGTTACGGTTAACTTTACTTTCTCAATGTGGCACTTAGTAGGCCCTTTTTTGTTAAACGAAGTCATATCGAAGGACAACAAGTATTAACATTTTCTTATAAAATCTCAACTTCTAGATATAGATAGAAATAAATATCGACCAAAAAAAGAAAGAAATGAATAACGACCTATAACATCAACATGAAAGTAGAAAGTAATCTCATCTAATGCCGTATAACAAAAAAAATAGAGATTAACTTGATAGTTTGGCAGATAAATCTGCAAAAATGAAAATGTAATTTACCTAAAAAAAAAAAAAAGATTAGATAAAGTGAGCTTGATTTATTGCTTTTATCATTTTCAACCGGGAGCTTTGATATGACACTGGCTTAGCTACTTGCTCCTAATTTTTCGTATGGCCCCAACTGACCTTTTAATTTGAGCCAGGCTTTAGACTGAAGTTTCTGATACCATTCTAGTCCAGTCTAGGTCCAACTGAAAATGGTCAGAGCCCACCCCTGCCTGGCCACATATATTTTTAAAAGGAGTAATGTTAATTTTTAAGACTAAATTTATAAAATATGTGATGTGTTATCAAAAAAAAAAAAATGTTAATGAATACTTAAATAACATTTCAATCATTAATAATCGTGTCATATGTTTTACAAAATATGATTTATGTAAGTGGTCTGCTTAATATTCCATAATGCTAATTAAAACCATTCACAGATTAATGCTAATTAATATTTTCATGTGTTTCTGGGATCATTGCTTGAAAGGAATTGTTAATCATGTTATCATGTGGGCTTAATTAATCACTGACCGTAACTCTTCTTCTATCAATGAAAACCTTAAACCTCATTGCTTTGACTATAAAAAGAACTTAATCAATGAGATAAAAGATATTCGAACTTGAAACATTTTAGAAGTTCAAACATTGGGTATAGAAGTTTTAATGATAGATAGAATGAAATTAGTGGAATTCAAACTCGGGTGTGCATGAGGGAAGAGTATATCAACTTTAATCAATGTGATTGCGCTCACATGAGTTTCATATGTATAGTAGGAAATGTAATTCATCGAATTGCATATTTAAGGACTTTTTTTTGTACAATCAACATTTTACATCAAATTGATCTAAACTGTAGGAATGCGAATTTCAATTTAAATGTAGAGAGAAGAACATACTGCTCGAAGCGACTTGAATAAATTCAGGTCTACCATATTTAAAGACTTTATAAGAGTCACAGATCCACTATGTTTGCTATGATTGAAAACGAAAGATGAAAAGTGATTAAATTGATGAAATGTTGATGAAAGAAATGCAATAGTGTATTTTGAGCAAATATTGTAAAATATAAAATAAAGAAAAATCACATCATTCCCAAGTTGTTGATTTGGCAGATGCATGTGATTGCAACTTCTATTTTTTTAGAAGCTAACATTTACGTGTTGTGCCCGTGACAGACAAAGTGTCCAAATCCAATCTGTGCTATAGCGACCTCTTTTAGTCTTAGACACCAATTCAATATAAACTAAACTAATTATATGATAAATCACGGACTTAATAATCGATTAGACATTTTTTTTTGTTAAATAATAATTGGTTAACTTAATGCAAACATTTGACAAATAATTCACGAAATCTTCGTAGAATATAATTCAAAGTAGAACTAACTTATATAACCAATTCTCAACTTTATAAAAGATGTGATTAATAGCGTGATCTACGTAAAACTACTCGTTGTTTTGATTTGTTTCTTATTTCGCTCACTAGTAGCTTGGGGATGGGGTTGTGCAGCTGCATGGAGTCATGTCCCTTTCGTGACAGCTTCAACAATGCAGGCCTTCATCACACCAAATACGAAATTGAGGACCCAGATTTTAGGCGGACATTGAAATTTGGAATATGGTTGCCGTGCACTTGCATGTTAATACAAGCATATTTTACCGTATTCAGGCAAAGGACTTGCATGCATGCATCTCTGGAGAGATGTCACTGCGGCACATTCAACTGATAGTATAAACTATAAAGTTATAGTTAGGTCTATAACTCTCAAGATTTCATAGGGCTTAAACTAGTAAAAGGAATCTTAACCTGGCTTAACCTGGCCAAGTCTCTGAACTAATCATTCTATCAGCAGAATAAAACGATCTCAGTGGAAATTCAGTAAAGAATAAAATATAGGTTATGTTAGGTAGATTAATTTTTTAGACTAAATTGGTAAATTATGTGATGTGTTCAGATGCAATGGCAGATATACATTGGACCAAGGTGGTCCTGGGATCACATGGAGTTCGAAATATATACATGGAAAGGTCTTTTGAGAACCTTTTGGATGTTTGGTACGATTCCATTTTGTGTCTACCAAGTGTTTGATGTAACATCTGTTAGGCATATCTCGACAGCATTGTATCGATGACACTCGAAATATTCTCATGAAAGCACTCATCATATCGCTTTAGCATATGTCGATATTTGTTAATATGTGCGCGACATGGTTTGACTGACAACAATAAGTCTACCAAGTGATCAACAAAATTCCTCAACGAATAAATTGAAATTTTTTTGCGCACTTCACGCTCTGTTTCTATTAAAAAACTTAAATCTTTAACATTGGACCCTCCAATGTTCGAATTTTGGATACGCCACTAGATATGTCATCAATAGAAAATAAACATGTTAATCAACACTTAATAATAATTCATTCATCAACAACAACATTATATAATTTACAATATATAATTTAAATAATTGATCTTCTTAGCAGTACCTAAAAGATAATAAAAGTTTGTTAATCAGAATCAGATGGTCTGGCGCACATGACATGGCCTGTTCGGCTGTTCTGACAAGTCAATATGCTATCTGTGATTCCGTAGTGCACCATTGTCAATTCACGCCAACGGAGAATTAGTACAATTTGCTGCACTCTTCTGAAACTATTAGCAATTGTATTATTAATTTCCTATTAAATTCTAAGCTGGTTTCGTAATACTTATCTTCTCATTGTTAAAAAAAGTTTAAGCTCAGTTCTCTCGTATTAATCAACAGTATGGTCTCCATAATTTCTCGTGCCATAAATTGATACACGTCAAAGTACCCCTTTTGAATAATTAAATACTATAGAAGTTTTCTTGGTAAGTTGTGTAACAATGTAACGTGTTTATATTGTTAAGTTCTAAAATAGGACTATCAACCAGGTTATATAGTTCTTGTTTAAACGAGCAATACAGTTTCATAGTTTGACAATACAAATATTCGTCACGCAATATAAGTTCGATGAGAGAATACTACCAATATTATGTACAATCAAACTTGGTTTAGGTTGCTTGTGCAAAGCAAAGATGGGAGGGGATGGGGGGTTTGGGTTAAGAAATTTCTTAGGATGTGTGAAAGGTGACCACAAGAATGATGTTTTCTTTTATCATCTTTCCCTCCATCAATGGTGGCAACGGTCTAGTTTTTGTCTTCTGCAGCAAGCAAACAAATTTGGGGGTCCATTGGAGCCTGGAACTTCCTGGATCAAAGTCACGGGAAAAAAAAAAAATGGATCCAAATTTCAACCTCGACAGCAAAAGAAAAGACTCAACTGACACTACTATTTATATACAAAACATTCAATCTCTCTCTCATCAACGATCTTTTGATTGTACATCCATGTGTAGTATACGACATACATTGCCTTGTAAGTGAATCACATCCACTCGTTAACGACGTTAAGTTTCCTTGAACTCTTGAGCGCACCTAAAATCGTTAAACTCTACGGCGTATGTCATGCATTAATGTACTCTAGAATAATTAGAGCCTATAGTTGTCTCATTCATCTCTCCCGCCCTTATCCTCCAAGGCAATACTCTTTCTTCTCTTAAGAAATCAGACTTGGAAATGGAAGCCAGCTCTTCTTCTGCTCCAATGGTTTTGGGGTCGGTTTCATCCCACGATCAAGAGAGACTGAACTTGAAGTCCATATGGGGGGTTGTCGTTTCGGTCAACAACTTCATCCACAAACTCATATCAAATGCCAAAACCAGAAACTCTATCCGGATGAGATGCGCCACCAAGTTTACCACTGCTAGAAAACACAAATTCTTTGAGTTCTCTGAGCAGTCTGTGTTATCGAATTTTTACTGGGGCATTGACAGCATCGAAGCCGCAATTCAAGAAAAGTGTTTGGATGAGAAAGCAGCTCTGCTGAAGAAGGCAGAGCAAATGCTGCAGGTTCCCGCGCTGCTCGACGAGCACGGTGTCACAGCTGGAATTCACAACCGGTATTTGGTCTGCTGCTCTTACTTTTACCTCTCATTGGTCAGGAAGCTCCAGGAGGACGAGTGGCAGGTTGCGCTGCATTTCCTGCAGGCAGTGCTGGTGTCCCCGGGGCTTGTTCAAACAGAATTCGCACCCGAACTCTGCGAAAGGCTCTTCCCATCACGCACCGCCAAGTGTGGGAAGCAAGCAACAAGGGGGAGGGGGAACGCGGGGTCAAATTTTCCCTACGTGGAACATGAGGACGATGAAGCAATAGGGCGGATGGCGAGGGTGTGGAGAGATTGGCTGATGTATTATCAGGTCATGTTGTACGGAGAGACTCCTCGGTGGGAATGTGACACTGAGCCTCAATATTCTATGTGAGTACTTCTCGAGTATATTTGGATGTTAAAGGCCTTAATTATAACTAAAACTGAATAATCACTCCTTGTAACAGGCATGAAAAATCTACCAGCTCGTTTTCTTCGAGTACAATTGAGCACTGGGAGGTAAGCCTAATATCAATGTCTAAATTCAACACGCGACACAAGTTCGAAAGATTTTCTCGTACGCACTTTCTGTAGAAGTTTGGATCAGAAAAACCCTTTTGCATATTATGTTTAATTTGTTTGCTGTGATGCCATGTAAAGGTGCATCCTTTTGATCCTCGAGAGGATATTGGCGGTGGCATGGGAGATGAAATGAAGACTTTTTCCATCTACATCCGGGAATTTGAAGAATATGAGAAAACTGCAAAGGATTTAGATCAAGTGACAAGTTTTAATGTCGAGAAGCTTCAAAGGGGCTCCAGTATCAAAAGACTCCACGATATGTTGAATGACTCGCAATCTGATATGCGAACTTCAGTGGGTTCATGCTCCGATTTTTCTGCTTATGACATTGAGTCAGAGGTTTTCTTCGAAAGACATTACTATCTTAACAAAATTTAGTTACTACAATAAACCAGTAAGCTTTCGTTTTAAGATTTCATAATTTCTTTGTTTCGCAGATCATGGATTACGGCGAATGTTCACTGACAACCACAAGAAGTAGTGCAGATTTTCCCAGGTCAGAAATTTGTGACTGGTTAGTTCATACTCTCAAATCTACCTATTTTTGGTTTTGTTTTTCTCTTTTTTCAGAAGAAGAAAATGCGAGTGTAAAAGTCACTACCCAAAATTTAATGTCAGAACTCAATATATTGTACTAATTTACAAGCACTGACTGTACAGGAAGCTGCAGGAGTCAGTGCATAAAGAAGTCCTGGAAGTAAATAACTCTGCGTTACTTGCCAGCGGATTCGCCAGTTCAATCAAAAGTTTAAACTTAACCCTGTTCGAACACAGAGATAAAAAATCAAAGACCTTTCGGCAGCATTGTATGATCAACCAGATGGATCACCAACAGAGTGGTGCACGAAGAAAGCATAATTTTCGTGGTCATGAAGTAAGTTCACACCCTGCAAAAGACTCCAAAAGTGAACTATTTCATATGACCGAAAAGGCAATATCAAAATTATTGTACTCGGAAGGATTAGGAAAATGGGAGGAAG
Organism: Pyrus communis; assembly: GCF_041283825.1. NCBI lineage: Eukaryota > Viridiplantae > Streptophyta > Magnoliopsida > Rosales > Rosaceae > Pyrus > Pyrus communis. Next base: position 20,916,383 of record NC_142577.1, read on the forward strand.
ATCATGTTGTAGAAGTGACAACAATATACGAAATATTGGGCAAAAAGAACGGAGAAAACTGCGCTGTCTTGAAAGACATGATCTTGGATCAATTGCTAGCAGGCATTTCTAGTTCGACAGAGGACATTGTTATAAGGGCATCAATTTCAATACTAACCAGCATTGCTGCAGCAAATAAGTCGGTTATAGAAGATGTCAAGAAGAAAGGTCTGCAGTTGTCTGATCTCGCAAGTGCTCTCAAAAGAAATGTGCAGGAGGCAGCAGTACTATTTTATTTAATGAATCCAACTCCTGCAGAAATTAAGACTTTCGAACTTTTACCTACATTGGCGGGGATCATGTGCACTTCGAATAGTTACAAGTGTAGGTCAGGATCACTGCCATCTCCTATGACAGCATGCCTGATGATTACTGAAATTTTAGTAACTGCATTCGACCATGCCACGAACAACATGCACTTGGCTGAAATCAGTTCTCCTAATGTTCTTGAAGGGCTCCTAGATGTTGCAAGAGACACCAACATTGAAGAATTGATCTCCTTGGCAACTATTCTTGTAAAATGCATACAATATGATGGAGATAGCCGAAGATATATATCGAAATTAGCTCCTGTGGCTCCATTTGTCCGGCTTCTGGAAAGTAACAAGAAGCATGCCAAGTTCATAGCACTCGAATTTTTCCATCATGCTCTTTGCATGCCACGGTATGAAAATATTCTTCAAATTCCAATAGATTTTATGACAACAATTCAAGTCATTTAAAGTTTGTGAATGAAATCAAGAAATGTAGAATTTTAAATAATTATGAGGCTGTCTAACATCAAATTCTAATTTTTCAGGTCATCAACGATTACCTTGCTGAAGAGGCTACAACGCGAAGGAAACACGAACATCATGAACTCACTCATGCTGTGTATCAAACAATTTGAACCCGAATACCAAGTTTTGGCAGCAAATTTTCTGCTTCATTTAGATACACTAGTAAGTAGAACAAATATCATCAAGCTATGTAGGAATCTAACACAACACACACTCCTATTGACAGCGAATGAATATCTGCAGGATAACTCCACTTGTAAGAGTATATTCAGAGAAGAAGCAGTGCAGGTTCTTCTCAAGTCAGTGGCATCTGAAGAAAGCTGTGGTGCACAACAATTATCTGCATTCATTATATCGAATCTCGGTGGAACATATTCTTGGACAGGGGAACCATACACAATAGGATGGTTGGTTAAAAAGGCATGCTTGACTTCCTCGTATCAACGAAATATGATCAAGAACATTTGTTGGTCGGATGATTGCTTAGAGGTGAGGCTTGAACTCGAATGTGTTATAATATAAACTACGATCAATCAATACAAAATGTGCCAATAGAGAAAATTGCACAAATTTACAGGATGCTGGAACAGACACATGGTGCAGCAAAATTGCCAGAAGCATCATTAACATTGGGAATCCGGTTTTCCATTCGCTAGCAAAGGGCCTAAAGAGTACAATAAGGAGTGTTTCAAGGGATTGTCTAACAACTGTTGCATGGCTTGGATTTGAAATCGTGAAGAGTCCAGAGAGCGTAAAATTTACCGCTTGTGAGATCTTGCTTAGCGGAGTTGAGCAATTTTTGCATCCCGGAATGGAGCTAGAAGAAAGAGTTCTAGCATGTCTCTGCATATACAACTATGCTTCTGGTAAAGGTAATGCTTCTCATTTGTAACTAAAAAGCACGAGATTGTCAAGTGTGAACGTTCAACGAGTAGCACATGTTTATAATTTCAGATTGGTAACATAACGTGAAGAACACAGTTCATTCTATGCAAACTCAAATGGTTTGATCATGTAGGGATGAAAAAATTAGTTCATTTCTCGGAAGGAGTGCGAGAATCACTAAGACGCTTGTCAAGTGTAACATGGATGGCGGAAGAATTACATAAAGTAGCTGATTATGTTCAGCCATTTTTATCAGTAAGTACTCAAACTTTGTCTGCAGAATTACTCGAGAGCTTTCGGATTAGTCTGCCATCAGTCTATCCGGTGCAATTTCAGCGATTTCTTTTCCTTTTTGAAGTAGTGAGCATTACTAACAGATTTATATATTGTCTTTGTTGGAATCATTATAACGGTAAAGCAGCGTATTTCGTGTGTTCACACACAAATCCTTGAGGTCGGTGTCAGTTGCAGTGGAGCTGTATGTGCCCTCATCTATTACAAGGGATTTCTTTGCAGTGGATACTCAGATGGTTCTATTAAGGTGTGATATTTTAAAATTATGTGCTTCAGGCACTCAGTAATCATATAATGTATGCATATTCTTATTTCTTGGTGAAGAATCTACATCGATCAAACGTTTTGAATATAATTTTATATGATGGCGCGATCATTTACGTGTCTGTGAGTTCATCCAACAGGTATGGAACATCAAGGGGCAATCAGCCACCCTTGTATGGGACGTGAAAGAGCACAAAAAGGCAGTAACGTGTTTTTCGCTTGTTGAACCGGGGGACAGCCTTATAAGCGGATCACTGGACAAAACCATTAGGGTATGGTAAATTTTTGCAGAAGCGACACTTACGTTTCTTCACTTTGTATGCAATACAAAAATAAATTAAATTGCAAAATGCGACTTCTTTCTGCAGGTCTGGCAAGTGGTTCACAGGAAATTGGAGTGCATTGAGGTGATAGCAGCAAAGAAACCAGTTCAGCACCTTAATACGCACGGTCAAATGATATTTGCAACTACCAATGGCCATGGAATTAAGGTACTTACAATGCCACATTACTGATAAATCCATGGAAACTTATTACTGAATAAGTGTCAAGCTAAGAACGACGTATCTTTTTCCAGGTGTTTGATGCATCAAGAAAGGCCAAATATAATTGCAAGAGTAAAAGGGTGAAGTGCATGGCAGTGGTTCAGGGGAAGATTTTTGCAGGGTGCAAGGACTCAAGTATACAGGTCAGTTTAAAGGTCTTGTATATACTAAATCATGCGCTCATGCTCTCGTTAAAACAACATTAAGTGACATCTCACTGTGTTTAGGAGTTTTCCATCATGAACAACCGGGCACAAGAGATCAAAGCAGCAAGGAAGTTCTGGAAGCTGCAAAAAAGGCCTATCACTGCAATTGTAACATACAAAGATTGGCTTTACAGTGCAAGTTCGATCGTGGAAGGTTCAAATTTGAAGGTAAGGATTACAATTGGAAGCCCACAGAGAGAGAGAGAGAGCCTTTCACTTGATTAAACTGTGTATAATATTCAGGAATGGAGAAGACACGTCAGACCTCAAATGTCACTAAAAACCGGGAAAAGAGAACGAGTAAAGGAAATGGGAATAGTGGAAGACTTCATGTACCTTAACTGCAGCCCAGCAACAAACTGCATTCAGGTAAGTGTACTCCGTTATCGCACGCAAAATGTTCCAAAATGAAAATTTCAGCATGTCCAATTTTGTTGAGAAACAAACGCTTCGCGAAAACAGATATGGTTAAGAGGGTCACAGCAGAAAGTGGGAAGAATTTCAGCAGGAAGTAGAATCACCAGCCTACTCACAGCAAACGACATTATCTTATGTGGTACCGAGACAGGATTAATCAAGGTGTGCACATTAAACCCGTGTAATATA